>NC_087200.1:151398910-151592184 GCF_015104395.2 Macrobrachium nipponense
TTCGTGTCGCTGCGCGAAATCGTAATAGAGAATTAGCACAAGATTGTAAAAGAAAATAAATAAATAAGGTCTCAATAAAACTTAAAATAAAATAAAGTATTATAATTGCCAAAAAAATATACATATACACAATTATACAAGTTAGAAAGATATTCCTTAAAATTAACTTAAAGTTAACACATATATACAGGGCTTACATGGAATATATGTGGAACTTAACATCTGTGTATAGTTATTATATACAGTAGTAAATAAGGCAATTATAATAATAAAATGATTCTGAACAAACTTAGACTATAATCTAGTAAATAAATTTATATGTCTTAATATACAAAACCCGTAACCATAGTAAATGGAGATGTGTCACCCGAGCATAAAAATAAGGGGACTACATCATAGAGATCATTATATACAAACAATTGTGGGTGACCCTAGCAAAAAAATAAGGGACACCCACTGTACCATCACAAGAGCAGCTAAGACTCAAGGTAGACGTAGATGAACATGGTAGGTATAGACAAACTGTTGAATGAGGTAGGTAGAAAGGAGATCTGGATCTTCAACTTAAGATTTAAGCAGAGTCGGGGGAAACTATGTTACCCGCCGCAACTGCTGAAAATTTCAGAGCTTCCAAGGACTTTAAGTAATGACACTTAAATACTATCGGCGATTTCCATCCAGTATACTTTTTCAAATCATCAAAATTCATGTGTTGGAAATAGTTAATTGAGGTGGCAACTGCCCTGACATCATGAGCTTTAGGGAAGGAATCAGGGTTGGCTTGCTTAATAAAGTACAGGATCTGTTGCCCGATACCTTTAATAGATAAAGTACCACCTTTCTCTCTCCTAAAGAGAGGACCGGAAGAGGATGAGGATGTCCTGGACAGAAAGCTCGTAAGGTCGATACCGGACTAAGAGAAAACATCTTGCGGAAGGGGGTATAACCTTCCTGGTTTCCCACCTCAATAAAGGATCCTCGTTCTTTGGCTAAAAAGCTACGTTCTGGAGAAAGAAGAACTTCCCTGAGGGAAGAAATTCTATATGATTCGGATCTCTGGATAACGCCGACAGTTCTGAAATTCTAGCTCCTGAAGCCAAGCTTAATCAAAAATAGAGTTTTTTCTAAGAGCATTATAAATGAACATGTCGTATTGTCTGTTTCTGAAGCCAGCTTTAGAACATCATTCAAGAACCACGACACTGACGTAGGCCTTACTGAAAGGTCTAAAGTCTAGCACAAGCCTTGGGAATAGACGAGAAGTAAGAATCTGTCAAGTCTATATTGAAACCGAAAGTTGAAAAATCTTCTTCAAGGCAGACTTGTTTGTTGTAATAGTGCTAGCTGCTAAGCCTTTTTCAAATAAAGATCTGAAAAAGGATATAGCTGAATTGATTGTCATGATTCTAATATCTGATTCTCTCAGGAAGATTGCCAACTTTTTGACTGCAGCATCATACTGTCTCAAAGTTGAATCTCTTTTGTCAGATTCCAAGAAAAGAATATTTCGTGGATCAATATCTGCATCTTTTTTAGCCGCAAACTTCATGAAGTCCATAAAGTTAGGGTTTTGAGAATTCCTGAGGAAGCGAACACAGTCTTCGTTTGTACTGACTGGGAGAGCCTGGGATTGGGAATCCGAAGAGGACGAAGACCCAGTTCCAGAATCAGAGGGTACCAATTGCTCTTCGGCCAGTCTGGGGCTACTAGAGCTACTTGACCCTTGAACGTCCTGAGTTTGTTCAGTACCTTCAGGAGAAGATTCACTGGAGGAAAGACATAAATCTTCTCCCAGTTGTTCCAATCTATGGACAGGGCGTCCGTGGCATAGGCCAGAGGGTCCAGGTTGGGGGCCACATAACATGGAAGTTTGTGGTTCGCTTGAGATGCGAATAGATCTACTTGCAGACCTGGAACCCTCCGGAGAATCCATTGGAACGAACTGTTGTCCAGTGACCATTCCGACTCCAGAGGAACTGAGCGGGATAGAGCATCTGCTATGACGTTTCTCACTCCAGCTATATGGGTGGAGGAGAGGTGCCAACTGAACTTGTCCGCTAGGGAGAAGATGGCTACCATGACATGATTCAGATGTCGAGACTTGGAGCCTCCCCTGTTTACGCAATGGACTACCACTGCGCTGTCCAGAACTAGCTTTATGTGGGAGTTCTTTGGTGGACGTAACCTCTTCAGAATCAAGAACACTGCCATCGCTTCTAATACGTTTATGTGAAGCTGGCGGAACTGGGGTGACCAGGTTCCTTGAACCTTCTTGAATTGAGAATATCCTCCCCAGCCGCTTAATGAAGCGTCTGTGTGGATGGTAATCCCCGGAGGAGGAAACTGAAGGGGTACTGATATTGACAGGTTCTTTACTTTTGCCCAAGGGCGCAGACGATTCCGTAGAATCTGTGGGACCGATGATAACTTGTCCCTGGATCTGACATTTGCTCGTGAGCGCCAGATTCTGGTTAGGTCTTTCAGTTTGGCTTTCATCAAGATGTTTGTCACTGAGGCAAATTGGAGGGAACCCAGGATTCTTTCCTGGCTTCTCCTTGAAGCATATTTTTGCTTTAGAAATTGCTTTACTGACTTCGCTATTTCTTTCCTCTTGGCTGATGGAATCGACAGAGTATGGGAGGATAGATTCCATTGAATGCCCAGCCACTGAAAGTTGGACTCCAGAGTGAGTCTTGATTTTGTTCTGTTTATCTTGAACCCCAGATACTCTAGGAACTGGATTACTTTCAGTGTGGCTTTGTGACATTCCTCGACTGTTGGAGCCCAAATCAACCAATCGTCGAGATACGCTACTACCATTATCCCCTGAGACCTCAGTTGTTGGACGACTACTTCCGCCAACTTCGTGAACACCCTGGGTGCCACGTTCAGACCAAAGGGAACTACCTTGAAGGAGAACGCTTGATCTCCTATCTTGAAGCCCAGATAAGGGCGAAAGTGTCTTGCAATAGGGATATGATAGTATGCGTCTGTAAGATCGATAGAGGTGGTGACGGCCCCACGGGGAAGTAAGGTCCGCATCTGCGAGATTGTCAGCATTTTGAACTTGTCGCAGCGAATGGCCAAGTTTAAGCGGGACAAGTCTAAGATTACCCTTCTTTTTTGTGAGCCTTTCTTTGGAACGCTGAATAAGCGACCTTGAAACTTTAATCTGTTGACTCTCGCTATCGCTCCTTTCTGAAGGAGGTCCTCCGCATACTCCGTCATTTCTTTTGATGGAAGTTGAAGGAATGGTCTGGATGGAGGAGGATCCGCAACCCAACTCCAACCCAGGCCTTTTGACACAATACTCTGTGCCCACTTGCTGAATCCCCACCGATGCCGGAAGAGAAACAGCCTCCCTCCTACCTTCGAGCTCTCACTGCTGCTGGGTTGAGTGACCTCCGCGGCCTCCACGGAAGTGTTTTCCCCTGTTGAGAGACCTTCCTGATCCTCTCTGACGAAAGGATCCCCTAGCTCTCCCTCCCCTGCCAAAGCGGTCATATTGCTGAAAGGCCTGGCCTTCGAACACTTGGTAAGGCTGATAACGCGTAAGGAGGTGAAGGCTGAGGCTGTGGGGAAATCCACGTAGATGGGCTGTGATTGAGCCTTAGAAGTAGAGGGTTGGGCTGATTGTACCAAAGGTACAGCCGAAACAGCCTGGGTGAAGCGTTGCTGCTTCTTTTGGTAAGGCTGATAACGCTTCAGTTTCTTCTGAGACTTACCTCTTGCAGCTTGGTCTTGGCGTCTCTTTGCTGTGAGACCCCAACGATCCTTAAGGCTCTGGTTGAGCCTTGTTGCTTCAGCCTGGACCTCCTTTACCATCGACTCAGGAAAGAGGTCTGCCCCCCAGATGTTGGAGGAAAGCAACTTATTCGGCTCATGACGAATAGTTGCTTCTTGGAGGACATGTTTCCGGCAGTTAGTCCTGGCTGTAGCGAACTCAAACATGTCAGACTGGACTGTGTGCGTCAGGGACTTGGTGAGGAGCTTGAAGAGCGGCTCAGAACCGTAAGAAATAGTCGCTACTTCAGTCATTGCCATGGTATTAATGGACCTGGCGAGCCTAGTCTTGGCCTCAAATTCAGCTTGAATGAGGCTGTCAGGAAGCCTAGGCAGCTTCTCGCCAAACTGATCCATAGCACAGTCTGGTTTGAGTTTGCCAGCCGAAAAGGTGTTGGGCAAATCTTCCCACAATTCTCCAAGTGAAGGGAGCAAAGGAGATGTGGGGTCCGCTTCCCTTAATTGAGGTAACGATTCCCCCTTCTGGGCAGCTGGAATAGTGACCGTTGCTATCTTGTTGAGAAAGGGAAGAGGAGTTCCCTCCTCCATCGTAAAAATGGTGAAGGGACTCTTGAAGGCTTGTATCCTCGTGTTTGAACAATCCATATCCTCTAAACACCTGAGCCATTCTCTTTGAGCCTGGTCACGTGAGTAGAGGACTGTCTCCTTAGGGACTTTATCATCTCTAGTCATGGCTGCGTCAGTAAGTCTGGCGTAGCCAATGAACGGCGGTTGGAGGCCCTCCGGGTAGAACTCGAAGTCCTCAATCCTTCGAGTACCACACTCCGGAATAGAAATAAGACCATCCTGGAAAGGGGCGTATGACGCCACCCTCCAGGGGTTGTTCATAGAGAACGGAGGCAGAGAGTCATGAGGTGGAAGCTGAACTAGTCCGGTGCCGAAAGCTGGGGGAGTAGCTAGAGGGGCCTGATTAAGTCCGGCGATGATATTGTCCTGAGACGTAATCCTGTCGGACAACCGGGAGAACATCTGCTCCATGCTGCTCCTCAGAGAGCCGACCAAGTCTCCCATGTGTTGCAACAGTCCAGCATTGGGATCCAAAGCCGGAGCTGCTGCGGAGGTGGATGGGTAACTGGAACAGGTACCAAGGGGAGAGGAGAGACTGCCGGCTCAGCCGGAGTACGGGGCCTCTCCTTGGAAGACCTGCTCTTTGAGGACTTGGAGCTTGAAGCAGAAGCTCTAGACCTCTCTGCTCCGGGGTTTGCAGCCGGAGACTTACGAGACGTTGACGCCGACGAAGTCTTTTTGGACGACGACGACGTCTTTTTGAGGGTTTTCACAACCTTCTGGCCCTTGACCTTAGGTCTTACTGAAGCGTCAGGAGAAGTATAAAGGAGCTCAGCTCCTGTAAAGCCTTGGAAGGAAGCTGGAGAGTTAGCAGGAGAAGAAGACCCAGTGGCGCCCAAGGGAAGCCCTTGGGCGTCCAACGTACCTACCTCGACCAACAGGTCGTCAACACCTACCATGGGTTCTACATTTAAGTCCAGTGTTGCGACTTCCGACGAGATATCGTGGCCTGGTTCCTTTATCGAAGCGGCGATCTGCTGTTGGATCGCCGCCATAGTTGGGGCTGCCTCTGCCGGGTCGACGTAACCCGTCGACTTGCCGCCGGGGAAGATCAGGACAGCCAACCTCTTCTCTAGGATGTAGGGCTGTCCCTTGGCGGTGTTCTTCCCGAATCCGCCGACCCAAGCCCTCAGGGTTGCTAGAGCGGTATCTCTAACGGCGGGAGCCTGGAAGAGAGGGCGTTCATTAGTTTTAAGTTTAAACTTAAGATTAAAACTTAACTAATATTAAGCTTAGTCTAAAAGTCATAGGGGATGTAACACCCAATATAAAAAGAGCTTAAGCTTAAAATAAAAGATTAAAATTAAACTTAAGATCTAAAACATTTATTGGAATTTCTGTACGGAGTTGGAAATACTTACCCCGTCTAAGAACTTACCCCGTCTAAGAACTCACGAGATCGTAACATATGGTGCAGGTTTCGTGGAACCAGACCTGCAGATTCCCATGCGGAGTCGCGCACGGAGCGTGGGACCTGCAGACTTCATGTCCACAGGGGTCCTGGAGCATGGCGTTGCATCCTGGATGCTCACAGTTGGTGGTCTGTAAGTGAAAAGATACATGAGTACCCTAAAAGACATCACTTACAGGCTAATAGAACTCCGATGCATGCCGGAGAGCGAAAAAATTTTGGGCATAACCCCTCCCTTACCGCCCTAATAGGCTATAACCCCGGAATGATCCGGTGTGACAACGTAGGTAAGGGAGGGACCCGGCTTAAGCTAGCTTAAATTAAACTTATGATAGCTTAAAATAAACATAAAATACACTTAAGCATAATTAGCACTAAGTACCGGAATAATTCCGGTTCGCGGAGGTGTTCGTCTCCCGATATCGACGAGACGGGATGGTTAGAAAAGACCAACTGTACGCCTGAGGTCCGCCCGCAAGCGGGGAACCAGCTTCCTTCCTCGTGATTGACGGAGCTCCGGTAAGATAAAAAAGCACCAACAATCCGAGAAGGAGCGAGAGGGCGAAACAGACTCTAGCAAACAACGGGGCAACGGAGTAACAAAGGAGGGGGAAGGCCAATCCCCCTACCCCGCCACCACAAAGCACCGTGAAGCAAGAGAACGGTCAAGTCCAGTCCTGGGTCTGTCCAGCCTCCCCTACTCCCTCCGCGTAGGGAGAGAGGGAGACAGGCACGGGTGGAGCGAGCGAGGACGGACCTCCCTCCCCCCGGCTCTATGGGAGAGCGGGAGGAGGGTAGGGTGACTGGACGGGCGCCTGGCTGCTTCGCGATCACATGGTGACCACGGAGCGGTAACACGAGAAAACACATAAAAAAACATAGCCTAGGTTAAAGCAACCAAACTAATCAGTGAGATGCTATCGTAGAAGCAACAAAACTGATGAGAGGAAGCAATAAAACTGGTGGGGACCATGATATACAGGACCTAGGCTACGTTAATATGCCAGACGCCGTAGGCTAACCTAAAATACATAAAATCACTAAAATTAAAATTAAAATGAAAGTAAGAAAAACAAAACAGTAGGAGAAAAAATCCAGGAGTGTACGACTAACCCGAGAGAAAGTCTACCACTCAAAGCTAGCCGGGGCCGATACTAAGAGCTGTGGCTAGGGTCTGGATGGAAGAAAGCCTACGCAAGGTAAAGAAGACATGCATGCATGACATAAACCAAGTAGGCTGGACCCCTAATATAACATAGATAACTAGCAATAGAGCGTAAAGTAAAAAGGGAAGGTTCTAGGTATGGAAGACCAAGAACGAACCCGCCACGAGGCAGAACAATGCCGCCATGCTTCCGACCGAGAGCCAGTATTTATACCTAAAAAACGGCAAATACTGACTCAAAGCTGGAAAAAACTAAATAGAAACCTTAACAGATTACTTAACTTAGCTGATGCGATGGCTGAACGCTCCATATCCAGATAAAATCCTCGTAAGGGGCACAAAAAACACAGAGAGCAAAAAAGTACGTGTGGTACAACGTGCGCTAACAAAAGGGATGGTTACCAGAGGCGCAGCAGTCGGTAGCGTGGGGTGGAGTAGTAGTAGTTGCTGCCCACTCTGTGGGTCGGCTCCCCTCTTGTGGGGGTTTTGTCGTAGGAGATTTCTATTGGTAAGAGGTTCGTGGTAGTGGTCTCACTCGCCCTAGTGTTCATACCGACGCCCTCTTGGAGGGTGAGCGAGTCAGTTATACTGACCTTTTCTTTATTTTATTTATTCACTGGTATTTGTTAGTGCATTTACCTTAGAAATAATGGATTAAAGGGATATTTTGCGCAGCGACACGAACTGAGCCCAGAAAACTCCATGTTTTACCAATTTAAATCTAATAGGAATTTTTATACATAAAATTCCATGGAAATTTTTGTTACAAAATGCAGTACGGTGTTGATTCCTTAATCAACTAAACTTGAGAGACCTCTTTTCTGCCCTATTTTGTATATAATACTTAAGTAATGTGTAAAAGTGTCAGTAAGAAGAAAACTACAGTATTGTATTGATTCTAGAAAATGAGTATGGAAACTTTAAAATAATGAGATCACTTGCTAAATACACTATACTCCTATAATCCCCAATGTATCTAAATACATATCCTTAGCAACACCCTCCCCACAGCATGCAAAATACAAATCTAAGAAACCCCATGAACAACTGGGCTGCTGGGTAACTTTCTCTTGACAGTGGTTGGTCACTTTTAAATTTCACATGAACCTATGAATATAAAACAATTGGTTACTATCAAATTTCACATGAACCTATGAATATAAAACCATTGGTTACTTTTAAATTTCACATGAACCTATGAATATAAAACAATTGGTTACTTTTAAATTTCACATGAACCTATGAATATAAAACAATTGGTTACTTTTAAATTTCACATGAACCTATGAATATAAAACAATGTCTCTTAATTTTTCAATGGTGTATGTAGATGATGGGAAAAGAGGGAGAAATAAATCTCTTTTTCTACCATGCTATTGGTAATTTGAATTATGAACACTAATAATCATATAATAAGAGTAATCATGTGATATACTACTTCAGTTGCCATTTTGACAATCAATGTTTTCACATTTTCAATTGAGTGGACAGGCAATGGTAAAAGGTGAGAGAATAATTTTTCTTTCTCTGATTGCTTCATGTTTCTACTAGATATACGATATTTTGAATGATCAACAAAAGGACTCATTCTTTAAGAGATTGCGTTCTGTGATATCATTCTACAGTTGCCATTTTGACGGAAGTTTTTCTTCCAGCATTTTCTAGTAAAAATTTAAAGGATAATTTTCTAAACTTTTTGCTTCCAACAATTTTCAGTTATAATTACAGCATTAGTAAATTTTCCTAAAATTGCTGCTTTCACCATTTTCTGATTGTAACATTTACCTTACTATATAAAAGACCTGCCATTTCAAGTACCTCTGTCAAACGATCCCAGTGAATTAAACATCTAGACAAGCAAGACATAAAATTGTTTTCTTATGAATCCTTGTTAGCAATGCTGTTAACTTTGGGAAACTTGAATCGAGTAATATTTGTTTATTACTTTCTGGGGGAAGACCTGTGTCGCCCGGTGAAATGATCCTGGAGCACACATTTCTAGGTATAAATAGATACTAAATATACCAGAGAAAAAGCTAAATGGAATGCTGAAGTTACTACCTTCAGCTTGCTCACCCATAGGGTGTTGGTATAAACACAAGGGCGAGTGGAAGCCACTACCACAGGTTTTCTGCCAATTAAAAGATAACCCTCAAAACCCCTCTCTAGGTAGGTGCCATTACATGGACTACAATATGTCTACCTTCCGCTCACTACTACTACAACTCCCGCTTGAAGGCTTCATTCCTGTATTAGCATGCTACAGTGTTCGCACGTTTTTCTCGCTGCCCTCTTCCTGTGTTTTTGGCGAAGCATGTCTGGCCCAGAGCCCCAAGCTTCTTCATCTAAGTTGAGTATTCCATCTTTCATTTTTGTATCTCGTAAGGGCACAAAGAATCCCCTTTTTAGCCCTTATTTGGCCCCTTGGTTCTCGCGAACTGGGGTGACGCTCCTGTTATTTCTGCCATCTTGGGTGCATCATTCGCGGCGTGCGTTTTTTCCCATTGTTATATTATGATGATTTTTACCTTACCGTTTGCTTTTCGCTGTTTAGACTACTGTTTTCGTAAACCCCATCATTTTTATAGCTCCTGTCGTTTTCTGGAGCATTGGTTTTATGAATTTTATCCTTACGTCATAGGGCCTAACTCGCCCCTGACGTACTCTGAGGTTTCTTATTGTATGTTTATATTTCGTTATTTTAGCCTTTTGTGTATTCCTTTTTGTCCTCAGTCCCTCAGGAGCGTGTTGATTTCCCTTCGTACGTACTATTAATTTTCATGTGTTATAGGCGAGTAGTGTGTTTTGGCTTCTAGGCTAGCCTCTAGTACGCCAGTTCTTGTGGAGAGGGCGGTTCCTCTCTATCTCTCTTGCGGTATTCATGCATGCATTCTTTTAGTGTGTTTTTCGATGTTAGTCAGTAATGCACTCGATTATATGCACATCTATAATAAAATACTCATATTCTTTGTGAGGTTGGAAGTCCTTGCGATGCCCTTCCCTGCCCTACCCGACCAGACCTAGGCTAGGTTTTGGAAGGTAGGTCAGGCAGTCCTGCCCCTCCACCCCATCGGCCCCACTCTTACCGCCTCCTGCCCAGGCTATTATGCTTGCTGGAAGAGTGGTCCAGGACAGAGAGTCCCTCTCCTGTCATGTTTGTAGGGCCTAGACCTATCGTACCTGACCACATCGGAATTTTCGATTTTGGAGGGTTTAGTTAGGTTCTATCCGTCCACTTCATGACGTCCTTTGGAGGCCAGGCTAGCCTACCTGTCCGGATCTGTACCAATCTTGGAGGGTTAGGCTGGGTCCTTGCTGGGTGCGTTCCCCCCCCTTTTCTCCTCTTTTCGCAGTTCTTCCAGTAATTCCTCATCATTTATTTTATGTCTGTCTTGTTGTGTGTAGCCTGGGCCTTTGCCCCTCTTTAGGGTGTCAGTTGGCCTACCGTCTTCTGCTCCCTTTAGTGGTAGGCTAGTTACAGCTCCTGAAAGGTGGTGGGTCACTGATCGGTTACTGTGGCCAGGCGATCACGACTTGTCCACTCTCCTCCAGACACTCCCCCCCACCCCCTGCCCTGGTCTCATTCCGGCGCTGCCTAGTTAGCTGGTGGTTCAAGTAATCCTACCGATGAAAGACCGCTAGAGCATATAGCTTATCCAGGGGGATTAGTCGGAGGAGATTGGTTGATTAGTAAATCGTGTAAGCTCTTTTAGTGTGTCTCCGGGCCTGTAGGTCCTCTGGCCAGGTGGGGTCTACCATCACACCAGCCAGCAGGCTATACACCGGATTGTATGTGCCACTGCTCCTACGCTCAGTTGTCTATTTTCCCTTGTTGTCTCCGCCTCCCCACTCATGTGGGGGCGGAACTGGGCTTAGAGCTGCATTTCTAATTACCTTAGAATTGTTTCTAATTACCTTAGAATTGCTTCTCTTCCCCAGTGCGATCAGACTCAGGCCTAGGTTTTACATATTTTCCCTGTTCTGCTTGTATCAGCCCGTCTCCGCTGGCATTTACTGTTATGATAACGGGATTATGGATTCCGGAGTAGGTGAAGCCTTTAAGAGATTATGTTAGAACATGTTTTATTTAGCCTCTGTAGGTAGGTCTCCGGATCCGTATTTGTTCTGACGTAGTGTGGTCTACCATCACACACGCCAGGAAGTATATACCGGAGTTTATTGTACCGTTGTTTCCGTAGCTCTGTTTTCCGTCTTCTTGGCTTTCGCTGCTCCCCATTTCGGTGAGGACGGAACGGGGCTCAGATAATGCGACTACATTTGGTTACGTTGCATTACTCTGCTGCAATGAGATCAGACTCAGGCTTAGGTCTTACCTGATTCCCTTGTTATACTCGTATCAGGCCCTCTCCGCTTGTTATAGCTTTACCGATCCCGAGGACGGATTCCGGAGCAGGCGGAGACATCCAGAGCTTTTTTGATAACCAGTAAGTTGATATTTATACCCGATATTGCCTTTAAAGAATTAAATATCTAGTTAAAGTGCACTCATCCCTCCGGAATTAACTCCGGCAGCTTTGTTTGATGATACTCATTTGACTTTTCAACTTACAGATGTTGCCAGGTGATGGGTAGCCCGGCCGTCCTGTATAGGCCGTACGGGCATGAGGTCTGCCGATCTCATGCCAACTGCACCATCCTGGTGGATGGGAGTATGGTCTGGGACCCAGAGGCCTGCACAGTTTGTTATGAACTTGTGAGGATTGTGACAGACGAGTCGGTAAGTAACATTCTCGCCTCACTGTTTCTGTGAAATATCTGCTACATTTTGACTTTGGGAAATTTCTTTGACACGGGGGATCCTAATTTGGTTATTTTTACAGGTTAGTTTGGCGCTCAAGACCTCATCGATGTGGTCCCTTAAGGCCTGGGTGGGAGGATTTGGGAGGAATGCGAAATCCGGCACCCCCCACGTGCTGTCAGAGCTGTATTCTCTCCTCCACCCCAACGCTCCAGTTTTGGCAGCTGTACCCGCGTCAGTGATGGCTCCCATTATTGAGGACCAAGAGGTCTTGTGTGACATTATCACTGAAGAAGTCGCGGCCATCAGTCTTCACCGGGAATCTATGGCCACGGAGGATCAACAGGTAGGAAGGGAAGTAAGTGAGGCAGGTAGTCTCCCTTTTAGTCCCACTCCTTCTTCTCCCCCTTCTTTCCAGGGCTTCCCTATGAAGTCCGCCCCCACTTGAGATAGATCGGCCTCAGTAATCCCCAAGGTCAAGGCCTGGAAGACGAGATCCCTGCCAAAGGTATCCAAACCAACCGAGCCTTCTCCGGCAGGCTCTGCAAGGTTGTCTTCGGCTCCCAAGCCGTTGACTTCCTCTGCTAAAGCTTCTCCCCCACACAAGGGATTGAGAGCCAAGTCCTCCAAAGCCAGACCGGCGGAGTCCGGCTTCGACCAGGAGGCTTTCGCAAACCTTCTCATGATGAAGATGAGCGAGGTAGTGGACTCGAAACTTGAATCGGTATCCACTCGACTCGCCTCAGGCCTAGAGACTTCGGGTCAGTCTATCATGTCTCAGACCCAGAGGCTACAGGCCCAGGAGGAATTGGTGTCCGGATTCCTCCAGTCCGAAACCACACCGCAGTCTGTGACGGTACCGGACGCATCCAAGCTGCCGCCATTTGAGAACAGCAACCCATGGCGGTTGGCTCTGCATGCCCCGTTCTCGGAGGGCAAGCTGACGATCGAAGGTTGCGGAACCCGACCGATAGAAGACTTTGAGTTCTTCCCGGCGGGCCTTCAGTTTCCCTTTCCAGGCTACGCTAGACTAGCCGAAGATGCGCTAGTTAGGGTAGACAAAGTCCCGAAGGAGACAGTTATCTACCCTAGGGACCAGGCCAAGTCTGCATGGGTCCGCACCCTCACGGAATGGGAGTGTGTCAACACAAAGTTAACACCCCATAAAGGATGCTTTACGATGTTTGTGGCCCCACAAGGAGTTCCGACTCCTTGTACGTCGAAGGTTGCAGAATTGACTCTGCAAGCTGCGGTAGAGGACAAACCTATGCCTCAGCTAAAAGAGACGGAGGCTACCTCCTTGCTCTTCCCCGGCGATATGGAATTTTGGACTGATGCTCCGGCAACATTCACGGTGGGCAGACTTGATCCGGAGTGTGCCTCCACCCAATTCAGTGAACGTTTGCCTAGAATTCCGGACCCCATGGTCAAAGCGGAATTCGAGGCAAGGTGCAGGCTGAGTAGGTCGATTAACTCAGTCACCACAGCGGAGTTGACTGCTACGACCTTTGCAGATGAGCCTCTATTTTGGATCCACACAAAGTCACTATTATAGGCCTTCCAATCAGACCTGTATGACTTTACAGTGGCTAGGCAAACCTGCAGGAAGCTTGTTTTTGCGAATGCTTCCATAAGACACGAACCGAACAGGCTCATAAAGGCGTCGATCTGGGGTGCCAACCTCCTCCCTGAGGACGTGGTTAACAACGTCCTCAGCAAGGCAGCTAGAGCTAACCAGAACCTTCGTGTCCGTTGGGGACTTCCCTTCAAAAGGAAGTTCGAGACCCCCGGACCACAATCCAAAGGTAGGAAGAGGCCGAGGAAATACCAGCCTTTCCAGTCCTCTCAGCCTCAGACGGTAGTACAAGCGGTTCCTGTCTCCCAGATCGGCAAGCCTTCGACATCCAAGGCACAGCCACAACAACAGTTTGTCCTGCTGCAGAGTCAACCGACTCAGCAGCCTTCGACTTCAACCGCCCTAGTAACCTCCTCTGCCTTCAACGCCTCCTTTGAGTCACAAGGAGCATTTCGTGGCTACAATAAACACGCAAGGAGTAGCAGAGCCAGAGGTGCCTTCCGACAGAGAGCTGGCCCCAGAGGCAGAGGCTTCAGAGGAGGCAGAGGAAGTAAGACCTCAACCAACCAGTGAGGCTCTGCAGGTGGGCGGGAGACTATCTCTTTCGGGACCATTGGACCTTCAGTTCATGGGCCCACAGGATTGTATCGAAAGGTCTGGGGTGGAAATGGAAGAAAGGGCCTCCTCCACCAGTCAGTTTCCACCAGACTCCAATGACAGACCTACTAGACTATGCCAAAGATCTCCTTCAAAAGGAGGCAATAAAGAAAGTCAGTCGCCTGAAATTTCAAGGACGTCTGTTCAGTGTACCAAAAAAGGACTAGGACAAACGAAGAGTGATTCTGGACCTGTCCCGTCTCAACTCATACATTCAATGCGACAAGTTCCGCATGCTGACCGTCTCGCAGGTGCGGACCTTACTTCCCCGTGGGGTCGTCACCACCTCTATCGATCTTACAGATGCTTACTATCATGTACCGATAGCAAGAAACTTCTCTCCATACCTAGGCTTCAAACTAGGAAAACAAGCTTACTCATTCAGAGTCATGCCATTCGGGCTCAACATTGCGCCCAGAATATTCACCAAGCTAGAAGAGACAGTAGTCCAAGGACTAAGAGCTCAGGGGGTAATGTTAGTAGCTTACCTAGACAACTGGCTCATTTGGGCAACCAACGACGAGGAGTGTCGCAAAGCAATAGCCAAGGTAATAGAATTCCGAGAATATCTGGGTTTCCAGATAAACAAGGAAAAGTCCTGTCTCATTCTGGCGTCCCCCTTTCAATGGTTGGGAATCCAATGGGACCTAACCTCACACAAACTATCTCTCCCATCAAAGAAGTGCTATGAGACAGTTCCTCAGGAACAAAAGGGCTTCTCGTCGTACCCAAGAGAGAATTCTTGGTTCTCTTCAGTTTGCCTCAATAACAGACATCCTATTGAAAGCCAGGCTGAAGGATATCAATTGAGTTTGGCGGAAAAGAGCCAACAACAAATTCAGAGACAAGATCTCTCTGATTCCGCCGATATTAAAGAAAAGACTCCGTCCATGGACGGAAGTCCGGAGTCTCTCCAAATCAGTGCCACTGCTATTTCCCCCACTGTCTCTGATAGTCCACACAGACACCTCTCTGAGCGGTTGGCGGGGGGCTACTCCCAGTACAAGAAGGTTCAAGGAACGTGGTCGAATACATTCTGCCAGTTCCACATCAACGTCCTAGAAGCAATGGCCATTTTTCTGACCTTAAAACGTCTAGCTCCAGTCACGAACAGTCATGTAAGACTAGTCTCGGACAGCGCAGTGATAGTTCAATGATAAACAGAGGGGCTCCAAGTCGAGCAAAGTAAATCATGTAATGATTGCAATTTTTTTCATTAGCAACGAAAAATCATTGGCACCTGTCAGCTACTCACCTGGCAGGAGTACGGAATGTCATTGCAGACTCACTATCCAGAACAACTCCGCTGGAGTCGGAGTGGTCCTTGGACACGAAGTCATTCCGTTGGATTTGCAATCAAATCCCGGGCCTTCAGGTAGACCTGTTTGTCACGGAGTCCAATCACAAACTCCCATGTTATGTGGTTCCCAATCTGGACCCTCTAGCTCACGCCACAGATGCGATGTCCATAGACTGGAACAATTGGCAGAAGTTTTACCTATTTCCGCCAGTAAACCTCCTGATGAAAGTCCTGCACAAACTCAGATCTTTCGCAGGACAGGTAGCTTTGGTTGCACCCAACTGGCCGAAGAGCAATTGGTTTCCTCTCCTACTAGAGTTGACCCTCCTTCCCAGACGGATTCCCTATCCAGAACTGACTCAAATAGTACAAGCTCAAACTGTGTCAGCTTCCTCAAGAATTCTAAATACCCTAACTTTATGGACTTCATGAAGTTTGCGGCACAGAAGGATGCTAGTGTCGATCCACTAAACATCCTGTTCGTAGAATCAGATAAAAAAGAATCAACACTCAGACAGTATGATTCTGCAGTAAAGAAATTGGCCATCTTTCTAAAAGAATCAGATGCCCAAAGGATAACTACGAATCTGGCAATTTCGTCCCTACGACTAAATCTACCTTAAGGAAGATTTTTCAGCTTGGCTTTAATATTGATTTGACAGATTCGTACTTCTCATCTATCCCTCGAGCATGTGCCCGTCTGAGACCAGTGGACCGCCCCCACACGGTCTCCTGGTTTTTAAACGACATACTCAAGTTGGCTTCAGACACTGATAATGAATCATGCTCATATATAACCCTTCTCAGGAAAATATTATTTTTAATGAGTCTGGCTTCAGGCACCAGAATATCTGAACTGTCAGCTCTTTCTAGAGACCCAAATCACATTGATTTCCTCTCGTCGGGTGAAATTCTGCTCTCCCCAGATCGGAAATTCTTAGCAAAGAATGAAGACCCACAAAACAGGTGGGCTCCATGGAAGATTATAACTCTCACACAGGACTCATCATTGTGTCCTATTGTCACATTGAAATCTTATCTGGGCAGAACTTCTGAAAAGTCTTCAGGTCCTCTTTTTATTAGAGAAAAAGGCGGAACCATTTCCTTAAAAGGAATCAGACAACAGATCCTTTATTTTATTAAACAAGCCAATCCAGATTCAGTCCCTCACGTCCATGATATCCGGTAAGTGGCTACCTCAATTAATTATTTTCACAATGTGAACTTCGAGGATCTTAAAAAATATAAGGGTTGGAAATCCCCGACAGTATTTAAACGCCACTATCTAAAGAATTTAGAGGCCCTTAAATTTTCAGCAGTGGCTGCAGGGAGCATTGTCTCCCCTGATACAGCCTAGTCTTATAACCCTATTTCCTATTCCTTTATTCTGCTATAAATTTTTTCCCTTGATACTCACTCTCTCCTACCTGCCTTGCTCGTAATCCCTACCTGTCTCCCTTAGGTTCCGGGCTGGTTTGCTTGTCAATCCACTTCCGAACATGTACATAGTTTATATTTGTTATTTTTGTATTCCTTACCTGTTGTTTTCCCAGGATAGTATGGATCTGGTCATATTTGTTCCTACTTTTTTACTATTGTAACTTATCTTACGTTGGTTATTAAAACTTAAAAAATTTTAAGAGAAGATTTTATTTGTATTTTTCCTTATATCTTTTATATTCTGCATTTTACCAAGTTTGTATGGCCAATTCTCTGATACTATTTCATCGGCCGACACAGGTCGAACCCAGAAAAGGGATTTTGACAAAGGAAAAATCTAATTCTGGGGGAAGACCTGTGTTGCCCGGTGAACCCATTCCTCTCTTTTCCTGATCCCCACCCTTTAGCCGGCCCAAGCTTGGGTGCATAATTCAGGAATGAAGCCTTCGGGCGGGAGTTGTAGTAGTAGCTAGCGGAAGGTAGACTTATTGTAGTCCTTGTAATGGCACCTACCTAGAGAGGGGTTTTGAGGGGAATCTTCTAATTGGCAGAAAACCTGTGGTAGTGGCTTCCACTCACCCTTGTGTTTATACCGTGAGCGAGCTGAAGGTAGTAACTTCAGCATTCCATTTAGCTTTTTCTCTGGTATATTTAGCATCTATTTATACCTAGAAATGTGTGCTACAGGATCATTTCACCGGGTGACACAGGTCTTCCCCCAGAAATAGATTTTTCCTTTGTCAAAATCCCTTTTCTAATGCAGTACTGGTATTCTATTTTCCATTATTTACAATTTTCCATTTATAGCCTAATGAGTCTATGTATGTAAAAATAATTTAAAGTTTATGTTCCACTTGAAATTTAATAATTGTACAATTTTTTCTTGTATGAATAATAATTAATATGTATAATTTAAAAAAAGCATGTAACATTAGTGCTCTTCAATGTCCTCTCATTTTTATGTGGAATTCCACGTGAGAATTTTGATGATAACTATTAATTTATTTTTTTTGTATTTTTATCAAAAGTATTTCTATTGTTTTTATAAAAAATTTCATTTCTAGAAGTCATTTACTATAGAATTTCTTGTTTTCTCTTTTTTTACTATGTTCCTTTTTTTACAAACTCTGAGTTGATACTACCTTTCGTAAACTATATTTAAGGTCATTCCATTCTAGTAAAAACATAATCCATCAATAAAATTTCTATAGTATACTCTCTCAATTATTTGGAATAATCGAGTCACGGCCCCATTCAAGCATAAACATTAAATATGCTTATAAACAATAACCATCACATTTTAAACTGAAACCTTGATCCACAATATAGTGATACATTTGCCAAACCTTTCTTGATACAAAGAATGAACGGAGTACGTACAGTAAACCCACAATTATCTAGATTCACATTATCTGAAATGACAATATATTCAGGAACAACAAGACCCCTGGGTCTTTTATGATGGCATGTCAACTGTACGGTAATTGTAATTTTGCATGTATAACTCACTAAAAGGTACAACCTCTCCCCATCCCTATATATTATAACTTGCTCAAATCAGCATAATTTTATATTTTCATCTTTTGAATGGTGTGTTTTTTTTCAAATTTGCCAACCTTAAAATTTGCTCAGTCTCAGGGCATTGTCAGTGTATATTTTTAGCCTGTCTTGTAAGGGCTACAACCTATAACACATGCACACACACACGCAAACCCACTTTCCTTTTTTCATTTTTATTTTATGCTACTCTCCTTTTTATTCTTACTGCATTCTCTCATAATTTTCATTCCATGAAAAAAGATAAAACTATAACCCAAAAGAGATATACATTTGCCACCCATAGCTTGTGAGTGTATAACACACATGCATGCATGCATGCATGCACACACACACACACCCTCCTTTTGATTGAGGGAAGGGGAGAAAAGTTATAAATAGCTCAATGTGCATTTACACATGGTGTGAGAATTTTTTTTTTTAATTTTCTGCATCTACCACAGGAAATTAATAGTGTGCAGGGCTTCTTTTCCAAAAGACAATAATAAAAATATAACAATTTTCCTAAGTTGTTAGTGTTTTTTCTAATTATTTTATTTTATTAAGTAAAGTTATAATTACAGCTCTCACAGAATCATAACAGGTAAAAATTAAAATCAGTAATAAATTTTTACAATACATCCTGGGATGGGGAGCTGTAGCATTCCCCCATGACACCTCAAGTCAAACTGATTTCCCTCTATCTCTACTGTGATACTATAGTTGCTGTGTAAGAGTTGTCAGAAGTCTTTTATGGACAACGAAAGTGATCTGAACACTTTTCCTGCAATATTTATTCAAACTGTATGGCTTAAAATGATGATCGCCACTGGACGATACCTGGAATTTACCCCAAAGCTATAAATAATTGTCAGTTACATAATGGCACCTGCTCACAAAGGGTTCATCTTATTACTGTTATTGCATCATTATGTTATTAAATTATCCTATTCTATTACTGCTGTCATTATTGGTGGTACTTTTAAGTATTCTTTGACTTTGTAACAGGGTGGAAATAGAAATAATTTGAATGTGGTTGGGTAAGTTAATGAGCATTGGTCACTTACTGATTAGTATTGGTCAATTATTATTTGCAGGGAATGTGTGCCAGACACCCTTCCCCCAATAGCTAGAATTCACAAATACTTAGAACTCCTATAAAAATGCTTAAAACTGCCTATTTGTTAGTCCAAACTCAAGGAAATAAACCACTAAATATGCTTATACCCGGTTTTTAAATAGTTTTATCACAAAAAATGCATTTAATCATGAAATTGATATGAAAATTCAGTAATTTGCAGATATTTCTCAGAAAAATACTGCAAATACGTGAACTTCCCGCGAATAATGGGTATATAATGTGAGAGTCCGTGAATAGCAGGGGTCGACTGTATACCCAACCTAGGTTTCTGGGGCATTCTTAGTCTTTGGAACCAGGTGGGAATGGGAACTGATAAAAAATATGCAAAAGCATTATTTTCTGCAAAATTCCATTAAAACAATGAAAACATTCATTTTTACCTGTTTTTAAAATTTCACATTTTTCTAAAAACTTCAAAGCCATTCTAACCTTGATGATGATGACCACTCTTTTCGTTGTCTGGAAAAATTATGTCCTTTGTGATACAAACTATTTGATGTTGATAGCTTTTTACCATTTTGTGGTAAACTTTAACTTTGTCTCATTTCCCTTTTTTAGAAACAATCACTTAAGGCCATCCTGAAGTTAGTCCCTCATACAGACAGTATTTTCATTGTGTTTTAATATAAGATTAAGTGATATATACAAAGTCTATCAACCTCTTTAAACCCTGCTTTTCTCACAACCTGATGGTAGCCAGTATCACTTTCTATTTAGGGATTTTTGTAGCGTAATGATAATAATATTCATCATCTACAAGATATCTAAAAATGTTGTACAATAAGAACAAGAGAAAATGTTCTCATCTAATAAATGGATTAGAAATGATGCTGTATTGATTACAAGAAAAACTTGGTTGCTTTTGTTCAGACTTGCAAAAAATTATTTAAACATTTATACTTACACACAACAATTTTTCATTTCATACTGTGAGAACAATTCCATGCCAATTACAGCAAAGAAGTAATACGTAATGATAATCACAACAATCGCAGACAACACACGAGGAAGAAGGATGAAAAGGGTCTGGAAGACATCTCTGTAGCGTCTTCTTATCCGAAACAGTCTTAGTAACCTAAAAAGATAAAAATTTTCTAAACATCTAGCAATAAAAAACTATTCCACTTCATATTCTTTTCCTCATTCAGTAGTTCCTCCTTCAGTAAATTACAACCTGACTAAAATCTATGGCAGAATAGCATTTATCTGCTGATCTTTTAATACTTTATACTAAAACTGGTATGCACTGACCTTTGTAAGAACTAATCTAAACACTAATATTCATGAAGAAATAAATC
Source organism: Macrobrachium nipponense (assembly GCF_015104395.2). Lineage (NCBI taxonomy): Eukaryota > Metazoa > Arthropoda > Malacostraca > Decapoda > Palaemonidae > Macrobrachium > Macrobrachium nipponense. The sequence goes on from NC_087200.1 coordinate 151,419,565, forward strand.
TTGCCAAATTATTTCACATAACTTACATTATTCAGGACTTTCCCAGATACTTTTAAAACTAACCTTAATGGTCGCAGGATCACTATATAGAAGAAGGAACTGGAAAATTGCTCTGCAATGATTCCAGCAATTGCCAGTAAAGTTACGATAAAATCATACACGTTCCAACCACATCCAAAATATTCTTTAAGGCCAAGTCCAATCATCTTGATATTAGCTTCTAATACATAAACTGCAAAAAGAATTGAGATTTAGATAATAAACCTAAACCATTGTAATGCATTATTTTAGATTCAGAGGTCTAGATAAAATGACAAATTTTCAATCACTTTGTATTTTTCATAGCTAACAAACCTAAGGGCTTATCAATAGGATAATCTCCAAGCGCCAACTGGTAACTGCTTAAAACAATAAAAGATTGTACAGCAAGGAATCTGTGGAATCTGGCAACTCCTACACGTACAAGGTGAGAGCTGGTCAGAGACCGTGCATCGCACTCTGTGACGCTTCAGTATTTTCCCCAATCCAGGAACTATAAAAAGAGAGAGAGAGAGACGGCTAGAGGTGGCCAGTAAAATGTTAGCTATGAAAATTACAAATTAATTAAAAATTTGTAATTTGTTCATATGCGGAACAAACCTTCGGTCTTAACAATAGGATAGACATATACTTGGAGGAAGGTAAAAGTATCCTAAACCAGCAGGGAGTTAACCCACTTGACCACCCTTCCTGGAAGAACGAGTTCTAAAGAAGGTGGTCCAATGCCCGTGAGAAGATAGATAATTTGATATCTAACAACTCAGCCGTCTGGGTTGAAATACGATATATGATCAGATTTACTGCATTCAGGGAACCCAAAAAAATTCTGACTGTTCATAACAAACCATATTAGCCACAGGGGTTTGTTACCACTCTTCACTCCCCCTTGCTAGAGAGAGATGAGTATTTGCTACTGAATAGTAGGTTTGATTTACTTCAAAAACACAAAAGTAAACTACCAGTATGACTACCTTACCTGTATCAGACCAGTACCAGCATACAAAATGCCTATTCTTCAACCTGCCTGTAGGAAGAAGAAAGGAACAAAGAGAAAGAAAGAGACCAGCTAACTCTCTCATTCTCTCTTCCACACAATCACCTTAGGTAAGACACAAACCGCCCTGTTACTGTTAGGGGCACTGGGTGAATTACACAACTTGTTGGGCAGCCACCACAAGACCCAAGGAAAACATGTCCAAAGACCTGTGGGAAATGTCCTTCAGGTAAAAGGAAGTGAAGATGGATTGACATAACCTGGAACCGGTGTTCAAAATTCTATGAACAGCAAAGTTTTTCTTAAATGCCAGAGAGGAAATTTACCTCCGACGTCATGTGCTCTAGCCTGCACAGACTCAGTGACAGAACTATCAAGAGAGAAGTAAGCCTGCTTAATTGCCTCATGTATCCAGAATGAAATAGTGTTCTTGGAAACTTCCTTTCTGGACTGACCAATGCTAACAAACAGTCTATGACACCTAGGCCTTAGATGACGAGTCCTTTTAAGATAACATTATAAATTTCTGAAAGGACAAAACAAGAGCTCTTGCGGGTCGTTGTCTACAAAGTCATTCAGTTAGGGAATGGAAAAAAGAAGCAAATCTGTCATTGTGCACCAAGGGATTCTGGGTCTTGGCCATGAATTACAGGATAAACTCGAAAGCCACTGACCCCCAACCCCTGGTGTACTTCACATCATAACTAAGGCCATGAAGCGCTCCAACTCTTTTTGAAGAAGCCAAGGCCAACAAGAAAATGTCTTTAAGGTCTGATGATACATGTAGGGGCTCAAATGGAGCTCGAGTGAGACTTCTCAGGACAAGAGAAACATCCCACACAGGCGGCTTGAGTTCCCTTGGAGACCAGGTCTGTTCAAAACCCCTGAACAACAAGGAGATTTCCCAGGATGAACAGATGTCCACACCTTTCAGATGCAGCACCCACCCTAATGCTGCTCTGTAGCCCCTGATAGCAGTAACAGAAAGACCTTTCTCATACCTGAGCAAGATAAAAAAAAACCTGCTATATGCTGAACAGAGGCTTTGAGTGGAGAGAAGCCCCATTGATGATACCAATCACAGTAGACTGCCCATTTCTTTTGGTACACTATTGAAGAGGACTTCCTGAGGTAACTGGACATACGCCCCTCTGCCCCGAGAAAAACCTCTCACTCGGAGGAGATACTCGATTGTCTCCATCTCAGAAGAGATAGGGATTCAATCGATGAATGAAACCTTTTGACAAGAGGCTGACAAAGAAGTTGCCACCACATGGGTATCTCTCTTGGAACTTCTGACAGAAGAGACAGAAGGTCTGGGAACCACTCTGCTTGAGGCCACAGAGGAGTCACCAAAGCCATCCTGAGATTTCAAGAATTCATACTCCTGTTCAGAACTTGACGGATCAAGCAAAACGGAGGGAAGGCATAAACCTCGAGGTTGTCCCAAGGGTGATGGAAGGTGTCCTCTGCCAGAACAAAAGGATCCGGGACCACAGAACAGTAAACTTCCAATTTCTTGTTGAAGTGAGTTGAGAAGAGGTCTAGCATAGGTCTCTCCGAAACATGAAAAAACCTGCCCACCACGACCTGATGCAGAGACCACTCCATGCCCAGGATTTAATTCCGACAACTCAGCCTGTCGGTGACCATATTCCTCTTGCCTGGAACGTACCTGGCAGAGAGCTCCACTGAGTTGTTGCTTGCCCATTGGTGTAAGTCGACTGTCAATTCAGCTCCAAAGCGTTGTGTAGCAGCTTGTCTCCTACACTCCAAATGCCTGATACAAGGGGATCTTCCAGATGAGCACCCCAACCGGTGATGGAGGCATCTGAAAACAGGAGGAAGTTGGAGGGGGAGAATGCAGAGGGATTCCCACCAAGAGATTCTGGGCATCCTACCACCAACGTAGGTCTTGCTTCACCTCTTCGGACAGAGGGACTTTCTGCCAGGGTGAATCTCCCACCAGGGACCAGAAGTCTTTCAGTTGCCACTGTATAGACCAAAGATGAAGTCAACCATGAGGGACCAGCTTCTCCAGAGAAGACAAAATTCCCAGAAGGACCTGCCACTGGTGAGCTTGCTGTTCAGGTTGTGACAAGAACTTGCGCACCATTAACCGAAACTTCTCTAACCTTTGGTCTGACGGAAAAACCCTTGACGTTGCTGTATATATAACCATATCTAGTTAAAGAGCTTTCTGGCTGGAAAACAGATTTGACTTTTCTAGGTTTACCATTATGCCTAGCTCCCGACAAAACTGAAGATGACGGTCTCTGTCCTGAAGCAGTTTCTCCTTGGAGCTTGTTAATACCAGGCAGTCGTTGAGGTACCTTAACAAGCATGAGCCCACGTCAAAATGAGGGCAAAGACCCTTGTGAACACCTGAAGGTACGTGGTCAACCCGAAGCATAGGACCTTGAACTGGTAGATCTGCTCTCCCAAAGTGAAGCAAAGAAATTTTCTGGACAAAGGGTGAAGAGGAATCTGGAAGTAAGCATCCTTTAAGTCTACTAACAGCAAGAAGTCGTTGTCCCTTATTGCTGCCAACACCGACCGAGGTGCCTCCATCCTGAACCTTGCCTTCCTGACAAAATGATTCAGGTTGAAAAGGTTGATTACCGGTCTCCAGACATCTGTCACTTTTGATACTAGGAAAATGCCACTGTAAAATCCTGGAGAAGGACGCTTTACTTCTTCTATCATAACCTTGTTCAGTATTTTCAACACTTCCTTCCCAAGAGCCAAGAGCTTCAGGGAGTCGTGAGCATATATCCAATTGAGAAGGGGTCTGTCCGAGACGGGGGAGAGAAGTTGAATGGTAGTAGATATCCCGCCTGAAGAACATCTACTACCCATTTCTCCACTCCATATTTTTACCACTTGGCTTACTGGCCAGCCAGGCATCCCCCTATCCATGGCAATGGAGAGGGAGAGGTGCTCATTCTATTAACGAAACCCTCTACTCTTTCCTCTAGAGCCCCTCCTAGGCTTGTAGGGGTGGGATTGAAAGGGATGTTGTTGTTTCTTTGCCTTGGTTTGTGAGGTAGATTGAGAGACCCTCACATACATTGAACTATTAGAAGATTTGTCAGGCGAAGATCTCGCCTGTCGCTGAGGAGGAGGTGGAGGAGGGCGTCATGAACAAGCCTCCGACTTAGATACTGCCTGATGGGCTAGCCTTTCTTTAGTATCTGCATGTCGTCGATTGATCGCATCATCTCATTCAGTCATCGGAAACAGAAACTGTGAATCAAGGAGAGCCCCATTCCTGAGAGCTGACAAAGACTCAGTCCACTGAACCTGCAACCTCTGACAGCGCTGTGTCTCCTGGCCAGGAGCTGGTTGGCCCACAAGGTTGCACCAAGTTGGCCCAGGTATGAAATAGTTTTAGCACTGGACTGTAACAGTCTAGCAAGTGAAGAAGAACTTACTATATACCTCCCTGAGACCTATCAGTAGCAATCCTGGCTATCGCGCAATGGACCACAAGTCCAGCCAGGAGACAGTCTGGAAGATGGAAGCTGCAGTATTCTCCATAGCTAAGGCCTCTTACGATGAAAAAGATGAACCTTCCACCTAACCTGCTCCAGGGTTAGACCAGGCTTAAGACAGATAACGTCCGGGTTAAGGTGACGGGAGATCAAATGCACTACACTATTGGAGTAGTACTTCCAATGCCGCACAAGAGGAGGAGGTAGAAACTTGGATGACCTATTTGAATGCAGAGAGCCATCTCGGTCCAACACTAAAGTGTTCACACGTTGCAAGACAGACTGAGAATATATTAACAATAAAGTGCATTATTTGATCTGCAAAAATAAAATTCAAACACACACCAAGAGAATTACCATTACTCTGGAATATTCCTGAAATTTTAACATTATATCTGTACTCAGTCCTCTTCCCCACCACAAAAAAAGGGAAACCTGAAGTATACTTTTAAAAATCAAGGTTTAAAAATAACAAATTCTACACAGTATTTAAATCATTTCAGCACTAAAAGATAATTCACTTTTATAACTGGTACAATTGTGTAAGGGAACCAACAATACCAATTCTGAACTGTAATCAACTCATCTATTCCCTAGCAAACTAATGGGATGTTTTACAAGGATATACGCATGTGGACATCATCAGCAACTACCCTTGTACACTGAAAATGTCTACATATATCAAAAACTGGTATTTCTATCTGATAGCAATTTCATCACAGACAAAACACTTCCGTGAATAGTATTAAAAAGTGATTTACAGGTAGTTCACAAGCAAAAATATTGAATAAGTCTCCTTCTGTATATAATAAACTATCAAATATCTTGGTCTGTTTGAAAAAGGAGTAGAATACAAAGTGCCGGGATCTTCAGGTCATCCAGGGTGTACATAAATGCACCCAGTTCACCACTGCAGTTGTGGCCACATTTGCTGACTTTATTCACAACAAGGACAGTTTACCAGTTTCAGGGAAAAGTCGAGTGCCTTTAGGTCCAAAAACGCAGTCTTGCAAATTAGCCAAGGACAGAAATGGTTACAGAACTATTGTGAGCTTGTCTCACACATGAAAAATTTTGCAAAAGGTATCTGACCATGACTAAGTTCATATGCAGAACAGGTTTTTTCCCAAGGATTGGACTAGTCTTAAAACTTTGTCAGTTACCAGTGACTCCTACTGCTCCTCCTGGGAAAGTAAAGAATTAGATGTGGCAAGAACCTCTACTCACAAAGGATACACTGTTGTTTAGACAAAACCACAAATGATGGAACAACTATAGTCTAACAACCAACAAACACTTCTGGAATTAATGCTGCTCAAAATTCTAGGATGTTCTTCACATCTGTAGCAAGGGATAACTCCAACATCCTACTATGGTCAAAGAGGGGAAATCTTTGGGACAGAGTTCCATTCTGGAAGCTTCTTTTGCAGGTTGGGGCAAACACTGCAGCTGTAATATCTTAATGTAACTAAAAACAAGGCTTCTCCCTACATTAATTGAGCTGTTTCCTCATTGACCCTGGTTGTGAACTGACAATGTATTGGGACTGGCAGTGGTGCACTCCTTAACAAACTGAGGAAGTCCTGGAAGTGGATGGGCAACGACAGATTGAATTTCTAGGTGGGGATATTGAGGCCAGCAATATCACTAGTGAAGGAGAAGGGTTCTTTTTGTCTGTTGGGATTTAACAGCATTCCAAGTGAAAGCACTGTCATTACAAAACTGAGATCACAGGCAATGAGGAAGTACTGAAAACTTCCATCACTAAGGCATGAGTTTTGCCTTGTACCAAACATTAGTTGCAATATAATCCTCTGGAGCTGGAACATGGGAGTAGGAAAATTTCATGCTAATGATAATCATCATCACTATAAATAAACATTAATGATGAGTGCTGAGAATGGCAAATACCAAACAAATTTTCCCCCATAAAGAATACATAATGTAAAATGAATTCATTCATACTAGACCATCCCAGAAAATGTTACTTTATATTATAATATTTTATGCACAGATGGGCTTCTATTTTCTTAAAAATTTAACAACTGTATAAAATGTAAATGAAGATGAATCTGGCATAATTTCTTTCAAAGATAAGTTTCAAATACTCTATATACAGTGTTGTCTGAAAGTTGGACAATCATTAAAGATACCTTAAGACTAAGTCTTTAATATTATTTCTTATTAGATTCATTACTCCATAATGCCTACAATGTATACCTAAGATAATAGGTTTCACAGACAATAATAAATTACTGACCACAACTTTGGCTGCTTTATTGGCATTTCAATGTTCTTTTATGGGCCTTTTACTGTGCAGGAATCTAGCATATTTCAACACAAGTGCTTATACTGCTTTCATAAAATTTGTGGACTGAAAACTTAATTTGTTGAACAAAGGGACTTAAATGAAATTATTTTGAAAGACTTCCAAAGCATTTTTAGTCACTAATGATTACATCTTTCTGGGCTTCATGATTATATTAACATGAACTGTTGACCATATACGTATCACATCCTGTAACACTGGCCTTATCAAACACTATTTTGCATCTATATTAGTGGAGATAAGCAAGATATGACTACGTATTCCAATGCTAAGTGTACAGCGGCACAGAATAGCCATAGATGCGGTATTCTAAACACTAACCACACTTCCTCATATTTCACTGCAATACAAAAACATTAGCAAAACAAACTTTCCATTTTTATTGCAATGGAAAGTGTTGTTTCTGTTATAATGCCAACATAGCAACTTATCAATACACTGACAAGTGGTGTACCATAAGTTAATCCTTGACTCCATACTAAAGATACATAGAAAACAGATCATCCATGTTCAAACACCTATACTCAATCAGTATTCTAATACTAACATCTCATTTCCTTGATTGCAGTTACAGTGCTTAGGTGAAAATGAACAAGAATTCATCAAAGCAACAAGTGGAATCTATAAAGGATTTGATTCTTACTTACAAACAACAAATGCCACTTGGGCCCAACTGACATTAACATCATAAGAGATGGGCTCCCCACTCGCCGAGATCATGATAGTAGTAACCAAGAGGGTAATGCCATTCACAATGATAACGAAATCTGCAAAGAACAAAAAATCACCACTTCATGTTTAAGTACCAACACACATAAGAGAATTTTACCAGGTCTTTATGGTAAATACAGATAATTAATACAGAAAAGGGCAAAGTATAATGATAAATTGAACAAACCTGCTTAATTACTGACAGAATATTTTAACTTACAGCCCCCAGAATTGATCCAATAATCCACTCTAATGTATCCACATTCAAAAATTCAACTCCAGTGTCTAAGAACTAATGAATTTTGTCAGTCAACCACTAACCATTTCAAGCCCGTTATCACACGTTTTCTTGAATATTTTTGAAATGTCAGCTGTATCTGCTTGATAAATTGGCACAGCATGTTTTAGACCCTCTAGTAATTTTGGGCAATATAATGGAGTACAGGAATTAATTGGTTAAGGCAATTTACGCTTGAATTTTTCAATTTCCTTAAGGGGGCCGGCCGGCTAATGCCGTTTTTTAACAACAGGACTTTGACATTCATACCACTTAATAAGGTGACTTGGGACATCTCCAAACCGCATATGATTTTCGCCTCTGACCTTCGGTTTTGTGACGGCAGGGCAATTTATCCCGAAAATAACCATTTTTCAAATTCTATCTCCTCCTTTGATATTTAATATTAAGACCTGGGATTACTACCATATATAGACCTGATGTAGACCTCCAATCGAATGGAGAGTTTTTTTTCTAAAAGTCATTTTTTTCGCTAGATATGAATTTTTCAATATGGTAAAAAAATAAACCCTATAAATCACGAGAAAAAAATTTATAAAAAAAAAGACGAAACAAAAATTGGAAAAAAGGGCTCTATTTGATTGTTCTATAATGTCTTTCTGAGTTATATACCAAATTCCAATGTTATAGCTTTAAAACTAAGTGAGGAGATAGATTTGAAGGTCAATAAGTATAGTTTTGAGATACAGTCGTTCAAAGTTTTCCTTCGTATTTCTATAAAGACAATGTTAATAAATATTGATTATTATGAATGTATATTTCTTTTTTGTGTATTAATAAACCAATACTATTTTATTTATCATAATTTAATCATAAATGATGATCCCTTTGCTCATATATCGTAGCCTGGGGCACTGCTTGAGGCAAGATGGGGCACTCCTTCCTACGTAACCCCCTCTCTCCCCTTCACTAACTCGGCTTATTACAGCGAATTTTCTTCTGTATGTTAGCGATATGTTTTTCTTGTATTTTCCTCTTTGGCATGATGACATTCTTGCCGAAACAAAGATAAACAAACGTAAATGCAAGAGAATGTCAGAGGTGAGACTCGAAGGTGTACTCTCTTTTTACAAAGACAATTTGATAAATCATTATTATTATGAATTTCATATTCCATTTTGGGTATTGAAAAACCAAAACTATGTTATTTATCATAAATGAAGATCTCTTTGCTCAAAGATCGTAGCCTTGGGCACAGTGTGATGTGTGCTGTCAGGCAAGAAGGGGGCGTTACTAAGCAACCCTCCCCTCTCTCTTCACTAACTACGCGTATATTATGATATTCTGTAATAATACGTGAGCAATTTTTCTTCGTCTGTATGTTAGCGAGATGTTTTCCTTGTCTTTTCCTCATTGGCATGATGAACTTCTTGCTGAAACATACATAAACATACGAAAAAGCAAGCGAATGTCACGAGGTGAAACTCGAACGTGTAATCTACTTGAAGTCTATGGTCCAACTGATTCATGATTGAACCAGATACTCGCTTATGCGAGCCACGGAATCTCTACAGATGCCATTTCTCACAATTTCTTTGCCAATAATTATCAAAATTTACGATAACAGAAGAAATATTGCATTTTATTGTAAGGATGAATGTTTTAGGCTTATTGAGTTATGTTTACTAATTACCCTGTGACTACGAAGGTAAGAGGAATTTTGACGAAATATTTCGTATACGTATTCTCAATTGCCATATGAAGCTCCATGAATTTTTTCATGACTTTGCATTTTTCGCCCTATACCACAATATATAGGGGTTCCGGCCAGCCCCCTTAACATTCGTTGCAGATATCTGAACACCTGTCCTTGACTTAGCTAAAGAGTTAGGAAAGAAGCCCCACCCACTCTTTTCTCATTCTGTCTCAATCTTATGAATGGAAAAGTGTACTATGACATGACTTTTTATTTTATATATCCAAATTAGTTTATAAAGTGGTACCTCGACATACGAAATTAATCCGTTCCGAGGCGGCCTTCGTAATCTGAGCTTTTCGTATCTTGAACCGCATTTTACATATAAATTGCCTAATTTATTCCAAGCCCTACAAAAACACCCCAGTAAATTTTATAATAAAGCTAAACTGACCAATAAACAATGAAATACAACAATTGGGACCATTCAATACATAACTTAATAAGTACTACTAATATGTACCTGTAAGTAAAGTGTATTAGTGTACATGTTATACAAGAAATATTGTAAGTACATACGTATGTATGTAGTAAAATGTGGAACCTTACTTTCAAGTGAGGCTATCTCCGAACGTGGCGACAGAGGAGGAGGACAAATGGCAGAAAATTTGTTCCGTACTACGTACACTTAACGAAACACATTAAAAATGTCAGGAAACAAACTAAACTTTATGAAACACATTAACAAAACCGTAACACTTAACTTTACAAAAGACTTAAAATTAAATTTTTATTTAATTTTTTTTATTTTTACATTTTTTGTCTTTTAGTATCTATATATATATATATATAATATATATATATATATATATATATATATATATATTATCTTATTTTTTATTTTTACAAAATTTCAATTTCTTCACCACTTTCAACTTTCTGTTTTTTCGTAGTATCAATTGGATCTTCCTTTTTGCTGACTCTTACTAAAGGCCTCTTTAAAAAATAACTATCCAAGGAAGATTGCTTCTGCCTACTTTTCACAATGTTCCTGAAACGACTCGGGCAAATGTCATCGAACTGCGCAAGCATAAGACTTGTGTAAGCCTTTTTGGGGTGTCTCTTTTCTACAAATGATTGCACCTTATGAAAAGCCGCTAGGGCATCCTTAATTTCTGCTGTTGTCATAGGGTCGTCCTCCTCTTCCTCGCCGCTGCTAGAGAACTCTTCTTGAACGACGTTATGTTGCATGGCCTCCAACTCCTTCAGGTCATCTGTCGTAAGCTCCTCTTGGTGTTCCTCGAGAAGGCCATTGATGTCGTCCTCGTCAACAACAAGCCCCATGGACTTGCCGAGTGCAACGATCTCGTCAAGATCTGGTTGCGAAACAGTTTCAGGATCGTCAACCGTTTCTGAATCTGCACCAGATTCGCCCACGTCAAATCCCTCGAAGTCTCAGATCCGATATGGCATCAGGCCAGAGCTTCCTCCACGAAGAATTCAAGGTTCGCCTCGAAACCTCCTGCCAAGCTTGATCGATGAGTCAGATGCATATCACAACATCGAAATGCTCCTTCCAAAATTGACGCAAGGTGAGGTTTGTGGTATCAGTGATGTCGAAACATCTCTTGAAAAGATCTTTTGTATACAGCTTCTTGAAGTTTGATATTACTTGCTGGTCCATGGGCTGGAGGAGAGGGGTGGTGTTAGGCAGAAGATAAAGAACCTTGATAAAAGAATACTCCACTAGGATATCTTCCTCGAGGCCAGGAGGGTGAACAGGGGCATTGTCCAACAACAGCAGACATTTCAGAGGGAGCCGCTTCTCTTCCAAGAATTTCTTCACTGTCGGGCCAAAACACAGATTTACCCACTCCGTGAACAAAAGTCTCGTTACCCAGGCTTTCGCATTAGCCCTCCACATCACTGGAAGCTTCTTCTTTAGCCCTTTGTGGGCCTTGAAGGCTCAAGGAGTCTCCGAATGATACATAAGTAGGGGCTTCACCTTGCAATCCCCACTGGTGTTCGAGCAAAGTGTGAGCGTAAGTCTGTTTTTCATAGGCTTATGCCCGGGTAGCTTCTTCTCTTCCTCTGTGATGTACGTCCGACGAGGCATTTTTTTTCCAAAAAAGGCCAGTCTCATCACAGTTGAAGACTTGCTGAGAACTGTAGCCTTCCTTGATCGTCATCTTGTCGAACGTCTTAATAAAGGGATTTTGACGTAGGAAAAATCTATTTCTGGGCTCAGCCTGTGTCGCTCCGTGAAATAGGTTACTTTAGCACTATTTCTAAGGTAAAATATTGCTATAATACCAGAGAAAAGCTAAATTGGAAATGCCAGATTATTCAGGCTCGCTCACCTTTATCATAAGGTGTCGGTATGGTTTCTGGGGCAAGTGAAACCACTACCACAGGTCCTTTTCCATTTAGCCTCTTCCTACATCAAAAAACCTCCACTAAAGAGGAGCCGACCTAAGGCTCACTACTCGCTACCGTTACGGCTAGCGCCTCTGACATAATTTTATTTCAGGTGGATCTCTTCGCCACGGAGTCGAACCACAAACTCCCTTGTTATGTGGCCCCCAACCTGGACCCTCTGGCTTATGCCACGGACGCGTTGGCTATAGATTGGAATCAATGGAAGAAGATTTACCTTTTTCCTCCGGTGAATCTTCTCCTGAAAGTTCTGAACAAGCTCAGGACATTCAAGGGTCACATCACTCTGATAGCTCCCAATTGGCCCAAGAGCAATTGGTTCCCTCTTCTTCTGGAGTTGGGACTCCGACCTCAACGGATTCCCAACCCCAGACTATCACAACTAGTGCAAATGCGGACTGTGTTCGCTTCCTCAGGAATTCAGAAAGCCCTAACTAGCCCTAGCCCAGCACAGAGGGATGCTGATATCGATCCTCAGAACATCATGTTCTTAGAATCTGATAAACGTGAATCAGCCCTTCGTCAATATGATTCAGCAGTTAAAAAACTGGCTGCATTCCTGAGGGACTCTAATGCACAAACCATGACCACAAGTCTTGCAATATCCTTTTTCAGATCATTATTTGAAAAAGGTTTGGCAGCTACTACCATTACTACCAAATCGGCTCTTAAAACAGATTTTCCAATTCGGATTCAAGATGGATTTAACAGATTCATACTTTACATCTATCCCCAGAGCTTGCGCCAGACTCAGACCTACTGAGAGGCCCAAGTCGGTGTCATGGTTCTTAAATGATGTTCTTAAGTTAGCCTCGGATACTAATAGTACCTCGTGTGACTATCTAGCCCTATTGAGGAAAACACTATTCCTCATAAGTTTGGCCTCAGGAGCCAGAATATCAGAACTGTCGGCTTTATCTAGAGACCCAGGTCATATAGAGTTTCTCCCTTCAGGAGAAGTGTTACTTTCTCCAGATCGCCAATTTCTTGCAAAAAATGAGGATCCATTAGATAGGTGGGCCCCCTGGAAGATTGTTCCGCTTCCGCAGGACCCATCCTTATGTCCAGTCACTTCATTGAAAGCATACTTAGACAGGACCACCCTGATATCTTTTGGCCCTCTGTTCATTAGAGAAAAAGGTGGCACTATTTCCCTAAAAGGAAAAGGCAACAAATTTTATATTCTATCAAACAAGCCAACCCGCAGTCCTTCCCACGGGTACATGATATTAGAGCTATAGCTACCTCAATAAACTTTTTCCAACATATGAAATTTGAAGATCTGAAGAAGTACACTGGCTGGAAGTCTCCGACAGTATTCAAACGCCATTATCTTAAGTCCTTAGAAGCCACTTTCGTGTCCGAGCTGGCTGCCTCTCCATGCCGCACCACCGAATGGATGCCAGTTCATTTATGGAATTTTTCGAACCACCCATGAGAAGCCTTGAACTCTGGGGTTGGCGTCGATGTCCCTTCTCCTCCATTGTCTTTGGCCTGGGCAATCAAATTGCCAAAAATAGCGCTGGCCTTGTGGCAGATTGCTGTCTCCGTTATCGTATTGCCAGCAATTTCTTTGTCTTTCATCCAGACAAGAAGCAGCCTTTCCATCTCATTGTGCACGTGGCTCCTCTTGCTAGACAAAATAGTCACACCCTTGGAAGGTGTAGCTGCTTTGATGGCTTCCTTCTGCTTAAGGATGATGCCTATCGTCGATGGATTTCGGCCACATTCCTTAGCAATCACACTCAATCGCATGCCAGCTTCATACTTCTTGATAATCTCCATCTTTGTCTCCAAAGAAAGCATCCTCTTCTTTCCGTGAACTTCAACTTTTTGGGACCCATGACTACGTATATACTGTACGTAATTAAGTTATGTAGTACGTATACGTATGTACTAAAGTTCTCACACAACACAATAAAGTAGTACTACAACGAAATCACTAACAAATTTACTTTAATAAACGAAATCGTATAGAACGAAGGAATTCGGCGTGAATATAGAAACAATGCTGCTACCGAGTGGCCAAAAAAGCACGCCGCTATGTAGATGCATGATGTGATAGATGCTGGCCAATAAGAGAGCAGGATCTTATGGCAGTGACAAGCATCAGGAACCAATGGGAGAGCGGGAGGATGGTGGCGAGTCTACTCAGTTGGCTGCGCGCGAGTTTTAAAATTGTTATCTGTGGTCCGGGCCAATCTTGGGACTTTACAGCAACAACTTTTCGTATCCTGAACTATTTTCGTATGTAGAGCCAAAAAAATCTTCGTATTTGCTTTCATAACTCAAATTTTTCGTAAGTTGAGGCTTTCCTATGTCGAGGTACCACTGTACATTAAAATTTATCTGTACTATTTCATTGTTTTGAGAGATTATTATAACCTCATGGTTTGTTTACAGTACTTATATTAATACAGATGAGTGGACTGACAGAGTTTATGCTGTTGTCTGAAGTGCGCAATCACCACAGCTGCAAGTAGATGTCCACCCAACTGTGTCAGTTATGGCAAACATGTTGTGGTACTGTCATTGTGGATGCTACAATACATTTTCAGTATGGCTGTTTGTTGCACATAATGCAAAGAAGGTGGCCAATGGGCTAAGAATTTCTCTGAAAGGTACATAATAATCTCTTTAAGGGTTCCCTCTAACATAAATGCATTGGAATGATGACTGAATGACTTTAAAGATTCTTTTATCAAATTGACAATTATAGCATTCAGTGGAAAGACTTGTTGGGAAATCTTTTCTTTGTTTCACCGTACAAACACCAGTGGCAACTACCTTGCAGAGATGAATGGCTACCTGTTCCTCTGATGGCTGACATCGCTACTTTTACCATCGCTTCCTGAACCATCGGTGCTGGTGCTTAATTCAAAAAGTAAAAAGCCATATCATAGTACACTCTTCCATTCATAAGTTTGAGGCAGAATGAGGAAAGAGTGGGTGGGGCTTCTTTCCTAACACTTTAGCTAAGCCAAGGACAGGTGTTTGGATATCTACAATGAATGTTGAGGAAATTGAAAAAGTTCAAGAGTAAATTGTCTTGACAAATAAATTCTGCTACTTCATTATACAGCCCAAAATATCAAGAAAATACAGCTGAAATTTTAAAAGATATTCAAGAAAACCTATACAACAACCAGCTTGAAATGGTTAGTAGGTATTGGCAAAGAAAAAGTTTTACTTCAAATTCTGTTTCATAGACACAAAACCTTTTTCTATACCAATCAATGCCTTCATGTTTGGATGGGTGAAGAGGCTTGCTATTCACACTGTTATTAGCAAATCTGTATTTTAAGTTGGAGATCTACCCCAAAATGCCAGGGGTTGATGTCATCTGCTAAACATTCTTACTTTGTGGTTGTGGAGCTGTGGTTATCATCATCACATACTGTAGGTACAGTTTTTAACCAGCCTAGTAATTTAAAAATTCAAACCTCATATGCCTGGATAAGAGGTCGGCAGTTTTACCCAGCTATTTCTATCAAATAGGAGACCACTATTACATTAGTATTTGTTACTGTAACTCTTCAGATTTATGGTTATCCTGGATAAATTTTAAACTTTAAATACTTTATTTTTATTCTCAGACTCATCAATTTTCTCTGAAAGCATAATACAGTGGACCCCCATGTTCGTGTTCTCCGGATTCGTGGACTCACGCATTCACGGATTTCTCTCTGGAACATTTCCCCCCATTAGTATTCACAGAAAATTTCCCTATTTGCGGTATTTTTCTATAAGTAATACCCACAAATTCCTGTTTTTTTATCAATTTCATCATAAAATGGTTTTTTAAATAGTTTTATCACAAAAAGTGCAAGTGTAAAAATTTTTAGTGGGTTTTTCTTGAGTTTTAACTAACAAAACAGGCTGTTTTCAGCATTTTCATAGGGGTTCCAACTATTCGCGGATTCTAACTATTCGTGGGGGGTGTCTGGTACACATCCCCAACGAATACGGGGGGGGGATCACTTTAAAGGCTTTGTCATTTACTAGTTTGCAGATGTGTGCTAGTAAAAACTCCAAGCCACTAACCATTTGTCTTTTAACCCTTTGAGATTCCCAAAACATCAAATGAAATCATGCACATTCACCCCTTCAGATCTTGATGATGTCAAATGATGCTTTCTGTGGAAAGAAAGTAAAAATTACCCATAAATATTCTGAAAATGGGTAGCCTTGGAATGGTGTACAGAGTGTTGTGGATGGTTTAACTGTCTTATGCAAGTAAGAACTGTTCAAAAATGAAGTAAAATTAGACCAGTCTAAATGGGGAATGAAAAAAAAATTGCCTGTTTTCCTTGATTTTTCCTGTCTTTATACAAAAAATACCTAATACAAACAGAACACTGGAAAGGAAGCTGATCATACTTCTCACAGACTAAAATGAATATATAAATATAGGTTTTTTTAAATAAAATATTTACTTATCAAAATTAAGGGCATTTCAGGTTTAAGATAGCAATAAGGCAAGCTTATACCAATAGGTTATCTTCACTGCTGCCTACAACAAAACAAGACACAAATTAACTCCATGAAATTCTGGTACTCCTGTCTTTTCTGTGCTTAGTCCTCCACAAATCTCCATTCGTTTTCAACCTCCCTTCTCATAGTTCTCATCCAGCAAGTCTGGGCCTTTTAAGTCCTCTGGTGCCAGCCGGAGTCCAGCTGACACTATCACATAAAATCCATTCAGCATATGCAGGGGGGGCATGTCCAAGCAATCACCATTATCTCTCTACATAAGGAAATACCATTATTTCTTTTAAGGTATAATTTCTACCTATCCTGCCATCTGACTCCTTATTTTCAAGTCAACAATTTTTTTGATACTACTGTTGTTGCCATCCCCTAATTCAAGTCCATATTGCAATACAGATTGTACTAGACATATGAATACTATTACCATCGTGTGAAATTTTAGAAAGCATTTTATTCACTTTACTGAAACCTTAGGTAAATATTTCAAGCTCATGAAGTGATTCTCGAGATAACAAAAAAAGTGATAATACAATTAGAAATCTAGGATGTTACAGTAGCAATGTCTGAACAACAGGATATGCACGAGGAAAGTATGGTTCATACTGATTTAGGGACAAACACTTTCATTATTCAGGAAATTTCTTGCAACCTTGCATGGATACTTCCTTTCCTAATGGAGAACAAATTAAAAACTGAATTTTCAGTGTGTGTATTCATACACACAGTTGTACATACATACAAGTACTACTACTTGGTTATATCAAGAGAGTATCATGAATTGCTCAGGTCTCGCACTCTCCACCAATGGCACAAATGAGAGTTGAGTCCTAGTAGTCCACCCTATAACCTACCCTTTTGGGATAGCACCAATACGTTTTGGCTCAGGTATAAGCCAATCCGTCTCCTGGGAGTTCTGCCCCCACCTGTGGGAATCAACTTCCCACCCCAACTGTATTGGTGGGCTTCCAAACAAAAGCCAGGAGTCCCATCCCCAAAAAACCAGATGCCATCTGGATTCTGATGGGCCAATCCCTGGAGATGGTTCCATCCTTGACGCATTAATGGGAAAACACAGTAATGGAAAAATCCCATTACTCTCTCAGGTCCAAACCATATTAGGTGGTGACTAAGTCACCACAATTCCCATTATTGGTTTCAAATGTAAACCCTTCTCAACCCAAGATTCCTTCTCAGACTTGCCTAAGCAGGTAAATTAGAAATTAGATGAAGATTTGTAGGTGTTCCGTCAGGATCCGGCCTTCACACAAATGAAGGCAGGATCCCTTACCTCTCACCACGTGAAGGAACCTACTCGAGGGGGAGCAAGACGGGAGGCTCAGGAACTCTTGAACTGTCTGGAGACACGATTCCATCCTTTTGGGGGAGAGAAAAGCCTGAAAAGCTTGCGAGTCGAGAATCATCCTTAAATAAGAAATCCTGTGTTGGAGTCATCTGGGATGCTTGACATTTATCATGATGCTTAACTCTCAAATCAGGCAAAGGGGTTTCGTCAAGTCCCCTATGCACTTTTGTTTCGACTTGGATCGTAGAAGCCAGTTGTCCAAATAGAGTGACACATTTATTACCAGGAGGTGAAGCCACTTTCCCAAGGGAGAAAGAACTCGGGTGAATATTTGAGGGGCGGCAGACAGGCTGAAGAAGCATCAAAGAAACTTCCTGAATGCCGGGTGAATGGGCACATGAAAGTAGGTGTCTTCCATGTCGAGAGTCAACATACATCCAGTCTTCCTGATGGAGAGCAGACATTACTGAGCGACTCATTTCCAAACAGAACTTTATCTTTGTGATGAAAAAGTTCAGGGCACTGATGTCTAAAAAAGACCTCCAGCCCCCCCAATGACTTAGGGACTACAAAAAGTCTGTTGTGGAACCCTTCTAACCCTTCTATGTTCCTGTTCATTACTACTTCTGCTGCTTGTTTCCTGATCAGAGATTCTACTTCCTTTGCAATGCCAAAAACTTCTCTGATCCTACAGAGTATGCTGTCAAAGCAATGGGTGTTTTGGACAGTGGCAGCTTTTTGCTGAAAGGGATAGAATATACTTTCTACAAAAACTTGTATAACCTAGGGTTCTGCCTCTCATCTACTCCACTCTTCCTAGAAGAACTGGAGTCTAGCTCTTGCAAAGATACGAAGGACTGTACTAGTCTCATTTGTCTGCCGGTTTAAAGAGTCTTCTTGACTGTTTTGCTGGTGGATATAAGTTGGACCTTGGTCTAGGTTGGTGCTTTCCTCTACCTCCCCGAAAGGGCTGCTGCTGTAAGGGAGAGAGACTTTGTCCCAGAAGTCTAAGGTTCCTTTGGGCATCTCGTTGACTGTGCCAAAAGATTTATTTTGGAGAGCCAACAAGACCTGTTTAATTGTGTCTTGCGGCAACAAGTGTGACTTATCCAGAGGGGAAAAGAGAAGGGCTGATTTCTGAGTGACAGATACTTCCCTTAGTAGCAATGGAGCACCATAATTCCCTCTTTTTAAGAATTTCCATGATGAAGAGAGAAGCTAACTCCACCGAACCATCTCTCACTACCTTGTCCACACAGGAGAAGACACCTAGCCTGTCCATGGAAAAACTACTAAGCTAAAATGGGACAATCTTTGATTTTCTAGCGAGTGCGCCAATTTTCCAATCTAGATAGTTGAAGATCTCTAAAACGTTGAAAAGGCTCCTAATGAGGTGGTCCAAGTCCAGGGAGGTGAACATGACCTTTACTGAAGAAAGATGCTTGTCATGTGGTATCTACCAGGCTGGAGAAGTTCCCTTGAGAGGAGGCAGACTCTCCCAAGGAAGGAGATTCCCCAGTGGCATAAAGAAGGTACTTCTTCTTCAGAAGTTTGGATATAGGATAGGCAAAAGATGCCTTGCCCAACTCCCTCTTGGAGGCCAACCACTCATTAACCTCTCTCAGAACCCTCTTGAATGAAGAGGACTGAACCAGTTTCAGGAGGCTGCTCTCACTAAGAATGTTGATGCAGGTGAAGATAGAGGCGTGGGTTCAAAGAAGTCCAGAAATTTAGACAGAAGTACTCAAGAAGGCTTGAATACATAGACACAGGAGCCGAGTTTTAATCCACTTCCTCTTCATTGGACGACACGGATGACAAGCAGTATCCGCACCTTTAGGAGTGGTAACCTTCTTAAGAAAACCCATCAGATAGTGAAGTTGCTGATGAAGTATAGCTAAAGATGATTCCTCTAAACCAGACATCTTAACCCTTTAACGCCGACTGGATGCATTAAACATTGACGAAAATTGTCTGTTGGGTGCCGAACCAACGTATGGTAAGTCTACGAAAAAAAGTTAATTTAAAAATTTGCGGAAAAATAGTTATAAGCCTACTAGGCAAAAACTTTTGAATCACACGCCTTGGGGGATGCTGGGAGCTCACTGATCAAGCTGTTGTTTTGTTTACAATCGTTACCCGGGCGCGCAAGCACGAATTTCTTTCTTCTCGCAATATAAAGCATCAGCGACACATCTCAAAAATTATTTTGTCACTTTGACATAATTTTTGCACCATTTTATATTAGCCGTTACATAGAGTATTATATATGAAAATGTGCGCAATTTCAAGTAGAATACAACAATAAAACCACTCATGGTTGTAGCTTTTATCAGTTTTGAAATATTTTCACATAAATTACAATAAGTGCCCAAATATCAACCTTCGGTCAACTTCGACTCAACTGAAATGGTTGAAAAACGCAATTGTAAGCTAAAACTCTTATATTCTAGTAATATTCAATCATTTACCTTCATTCTGCAACAAATTGGAAGTCTCTAGCACAATATTTCGATTTATGGTGAATTTATGAAAAAAAACTTTTTTCTTATGTCTGCACGGTAACTCTTCCGCAAAAATCATAAATATTTTCGTCCGATTGTCGTAATGTTTGCACCATTTTAAATTAGCCGTTACATGAAGTTTTATACATGGAAATGTGCACAATTTCATGTAGAATACAACAATAAACAATAAATGGTTGTAGCTTTTATCAGTTTTGAAATATTTTCATATAAATAACAATAAGTGCCAAAATTTCAACCTTTGGTCAACTTTGACTCGACTGAAATGGTAGAAAAACTCAATTGTAAGCTAAATCTCTTACATTCTAGTAATACTCAATCATTTACCTTTATTTTGCAACAAATTGGAGTCTAGCACAATATTTCGATTTATGGTGAATTTATGAAAAAAAAAAAATTTCCTTACGTCTGCGCCGTAACTCTTCAGAAAAAAATCAGACATTTTTTCGTCTGATTGTCGTAATGTTTGCACCATTTTAAATTAGCCGTTATATAAAGTTTTATATATGAAAATGTGCGAAATTTCATGTAGAATACAACAATAAACAACCCATGGTTGTAGCTTTTATCAATTTTGAAATAATTTCATATAATCAATGATAAGTGCCACAATTTCAACCTTTGGTCAACTTTGACTCTACCGAAATGGTCAAAAAACGCAATTGTAAGCTAAAACTATTACATTCTAGTAATATTCAATCATTTGCCTTTATTTTGCAACAAATTGGAAGTCTCTAGGACAATATTTCGATTTATGGTGAATTTATGAAAAAAACTTTTTCCTTACGACCGCGCGGTAACTCCCGAAAAAATCGGACATTTTTTCGTCCGATTGTCGTAATGTTTGCACCATTTTAAATTAGCCGTTACATAAAGTTTTATATATGAAAATGTGCGCAATTTCATGTAGAATACAATAATAAACACCCCTTGGTTGTAGTTTTTATCAGTTTTGAAATATTTTCATATAAATCACGATAAATAGAAAAAATTCTACCTTTGGTCAACTTTAACTCGACCAAAATGGTCGAAAACTGCAATTATAAGCTACAAAACTTACAGTCTAGTAATATTCAATCAATTACCTTCATTTTGCAACAAACGGGAAGTCTCTAGCACAAAATTGCGATTTATGGTGAATTTTTGAAAACAGCTTTTTTTTTACGTCTGTGCGTTACGAATTCATGCATTATATTGTGATAATATTTTCTCTGTGTTGCTTTGATCGCTTTACAATTTCTTATATACCAAAATCATCACAATTTAGTATACAATACAACAACAAAAATAATTAACTCATTAACTTTAACCGTTTTGCTCACAGCGCAATTAGTATACAATTATATATGAAATTTTTTATTTGCGCTGTCGTGGTACCTCGAGATACGAGCAGCCTAACATACGAGCCGGAGCTCGGGCCATATTTTCGTTCAAGATACGAGCCCAAATCCGAGATACGAGCTGTGTTTCCGGAGCGTCCCGCTAGTTGGCGCGCAGGGTCGAGCATCATCTGAGAGCATCTCTCGCACGTGTTACCTGCTTGAATCAAAGTGTATCTTGTGCGCTGTACTCTTTTTTGCTTGATTTTTGCGTGATTACTGAACTTTTTTGTGTGTTATCATGGGGCCGAAGAAAGTGAGTGCTAAGGACAATGGTGACAGGAAGAAGAGGATGATGTCGATAGAACTAAAGCAAGAAATAATAGAAAAACATGAGCGTGGCGCACGAGTGATTGAACTCGCAAAGATCTATGACCATAGTACATCGACAACTTGTACGATATTGAAGCAGAAGGATGCCATCAAGAGTGCTACACCAGCAAAACGAACCACAATATTTTCCCAATTAAGGACAAATATCCACGAGGAAATGGAGAAGCTTCTGCTCGTGTGGGTGAAAGAGAAGGAGTTGGCAGGAGATACAGTGACGGAGACGGTAATATGCAGAAGCAGGCAGAGTATTTATGCCGACTTAGTGAAGAAAGAAGCATCAACTTCTAAAGAGGCATCAGAAGAAGCGTTTAAGGCAAGCCATGGCTGGTTTGAAATTTTAATTTTAAGAGAACTGGCATCCATTCAGTGGTGAGGCATGGCGAAGCTGCGAGTGCAGACGTGAAAGCAGCCGATACGTACATCCAAAAGTTCGCTGCGCTTGTTGCGAGGGAAGGCTACATCCCGCAACAGGTGTTCAACTGCGATGAAACGGGCCTATTTTGGAAGAAAATGCCACGGAGGACTTACATCACAGCAGAGGAGATGATGATGCCAGGCCATAAACCCATGAAGGACCGTCTGACCCTTGCATTATGTGCAAATGCTAGCGGTGATTGTAAAGTGAAGCCACTGCTAGTTTATCATTCGGAAAATCCTCGAGCCTTCAAGACGCACAAGATACTGAAAGAAAAATTGCACGTTATGTGGTGCACCAATGCTAGGGCATGGGTTACGCGGCAGTTTTTTACTGAATGAGTAAATCTCGTCTTTGGCCCTGCAGTGAAGAGGTATCTGCAAGAAAATAAACTCACGATGAAAGCATTGCTCATCCTTGATAATGCTCCAGCCCACCCACCTGGTCTTGAAGATGATATTCTGGAGGAGTTCCAGTTTATCAATGTTCTCTACCTCCCACCCAATACGACTTCAATCCTACAGCCGATGGATCAGCAGGTCATTTCCAACTTCAAAAAGCTGTACATGAAGCACTTGTTCCGCCACTGCTTTGAAGTGACTGAAAACACAAATCTAACCCTTCGAGAGTTTTGGAAAGATCACTACAACATCATGATCTGTCTACGTATCATTGACTTGGCATGGCAAGGGGTAACAAGACGAACGTTGAACTCTGCATGGAAAAAGTTATGGCCTGATGCTGTTGCAGAAAGAGATTTCGAAG
Source organism: Macrobrachium nipponense (assembly GCF_015104395.2). Classification (NCBI taxonomy): domain Eukaryota; kingdom Metazoa; phylum Arthropoda; class Malacostraca; order Decapoda; family Palaemonidae; genus Macrobrachium; species Macrobrachium nipponense. The sequence continues at coordinate 151,442,713 of NC_087200.1, forward strand.
GGTTTGAGCCCGAGAACGAGCAAGAAGAGTTGGAGGAGATTGTATCTCTCGGAAAGTCGATGGGTCTGGAGGTAGATGAGGGTGACGTCAACGAACTCGTCAAAGAACATGAGGATGAACTCTCAACTGAGGAGTTGAAGGAGCTGCAGATGATGCAACACACGAAGGTTCTGGAAGAGATTAACACGAGTGAGGAGGAGGAAGAGCCGGAGGAAGTGATTTCTACAGGTGAAATTAAAGACATGCTGGCAATGTGGGAAAAGCTGTCAAATTTCATTGAAAAGAAACACCCAGAAAAAGTGGCAACTAGTCATGCTTCAGCGCTTTTTAATGACACTTGTTTGTCACATTTTCTAAGCATTTTGAAAGGCAGGACAAAACAGCCCGAAATAGTTCTTGGATAGATTTTTATTGAAAAGAGCTGCGAGTGAAAGTACAGAAAGTGCAGCCAAGAAGGCAAAAACAAGTGATAATTAAAATTACGTAAATGTTAAGCTTAGTTTAAGTTTAAAGTTAAGTGCATTGTTTTAAGTATTTTCTTTCATTTGAAATAAGGAAAGTGTAGTTTTAGTTTTAAAGTTACGAAAATAGTTTTAAGTTCTAAAAAAGTGCCGTTTACGTACGTGTCTACAGTGCCTACATCACTTCCCCCCCTCCCTCCTCCTCGCCGTTCACCTTCGTTAGCCGCACTCGTCTGTTTCCAAAGTAAGACTATTATGCTAAATAACTCTTTTATTTCTTTATTTCATATTTTGTTATGTATTTGTTAATTATACATGTTTATTTGTTATTTAAAAACATATCTTTATTCATAATTTACAATGGTTTGGGGATTTTTCATAGGTCCGGAACGGATTAAATTGAATTCAGTTATTTTAAATGGGAGAAATTCGTTTGAGATACGAGCCGATTGACTTACGAGCTCGGTTCTGGAACGAATTAAACTCTTATCTCGAGGTACCACTGTATTCCAATATTTATATATGATTAGATTTTTTTCATTTCTGATGGTTGCATATTAAACATCAGGCAATGACAAAAAAAGGAGCCAAAAAAGAACTCTTAATCTTGAAAATTAAGCATGCTGTGATTTTTTGAAAAAACTTATTTTCCTCTTCAGTGCTCACTCGCGAACGCCGCCGGCATACGGGAGACACTTTCGGAAATACCTGCTTGGCGTTTAAGGGTCAAGAGAAGACACAGTTGTTGCCGAACGCTCTACCTCTGGCACGGAGTGACTCACTTTAGGCAGTGAGTAACTGACAGAAGGGGGGGAGCATACAAGAGAAGGCAAGTGAGTCAACACAACTGGTGCCGAATGCTTGGGAGTAGACTGGCAATAGGAAACAAAAGGTCGCTTACAGTGCTCTGAACATCTTGGCACTAGGACAGGATGATCAAATCATCCTAATGACTCCGGACTGTCCCAAGACGAATGCTCAGAGAGGCTGCAGAAGGACTATGGTAAGCAGTAACATATCTGCAAGAAGGTTGTGGACTCAGAACAGGATCATGTTTCTTCACAGGCGAAGGGGAGCAGTCTGTGAACAAAGCGTGGCTCTTCAGAGGTCAAGAGAACACCAAATGACAATGATGATGTTTCCTGTCAGGAGACGTCTCTTCTGAATCCGGCAATAACTCAGCACCACTCACTAAGACACCTTTCCAGCAGTGTTCAGTTGAAACCTGTGAACGCATAGGTTCAACAAAGGGGACAACAGTCCATGGGCAAACCTCACAGTCTCCCTAGGAGCACTGGTGTGATGGACAACCACTTCCTCAGGCAAAATACTAACACTAGGCATTGCACTTGGACTTACACTAGTTGATTTCTCAACAAACACTTGAAAAGATTTGCCCAAATCTAGATTCAAGGCTGGTTATGGTGTCAAGATTTGAAGCACACCTTTTGGAATACTAGACCAGTTAACAGCGCCCTGGACCAGTCAAACGGCGCTGTAATCCCGCAATGGCACAATAAGTAAAATTATACTTATGCAGTATAATACTATAGAATTTAATGTACAGTAGTACTGTACAGTACATTATAGGATTATAAATACTGTTAAGTAAAAAAAGCCTAGCTTTAATCCTTTGGTTGTCTAAAGTATGTAAAGATATACAGGCGGTCCCCGGGTTACGACGGGTCCGGCTTACGACGTTCCGAGGTTACGACACTTTTTCTTAAATATTCATTGAAAAATCCGCCCTGGGTTACGACGCTTGTTCCGAGGTTACGACGCTGACGCTTCCGACGCTCCGAGTTAACGACGCTTTTAAAAAATGCATACTATGATAAGAATCCTTTACAGTTTAGCACAGTATATTAATAAAAATAAGTTTTTGGTTAGATTACAAAAAAAATTTTGAGGTTATGATGATTTTCGACACTTTTTATGTCGTATTTTTTAAATTTTTTTAGTGACGCCTCATATGCGGAACTAGTTTACTAGCGAATGAATACACTAGCTTGGGATGCGCAGTTTATAACAGTCCAAAAGTGCAAATAATGAAAAAATCATTGCTTGTTTCCAGTATACGTAATTAACAAAACTAAGTTTCTGGTTAGATTACAACGCACATTCCAAGGTTACGACGGTTTTTTATGCCTTTTAACGATACCTCATACGCAGAACTAGTTTCTGAGCAGAGGGCGCATAAATTAATTTACGCTATTAAACTGTATGGTAACCATATTCAAGGATAAGGAACGCATTCTCAAACAGTATACATATCTTTTAATACAAAACAGCAAAATATCATTGAAACATTATTTCACTTAAAGAATCCATTTATACTCTACTTAGACTTGGATATAAAAACCATAGTTTCTCTCTCTCTCTCTCTCTCTCCCTCTCTCTCTCTCTCTCTCTCTTCTCTCTCGTCTCTCTCTCTCTCTCTCTCTCTCTCTCCTCTCTCTCTCTCTCTCTCTCTATCTCTCTCTCTCTCTCTCTCTTTGTATTTTCCGACAAAAATAATCACTAATTAGTGTATTTTGATGTTTATTTTCATGACTAAATACATTTTTATAATACAAAAATTATTTACTAATTTTCAAATATTAATTTTGATTAATACTGTATTAGTAGTTTAATAAGTTGAAATGATATCACATAATAAAAATAATAATTCTCTCTCTCTCTCTCTCGCTCTCTCTCTCTCTCTCCTCTCTATCTCTCTCTCTCTCTCTCTCTCTCTCTCCTACTCAAAGATGTGTATGTATGATAAATAAAGATTTACTATTTTCAAATATTAATATTATTTATACAGCAATAATATCAATTCATTAAAGAAAATACCATAGTGAATTAATAAGATTTTAGCTTATATTTAAAAAATTATGGAAGAATGATGGAAATCCCAGTTCTCCTTCCAGTAACCTTTCCTCGAGATCCAGGTACTAAAACTGTCAGATATATCAAGTTCTGTGACAGCCAGGAGGGGGAAGAGCTGCAGTGTTGCAATCACGTGTTCCTGGGATTTCATCTCTCTCTCTCTCTCTCTCTCTCTCTCTCTCTCTCTCTCTCTCTCATTTACTGAGACTCGAGATTTTTTATGTACTTGTACTATTTGTTTTTAATACTTTCAAATAATAATAATAATAATAATAATAATAATAATAAAATAATAATAATAATAATAATAATAATAATAACTGTAATTACAAAATTCATATGTGATAGTATTTTAAAGAAATACAATACGCACTAATCTATCCATGTCACTTTTAATTAAGGTTAATCTCTCTCTCTCCTCTCTCTCTCTCTCTCCCCTCTCTCTCTCTCTCTCTCTCTCTCTCCTTTTGCCACACAAGATAATAATGTCATAGTGGTAGCTCCATCCTCTCTTTCGCTGGAAGCGTTTATAAGTATTTTTTGAGAGAACAGAGAGAGATAAACACCTCTCTCATATCTCTCTTTTACCGAGATGAAAGAATTTTTATGGTACTAGTATGTAAAATGTTTATTGATAATTTCAGTTATTTTTTAATAATAATAATAATAAGAATAATAATATAATAATATAATAATAATAATAATAATAATAATAATATTAATATTAATAATAATAATATAATAATGACTTTAATTACAAAATTCATAATGGTCATATTTTAAAGAGATGAAAATGACCTTTCCATTTCACTTGTAAGATAATTCCTCTTTCTTACTGAGATGAGAGAATTTTTATGGTAGATGCACGTGTTTATTATATTTTCAAAATTAATAAATAATAATAATAATAATAATAATAAAAATAAATAATAACAATAACAATAACAATAATAATAATAGAAGTAGTAATAATACGATAACTAATTTTAAAAGAAAATTCTTCCCTTCATCTTTTTCTGTATCAATTTCCCTACCTCATAACTCCAGTGACACTCGGAGCTCAACAATGCCATACAAAGGTCAACAAATTTAATGGTTTTATGTAATCTCTCTCTCTCTCTCTCTCTCTCTCTCTCTCTCTCTCTCTCTCTCTCTCTCTCTCTCTCTCTCTCTCCCTCCTCTCTCTCTCTCCCTTGTATTTTAATGAAAATATACAGTAATTTGTGAATACACAGTGTTGCACATGAAAAAAGTAAATTAGTGATAATTTTAGAGATACGGCCCTAAGAAAAATTGCAAATTAGTGAAATTTTCCCTGTGGACATGTTTTCAAGAACGTCGTTCCGGTTTACAACGATTTTTGGGTTACGATGCGTCTTAAGAACGGAACCCCCGTCGTAACCCGGGGACTGCCTGTAATAAGGTTTTATACAGTGTACAGGTAGCTATAGTGTTCAAGTTACGATAATCCGATTTTATGAGAGACCGAATTACAATAGCCTAACTTGATCCCATCTTCTAGTTACATAAGTTCAAAAACAACAAAAGAAAATGATGAAAGTATGGTTTTAACGTAATATTCGTTGCGTAAACATGTGCAGCCATGAACAACTGAACAAGAAACAACATCTGTTTGGCTTGTATTTCAATCATCGTATTATAGTACACTATTACTGTAGTTGTTATAAATGACGTTATGTAGAATAGGACCAAGATATCTCAATGTAATAACTTTATTCGCCATAGATCAAAGATCAATATAGATCAAAGATCAATAGGGAAATATACTGTTAAATTTAAACCTAGTTATAGCTGAAGCCGAGAAAACTGTTCAAACTGCTAATGACCATTATCGTGCATCAGCAACAAGGACAAAACTCGAGTAAACGTATGCCATCAAACACAAACCGTAGATAAAATTGAGATAAAATAATTTTAATCAAAACTACAATGCTGGAAAGAAAAAACTCAATAAACATGCTCTCAATGTAATCTGCTAACGAAAAAAAATTGGTTCACAATCACAACGAGATGTGTTCAAGTCATACTTCCACCTAAAAACATGTCACATAAGGAAAAATAATCTTGTCTCATATAAGTCAAGTACAGTGGGGTCCCCTTATTCGCGTTCTCCGGATTCCCGGACTCATCTACCTATTATTTGTGGTGAATTCGCCTATTTGCAGGATTTTCCGACGATAAATAATCACTAATTAGTGTATTTTGATGTTATTTTCATGACTAAATACATTTTTATGATAAAAAATGATTTACTAATTTTAAAATATTAAAACTGATCAAATCTGTATTAGCCCTCTTACGCCGACTGGACGTATTTTACGTCGACATTTTTTGTCTCCCATGTGCCAACTGGACGTATTTTACGTCGACTTACAAAAGTTTTTTTTAAAATTCGCGGAAAAATACTTATAGGCTACCAGCCATAAACTCTTGAATCACGCGCCTTGGGGATGCTGGGAGTTCACGGATCAAGGTGTTGTTGTTTACATCGTTACACAGGCGCGCAAGTGCGAATTTCTTTCTTGCCGAACTAAAAAGTATCTGTGACACATCTCGGAAATTATTTCGTCACTTTGACATAATTTTTGTACCATTGTAAATTAGCTGTTACATGAAGTATTATATATGAAAATGTGCGAATTTTTATGTAGAATACAACAATAAAATACTCATAATTGTAGCTTTTATCAGTTTTGAGATATTTTCATATAAATAACAATAATTGCCAAAATTTCAACCTTCGGTCAAATTTGACTCTACCGAAATGGTCGAAAAACGCAATTGTAAGCTAAAACTCTTATATTTTAGTAATATTCAATAATTTACCTTAATTTTGCAACTAATTGGAAGTCTCTAGCACAGTATTTCGATTTATGGTGAATTTATGAAAAAACTTTTTCCTTACGTCTGCGCGGTAACTCTTCCGAAAAAAATCATACATGCGATTGTGGTAATGTTTGCACCATTTTAAAATTAGCCTTATATAAAGTTTTATATATGGAAATGTGCGCAATTTTATGCACAATACAACTAAAAACAACCCATGTTGTAGCTTTTATCAGTTTTGAGATATTTTCATATAAATAACGATAATTGCCACAATTTCAACCTCTTCGGTCAACTTTGACTACCGAAAACTGGTCGAAAACGCAATTGTAAGCTCTAAAACGCTTATATTCTAGTAATATTCAATCATTTACCTTCATTTTGCAACAAATTGGAAGTCTCTAGCACAATATTTCGATTTATGGTGAATTTATGAAAAAAATAACATTTTCTTTACGTCCGCGCGGTAACTCTTTCGAAAAAATCATACGTGCGATTGTGGTAATGTTTGCACCATTTTAAATTAGCCGTTACAAATAAAGTTTTTATATATGAAAACTGTGCACAATTTCATGTAGAATACAACAAAAAAATAATTGAAGGTTGTAGCTTTCCTCATTTTTGAAATATTTGCATAAAAATCACGATAAATAGAAAAAAAACCATGTTCGGTCCAACTTTGACTCTACCGAAATGGTCGGAAAACGCAATTGTAAGCTAAAACTCTTACAGTCTAGTAATATTCAGTCATTTATCTTCATCTTGAAACAAATTCGAAGTCTCTAGCAAAATATTTAGATTTATGGTGAATTAAAAAAAAATCTTTCATTCCCTCCGCGCGCAGATTCTCCGCCACAAATCTCCGAAATGCGTACGTCCCATTCTCGGAATATTTGCACAGTTTCATATTAGGCATTTCATAGAGTTTTATATATGAAAGGTGCGCAATTTCATGTAGAATAAAACGAAAAATATTTGAAGGTTGTAGCTTTTCTTATTTCCGAAATAATTGCATATAAAAAATATATATATAAAAAAATTCGACATTCGGTCAACTTTAACTCGTTAGATATGGTCGAAAACTGCAATTGTAAGCTAATACTCTTACAGTATAGTAATATTCAATCATTTATCTTCATTTTGAAAGAAATTGGAAGTCTCTAGGACAATATTTAGATTATGGTGAATTTTTGAAAAAGATATTTGTTTACGTCCGCGCGTTACGAATTCATGGCATTATTTTGTGATAATATTTTCTCTGTGTTGCTTTTTATCGTTTTACAATGTGTTTATATACCAAAATGATCGCAATTTAGTGTACATTACAAACGAAAAAAAGTACTTGATACCCTTTAACGTTTTGCGCACAGCGCGATTTGAATACAATTATATGTGAAATTTCGTTTTTGCGCTATCATATATCGCATTATTTATATGATGATAATGAGTAATTTTTTTCATTTCTGATGGTTGCATACTAAACTTCAGCCAATGACAAAAAAGGAGCCAAAAATGAACTCTTAATCTTGAAACTAAGCGCGCTGTGATTTAAAAAAAAAAATATTTTTTTCCGCTCCCCCGTGATTTAAAAAAAAAAATATTTTTTCTTCCGCGCTCACTCTGAAACACCTCCGTCACACAGGAGACAATTTTTTTTTTACCGCTTTGGCGTAAGAGGGTTAGTAAGTTTAATAAGATTAAATGATATCACATAATAATAATTTCTGGGCTCAGCTCGTGTCGGCCTATGGAAGGATCCTTAATATCATTCTTTCTAGGTAAAATTAATCTAAAATTACCAGAGAAACAAATTAAGAAATGTCAGTAAAACTGACTCGTCACTCTTAAAAAGAAGTGTCGGTATGGTAATAGGGGCGAGTGGGAACACTACCACAAGACATTCACCAATTAGACCTTCCAATCAGAATCCCCACAAGAGAGAGCTGATACCAACGGGCGATGCAGCCGCTACTACTACTACTAGAGGACGCCACGGACAGCAGCGCCCCTAGCGGTCATCCTTAATATTTAGAGCTAGCGTCCAGACGCATTTTTCTGTGCTGTGCATTTTACGAGGATTTGATATCTTCTTCAAGATGGAACGTTCTGCAATCGCAACGGCTAAGTTAAGTGCCTCATAAGTAATGTTTTACTAATATTTTTTGTCTTCCGGGAACCAGTATTTTCCTTCTAATAGGTCATATACGGTTTCCCGTTGTCTCGTGGCGGCGCCATGCTGCCTCGTTAAGAATTCCCTGTCCTCCATACTGGGACTTCTTATACTTATGGGCTTACCTTTTACGTTCATCATTTTTACATCGAGTTTTAGCTAGTTTAGCCCCCTTATCCATTTCTCTTAGTTTGGTATTTAGGGCTATTATTATTGTTCCAGCCCAGCATCCCGGCTCTTGCTCTTCATCGGCTTTCGCTGGCTCCGAGTAGGCTTCTGTTCCTCGGAACAGTTTGCCTCCTCCTGGGCTTCTTTTTCTTCTACTAAAAGTGTCTTTTCCATCTTTACGATGTAATTTTATTCTATTTAGGGTGTTAGGCTAGCCTAGGTGCATGTTCCATGATTTGGTACAGCCTGGTTCACGTGGCCCTCCCACGGTTGTGTTGCTCGCGGCTTAGGCCACTTGCGGTCACGTGTTCCATCGCACCTTACCCTTCCCCTTCCCTCCCTACCAGGTATAGGGAGGTGCTGGGGGACCCCACCCCTTGGTTGTCATGACAACCTCAGTTGCCCTCCTCCCTCCCTCTCTGAGGTGGCCAGGGGTTCCTCCCAGCAGGGGGTATAGGGCGACCACTCATAGGGTACCGTGTCTCCGAGCGGATAGTTGTTGAGACGGGGAGGGGTAGGCCACCCCCCCCCTCTCTCTCTCTCCCGCCGTGTTACGCCGAGACCCTCCCCACCCCCCCCTTCCCCAGTTGCTCAGCCACCTTCCCTTTCTATAACGAACGGAGCCTTCCGTCGCAGCCGGGGCACCTTTGGTTATAGATTACTGGCTCCGCCAGCGCCGTGGGCGGGGTGGTCACTACTAGTGGCTCGGTTGCTTGCCTACTATATCCTTATATCTCTCCCCCGCTACCGGAAGGGAGCTTGCTTCTTACCCGGGCACTCTTCTAGTAGACGGGTGGAGGAAGGTTTGATATTATTGTATTTTAAGGATATACCCTAATTTTACGATGATTTGTTTAATTTTATCATTCATGTCGCTTACCAATCCCGCCATTTTTCGTCGTGGTTTCCTTTACCACCACTCCTGGTTGGATTCTATCTTTTGTCCCCGCCGCCAGCGGAGCATAGCCTAGGACAACCAACCAACCTTGTTACCACACATATTATGGCGGGGCTCTGGTTTAATCTAACTTTCTCGCTCCTGGGCAACCAGCGGAGCAACTGTTAGACTGTAAGTGTTCTCCTGATACTCATGTATTTTTCCACTTACAGGCTACCAACTGTCAGGTCCCGGCGGTGCAACGCGACGTTGTGTACGACCCCTGACCCCTGGGCCATGATGAGTGCAGGTCTCACGCTCCTTGTGCCACGTCATTCAACGATTTGATCGTCTGGCACCCGGAAGCCTGCGCCATCTGCTACGACCTAGTCGGTCAGCGGTGGAGGGGGTAAGTCGATTATAGGCTTCTTTATCACTTACTAACAACTCTTAGACATAAGTTTGTTAACCCCGTTCCGCCATTAGAAGCTCATCTCGCCCTTTCTTCCAGGCTACCAGTGTGAGGGAGGTCGCCACCTTGCTACCCTGAAAGGCGTGGGGGGTGGTCGGCTTCGGGAAGAACGCCGCCAAAGGCCAGCCGTACATCCTTGATAATGAAGCTGGCCGTCCAGATCTTCCGGCGGCAAGTCAACAGGGTATGTTGACCCCTTGTCCGCAGCCCCTCTCATAGCCTCCATCCAGCAAGATCTCCAGCAATCTTTCGGGGTCGTAGCCTCTCAGGAGTCGGTCCCGGACGTCGCTTGCCCTGGACCTAAACATCGAGCCGATGGCGGTTGGAGTGAGAGGATTTGTTGGTTGAGGTAGGTGTTCGGGCGCCCAAGGTCTTTCCTTGGGTGTTCCCGGATCTTCTCCTGTCCCTTCTTCGAGCGCCTCTTTCCAAGGCTTTGTGGGATCTGAGATCCCTACCCGCCCATCCAGCTCTCTCTGTACCTCCTAAGGTGAAGGGACAGAGAGAACCGAAGACTATCTAAGACGACTTCATAAGAGTCATCTTCGTCTTCTTCGGCTAGGAAGTCTTCGACTTCTTACGCTGAGCGGTGAAGGCAAGCCGAGCTCTTCTTACTCGAAGAGCTCTAGAAGCAAGGCTTCTAAGGAGAAGGCTCGCGCTCCCGCCGCCGAGCCAGTGCCTTCCTCCTGCCTCCACCGATCCACTCCGGCAACGCCGGTGGGGGGGAGCTGGGACAGGCACATTTGATCCCCACTACTTTCTCAGCAGTGGTGATGCAACAGGTGGGTGAGTGGTTGGTTCGTTCAAGTCTCCGCCCTGGGGACGAAATTTGAGCAGATGTTTGCACAACTGTCAAGCACCCTGTCTCAATCAGGCCAATCCAAAAATCCAGGATCTCTCTAACAGGGTTAGAGAGAATGAGGACCGAGTGGCTGGGCTCTCTCAGTCCCTCTTCCAGTCTCCCCAGGGGCCAAGCGCTGGTATTTTCCAGCTCTCCGCCATACGGACTCTCTGCCAGCTTTCTCTATGGAGAAAACCCTTGGAGAGTATCCGCCTACGCTCCATTTAAGGATGGGATGATCTCTATCCCGGAGTGTGAAACTCGAAGGATTGAGGACTTCGAGTTTATCCTCCGGGTCTGGCGCAGCTTCATCGGCTATGCTAGGCTGACTGTAGCGGCTCTTACTAGGGAAGACAAGATCTCTAGGGAAGATGTTCTCTACAGTAGGGATCATGCCCAACGGGATGTGGGTTCACTGCCTTGAGGACTGGGAGTGCACAAACACTAAGCTCCAGGCCTATAAGAGTCCTTTCACTATTTTTGTCGACGGAAGAAGAGAGGCTTCTCTTCCGTTCGCCACGAAAATAGTTGAGAGGACTCTTCAGGCAGTCCTCAAGGATGAGCCATGCACAGCTAAGGGAGGCGGAGTCTACTTCTCCCGCTCTTCCCAGCTTTTGGAGAATTGTGGGAGAACTTGCCAGCCACTTTCCACGCTTGGCAAGCTCAAACCGGACTGCGCCATGGACCAGTTTCGGAGAGAAGCTTCCAAGACTGCCTGATTCCTTGATTCAGGCGGAGTTTGACGCGCGCGGAAATAGGTTTGGCAGGTCCCTCAATTCTCTAATAATAATGGAAATGGCTGCTCTTTCATATGCTACAGAACCGCTGTTTAAGATCTTGGCCAAATCCCAGCTTCAGACGGTTCAGACAGATGCTTTCGACTTCTTCCAAGCTAGGAGGAAACCTTGCCGAAAGCACGTTCTGCAGGAGTGCACTATTAGGCACGAGCCTAATAGACTCCTGGCTTCTCAGCATGTGGGGAGCGATCTCTTCCCAGAATCCGCTGTAAATGAAGTGCACCACGAGGCTGCTAGGCTCAACCAGAGCCTTAGAGCTAGGTGGGGTGGGGAAATTTCATCTAAGAGGAAGCAAGAATCCGCCCCCATGCTGGTAAGAAACCAAAGAAGTCTGGTAAAAGGTTCCAGCCTTACCAGAAACACCAGCAACAGCAGCAATTTTGTCCAGGCCGTCCCGGTTACCCAACAGGGACAACCTGGTAGTTCGAAACAGAACCAGCCCATCCTCCTGCTGTCTCCTCAATCACAACCGTCGACCTCCTACGCACTCTTGCCGGCCTTCAAACCCTTCGTATGAAGGTCAGGGGCTACGCTCCCTTTAACAAGCAGCCGAGAGGTAGGGCGAGAGGCATACTTTCGCCAGCGTGGCGCAGGATGGGCGACAAGGAGCAGGCAGTTCAGAGGAGGGCGTGGTGGTCAACCCGCCCATCAACAATGAGGCTCCCCAGGTAGGAGGGAGGCTGTTCCTCTTCCGTCACAGGTGGGGGTTCAGCAATTGGGCACAGAGCATAGTGTCCAAAAGGATTGGGTTGGAGTTGGATCAAAGATCCTCCTCCAATCAAATCATTCCATCAAATACCATCAGAGGAATTGACAGATACGCGAGGAACTCCTTCAGAAAAGAGCTATTGCGAGAGTCAAGCATCTAAAAATTTCAAGGTCGCTTATTCAGCGTGCCAAAGAAAGGCTCAACAAAAAGAAGGGTAATCTTAGACTTGTCAAAGCTAAACTCTTTTCATTCGTTTGCGACAAGTTCAAGATGCTTACCCTCTCGCAAGTAAGGACCTTACTTTCTTTGCGTGGAGCCGTCACATGCTCCATCGATCTTACAGACGCATACTATCATATCCCTATAGCCAGACACTTCCGCCATTCCATCCTAGGGTTCAGGCTAGGAAATCAACATTCTCATTCAAAGTGATGCCCTTCGTCTGAATGTAGCCCCCAGGGTATTCACGAAAATAGCAGAAGTGGTTGTACAACAATTGAGAACTCAGGGAATCATGGTAGCAGCTTACCTCGACGATTGGTTGATCTGGGCACCAACCGTCGAGGAATGTCTCAATGCCACCAAAAAGGTAGTTCACTTTCTGGAACATCTGGGGTTCCAGATAAACAAAACGAAATCCAGACTTACCCCGGAGTCTCGTTTTCAGTGGCTGGGAATCCAATGGTTTTGTCTTCCCACAATCTGTCAATTCCAGTGGCCAAACGGAAGGAAATAGCAAAATCGGTCAGGCAATTTCTCAAATGCAAGCAAACATCAAGGAGAAACCAGGAAAGAATCCTAGGGTCCCTTCAGTTTGCTTCGGTGACAGATATCCTCTGAAAGCAAGGCTAAAAGATATAAATCGAGTTTGGCGATCGAGAGCAAACACCAAATCTCGAGACAAGTTGTCCAGTAATTCCACAGATCCTTCGCAATCAACTCCGTCCATGGTCGAAAGTAAAGAACTTAACCAAGCAGGTACCCCTTCAATATCCCCTTCCAGTGTTAACCATTCACACGGATGCCTCCCCTGTCCGGGTGGGGGGGATATTCTCAGTTCAAACAGGTTCAGGGGACTTGGTCAGTTCAATTTCGCCAGCTTCACATAAACGTTCTGGAAGCAATGGCAGTATTTCTTACTTGAAGAGACTGCTTCCCCGAAAAAGTCTCATCTAAGGCTAGTTTTGGACAGTGCAAGTGGTATTCATTGCATCAACAGGGGAGGGTCCAAATCCAAGCATGTGAACCATGTCATGATAGCCATTTTTGCCCTAGCAAACAAACACAAATGGCATCTGTCAGCCACTCACCTGGCGGGGGTAAGAAAAATGTGATAGCAGACCGCTTTGTTCCCGTCAGTGCCTCTGGAATCAGAATGGTCCCTAGACGACGGGTCATTCCAGTGGATAAGCCGGAGAGTCCCAGGTCTCCAAGTAGATCTCTTCGCCTCACAAGCGAACCACAAGCTCCCTTGCTATGTGGCCCCCAACACCTGGACCCTCTGGCTTATGCCACGGACGCCCTGTCGTTAGATTGGGATCAGTGGAGGAAAATTTATGTTTTTCCTCCAGTGAATCTTTCTCTGAAAGTCTTAAGCAGCTGAGGGCTTTCAAAGGAATAGTAGCTCTGATTGCACCGGACTGGCCCCAGAGCAACTGGTATCCTCTTCTTCTGGAATTGGGTCTCCGACCTCAACGGATTCCCAATCCCAAACTGTCACAATCAGTACAAATGAGGACTGTGTTCGCTTCCTCAGGAATTCTTCAGACCCTAACGTTTATGGGACTTCATGAAGTTTGCGGCTAATAAAGATGCTAATATTGATCCACAAAATATTCTCTTCCTAGAATCAGATTAAGAGAGAGTCAACCATTAGACAATATGACTCAGCTGTTAAAAAATTAGCATCTTTCCTGAAAGATCAAACACTACAACCATGACAGTTAATCTAGCTATATCCTTTTTCAGGTCCTTATTTGAAAAAGGTTTAGCAGCTAGCACTATTACTACTCATAAATCGGCTTTGAAGAAGATCTTTCAGTTAGGTTTCAGATAGATCTGACTGAATCTTATTTCACGTCTATTCCTAAAGCCTGTGCTAGACTTAGACCTTCTCAAAGGCCTACTGCAGTTTCATGGTTCTTAAATGATGTCCTCAAACTAGCTTCAGATACTGACAACTCGTCTTGTACATTCATAAGCTTCTTAGGAAGACATTATTCTTATTAAGCCTAGCTTCAGGAGCTAGAATTTCAGAGATGCGGGTCATGTGGAATTCCTCCCTCTCAGAGAAGTTCTGCTTGCTCCGGATCGTAGCTTTTTTAGCTAAAAATGTAAAAATAGGATCCTCTGGCAAGAATGGGGGCTCTTTGGAAAGTCATCCCACTCCCCAAGATCCTTCTCTCTGCCCAGTATCAACTTTAAGAGCCTTTCTATCTCGTACATCCTCAAGATCCTCAGGTCCTCTCTTCATGAGAGAAAAAGGTGGTACTTTGTCAGTAAAAGGTATTAGACAACAATCCTTTACTTTATTAAACAAGCCAATCCTGATTCATTCCCCAAAACCAAAGCACATGACATCAGGGGAGTAGCCACCTCAATTAATTACTTTCAACATATGAACCTTTGAGGATCTTAAAAAGTATACTGGAATGGAAATCCCCGACACCGTCTTTAAACGTCATTACCTACCGAAATCCTTGGAATCTTTAAAATTTTCAGCAGTAGCAGCGGGAAACATTGTTTCTCCTGATACTGCATAGTAGTCGTAGTATAGATCCAGGTCTCCTTTCTACCTACCTCAGCCAACATGCCTCACCCTATCGCCATGCTACTCGGATATCGTAGCCTAGCCGCTGAATCATACCAGTGGATTGTCCCTTTTTTTTTTGCTAGGGACATCCACACTTGTACTGTTATTGTACTTCAGTGTACCTACCCTTATTTTTATGCTAGGGTAGGACACAATGTGTTTGTATATTATGTAAATAATTTTCTAAGTAAATCTAATTTGTAAAAATTACACTGCATTGTTATATTTACTGTATTTACTGTAATTTTAAGTACTTTACATTACTAACTTTCTTTTATGTTACTGTTTAAAATAAGTTAGACTTAAGTACTTAGTTTATATGCTGTAATTGATTTACTTATATTATATTCCTCATTTTACAACTGCTTTTCATTTGTCCCTTTTTTTCCCCATCTTGTCTGTTTCTCTGGTACTCTTTCATAGTCCGACACGAGCTGAGCCCAGAAAAGGGATTTTTGACGAAGGAAAAATCTATTTCGGGTGATTGGCTCGTGTCGCCCTATGAACCCACCCTGTATTGTTTGCCCCCCCTGCAGGACAGATGTTTTTAGATTAAGGATGACCGCTAGGGGCGCTGCTGTCCGTGGCGTCCTCTAGTAGTAGTAGTAAGCGGCTGCATCGCCCGTTGGTATCAGCTCTCTCTTGTGGGGATTCTGATTGGAATGTCTAATTGGTGAATGTCTCGTGGTAGTGTTCCCACTCGCCCCTATTACCATACGACACTTCTTTTTAAGAGTGAGCGAGTCAGTTTTACTAGACATTTCTTAATTTTGTTTTTCTCTGGTAATTTTAGAATTAATTTTACCTAGAAAGAATGATATTAAGGATCCTTTCATAGAGGCGACACAGCCAATCACCCAGAAATAGATTTTTGTTTCCTTCGTCAAAATCCCTTTATTCTTTCTCTCTTACAGACATGTATGCTTTTTGTATGATAAATGATTTGCTAATTTTCAAATAGTAATATTAATGTAAAGAGCAATCACTTCAATAAAGAATACTACAGTGAATTCGTAAGATTTTAGTTTAAAAATTTTAAAAATCATATAAGAGTGAAGGAATTCCCAGTCTCAAAACAAATCTCTCTCTCTCTCTCTCTCTCTCTCTCTCTCTCTCTCTCTCTCTCTCTCTCTCTCTCTCTCCTGAGATGAGAGATTTTATGGTACACGTATGTATAATGTTTATTAACATTTTCTTATAATAATAATAATAATAATAATAATAATAATAATAATAATAATAATAATAATAATAATAATAATAATAATAAAGGGATTTTGACAAAGGAAAAATCTATTTCTGGGGGAAGACCTGCGTCGCCCGTGAAATGTCCCCTGTCTAGCACATTTCTAGTATAAAAGAGATGCTAAATATACATAGAATAAAAACTAAATGGAATGCTGAAGTTTACTACCGTTCAGCTCGCTCCACCCACATAGGGTTTGTCGGTATAAAGAACCGAACAAGGGCGAGTGGAAGCCACTACCACAGATATTCTGCCAATTAGAAGACTCCTCTCAAAACCCCTCTCTGGGTAGGTGCCATTACATGGACTACAATATGTCTACCTTCCGCTCGCTACTACTACAACTCCCGCCCGAAGGCTTCATTCCTGAATTACGCACCCAAGCTTGGGCCAGCTAAAGGGTGGGGATCAGGAGAGGAGAGGGATGGGTTCACTGGGCGACACAGGTCTTCCCCCAGAAATAGATTTTTCCTTTGTCAAAATCCCTTTTCTGGGTTCGACCTGTGTCTGCCGGTGAAATAGTATCAGAGAATTGGCCATACAAGCTTGGTAAATCACAAAATTTATTGGATACATAAGGAAAAATAAAAATAAAAATTTTCTCTTAAAATTAAGTTTTAATAACCAATACAAGAGTAACAAGTTACAAATGGTAAAAAAGGGGATCAAATATGACCAAATCCATACTATCCTGGGAGAAACAACAGGTAAGTAAAACAAAATCAACAAACATGAACTATGTACATGTCCGGGAGTGGGTTGATAAGCAAACCAGCCCGGAAACTAAGGGAGACAGGTAGGGATTACAAGCGAGGCTGGTAGGAAAGAGTGAGTATCAAAAGAAAATTAATAGCAAAATAAAGGAATAGGAAACAGAGTTATAAGACTAGGCCGTATCAGGGGAGACAATGCTCCCTGTAGCCACTGCTGAAAATTTAAGGGCCTCTAAATTCTTTAGATAGTGGCGTTTAAATACTGTCGGGGATTTCCAACCCGTATATTTTTTAACATCCTCGAAGTTCATATTGTGATATCATGGACGTGAGGGACTGAATCCGGATTGGCTTGTTTAATAAAATAAAGAATTTGTTGTATGATTCCTTTCAAGGAAAGGGTCCCGCCTTTTTCTCTAATAAAAAGACGACTTGAAGACTTTTCAGAAGTTCTGCCCAGATAAGATTTCAATGTGACAATAGGACATAATGATGGGTCCTGTGTGAGAGGTATAATCTTCCATGGAGCCCACCTATTTTGTGGGTCTTCATTCTTTGCTAAGAATTTCCGATCTGGGGATAGTAGAACTTCACCTGACGGGAGGAAATCAACGTGATTTGGTTCTCTACAAAAAGCCAACAGTTCAGATATTCTGGTGCCTGAAGCCAGACTCATTAAAAATAATGTTTTCCTGAGAAGGGTTATATATGAGCATGATTCATTATCAGTGTCTGAAGCCAACTTGAGAACCTCGTTTAAAAACCAGGAGACCTTGTGGGGGCGGTCCACCGGTCTCAGACGGGCACATGCTTGAGGGATAGACGAGAAGTACGAATCTGTCAAATCAATATTAAAGCCAAGCTGAAAAATCTTCCTTAAGGCAGATTTAGTCGTAGTAATGGTACTAGCAGCTAGGCCTTTTTCAAACAGGGTTCGAAAGAATGAAATTGCCAGATTCGTAGTCATCTTCTGGACATCTGATTCTTTTAGAAAGATGGCCAATTTCTTTACTGCTGAATCATACTGTCTGAGTGTTGATTCTATCTGACTCTACGAACAGGATGTTTAGTGGATCGACACTAGCATCCTTCTGTGCCGCAAATTTCATGAAGTCCATAAAGTCTGCACTTGAGGAAGCTGACACAGTCCAAGTTTGTACTATTTGAGTCAGTTCTGGATTGGGAATCCGTCTGGGACGGAGATTCAACTCTAGTAGAAGAGGAAACCAATTGCTCTTCGGCCAGTTGGGTGCTACCAATGCTACCTGTCCTGTGAAAGATCTGAGTTTGTGCAGGACTTTCATCAGGAGGTTTACTGGCAGAAATAGGTAAATCTTCTGCCAATTGTTCCAGTCTATGGACATCGCATCTGTGGCGTGAGCTAGAGGATCCAGATTGGGAGCCACATAACATGGAAGTTTGCGGTTGGACTCCGTGGCGAACAGATCTACCTGAAGGCCCGGGATTTGTTGGCAAACCCAACAGAATGATTTTGTGTCCAAGGACCACTCCGATTCCAGCGGAGTTGTTCTGGATAGTGAGTCTGCAATGACATCCGTTCTCCTGCCAGGTGAGTAGCTGACAGGTGCCAATGATTTTTCGTTGCTAATGAAAAAATTGCAATCATTGCATGATTTACTTTGCTCGACTTGGAGCCCCCTCTGTTTATGCAATGAACTATCACTGCGCTGTCCGAGACTAGTCTTACATGACTGTTCTTGACTGGAGCTAGACGTTTTAAGGTCAGAAAAATGGCCATTGCTTCTAGGACGTTGATGTGGAACTGGCGGAATGTACCCGACCACGTTCCTTGAACCTTCTTGTTCTGGGAGTAGCCCCCCCAACCACTCAGAGAGGCGTCCGTGTGGACTATCAGAGACAGTGGGGGAAATTGCAGTAGCACTGATTTGGAGACTCCAGACTTCCGTCCATGGACGAAACCTTTTCTTTAATATTGGCGGAATCAGAGATATCTTGTCTCTGAACATGTTGTTGGCTCTTTTCTGCCAGACTCGATTGATATCCTTCAGTCTGGCTTTCAATAGAACATCTGTTATTGAGGCAAATTGAAGAGAACCTAGAATTCTCTCTTGGGTACGAGGAGAAGCGCTTTTGTTCTTGAGGAACTGTCTCCTAGCCTTTGCTATCTCTCTGCACTTTTTTGGTGGGAAAGATAGTTTGTGTGCAGTTAGGTCCCATTGAATTCCCAACCATTGAAAGCAGGACGCCGGAATGAGACGGGACTTTTCCTTGTTTATCTGGAAACCCAGATATTCTAGGAATTCTATTACTTTGGTTGTTGCCTTGCGACATTCCTCGTCGTTGGTTGCCCAAATAAGCCAGTCGTCTAGTTAGGCTACTAACATTACACCTTGAGCTCTCAGCTCTTGGATTACTGTCTCTCTTAGCTTGGTGAATATTCTGGGCTCTATGTTGAGCCCAAATGACATGACTCTGAATGAGTAAGCTTGTTTTCCTAGTTTGAAGCCTAGGTATGGAGAGAAGTTTCTTGCTATCGGCACTTGATAGTAAGTGTCTGTAAGATCGATAGAAGTGGTGACAGACCCCACGGGGAAGTAAGGTCCGCACCTGCGAGATGGTCAGCATGCAGAACTTGTCGCATTGAATGTATGAGTTGAGACGGGACAGGTCCATAATCACTATTCGTTTGTCCGAGTCTTTCTTCGGTACACTGAACAGACGTCCTTGAAATTTCAGGTGACTGACTTTCTTTATTGCCTTCTTTTGAAGATCTTTGGCATAGTCCAGTGGTCTGTCGTTAGAATCTGGTGAAAACTAACTGGTGGAGGAGGCCCTTTCTTCCATTTCCACCCCAGACCTTTTGATACAATACTGTGGGCCCATGGACTGAAGGTCCAATGGTCCCGGAAGAGATAAAGTCTCCCGCCCACCTGCGGAGCCTCACTGATTGGCTGAGGTCTTACTTCCTCTGCCTCCTCTGAAGCCCCTGCCTCTGGAGCTAGCTCTCTGATGGAAGGCACCTCTGGCTCTGCTACTCCTTGCATGCTTATTGAAACCTCAAAATGCTCCTTGTGATTCAAAGGAGGCGTTGAAAGCTGGGGAAGTTACCACGGAGGTCGAGGTCGAAGGCTGTTGAGTCAGTTGACTATGCAGCAGGACAAACTGTTGTTGTGGCTGTGCCTTGGATGTTGAAGGTTTGCCGATCTGGGAGACAGGAACCGCTTGTACTACCGTCTGAGGCTGAGAGGACTGGAAAGGGTGGTATTTCCTTGGCCTCTTCCTACCTTTGGATTGTGGTCCGGGGGTCTCGAACTTCCTTTTGAAGGGAAGTCCCCAACGGACACGAAGGTTCTGATTAGCTCTAGCTGCCTCGCTGAGAACGCTGTTAACCATGTCCTCAGGGAAGAGGTTGGCCGCCCAGACCGATGCCTTTATGAGCTTGTTCGGTTCATGTCTGATGGAAGCATTAGCAAAAACATGCTTCCTGCAAGCTCGTCTAGTCACTACAAAGTCATACAGGTCTGACTGAAAAGCCTGTAGTGTAGAAGTGACTTTGTGAGGACCCGAAATACAGACTCCTCTGCAAAGGCCGTAGCAGTCAACTCTGTGGTGGTGACTGAGTTAATTGACTTACTCAGCCTGCACCTTGCTTCGAATTCCGCCTTGACCATGGGGTCCGGAATCCTAGGTAAACGTTCACTGAACTGTGCGGAGGCACACTCCGGGTCGAGTCTGCCCACCATGAACGTTGCCAGAGCGTCGGCCCAACACTCTTTATCCCCAGGGAAGAGCAAGGAGGTAGCCTCCGTCTCTTTCAGCGGAGGCATAGGTTTATCCTCCATTGCGGCTTGCAGTGTCAATTCTGCAACCTTTGACGTATAAGGAGTCGGAACTTCGTGTGGGGCCACAAACATAGTGTAGCAACCTTTATGGGGTGTCAACTTTGTGTTGACACACTCCCATTCCGTGAGGGTACGGACCCAGGCAGATTGAGCCTGGTCCCTAGGGTAGATGACCGTCTCTTTCGGGACTTTGTCTATCCTGACTAGCGCATCCTCGACTAGTCTAGCGTAGCCTGGGAAGGGAAATTGTAGGCCCGCCGGGAAGAACTCAAAGTCTTCCCACCGGTCGGGTTCCGCAACCTTCGATGGTAAGCTTGCCCTCTGAGAAAGGGGCGTGCAGAGCCAACCGCCACAGGTTGCTGTTTTCAAATGGCGGAAGCTTAGATGCATCCGGCACCGTCAAGGGCTGCATTGTGGTTCTGGACTGGAGGAATCCGGACACTAATTCCTCCTGGGACTGTAACCTCTGGGTCACTGACAAGACAGATTGACCTGAAGTCCCTAGGCCTGAGGCGAGCTGAGTGGACATTGATTCCAGTCTCGAGTCCACTACTTCGCTCATCTTCCGCATGAGAAGATTCGCGAAAGCCTCCTGGTCGAAGCCAGACTCTGCCGGTCTGGCTTTGAAGACTTAGCTCTCGACCCCTTGAGTGGGGGAGTAGCCCTAGCCAAGGAAGTCGAAGGCTTGGGAGCCGATGACAACCTTGCGGAGTCTGCCGGGGAAGGCTTGGTTGGTTTAACCACCTTCGGCAGGGATCTCGTCTTCCAGGCCTTGACCTTGGGGATTACTGAGGCCGATCTACCCCAAGTGGGGGCGGACTTCGTAGGAAAGCCCTGGAAGGAAGGAGGAGAAGGAGTAGGACTGAAAGGAAGACTACCTGCCTCACTTACCTCCCTACCTACCTCATGTTCCTCTGTGGCCATATGCTCTCGGTGAAGACTAATGGCTGCCACTTCTTCTGTGACAATGTCACACAAGCCCTCTTGGTCCTCTGGGGGGGTTGCGTCTCCTGGCGGATGCCCTCAATAATGGGAGCCGCCACTGCCGCCGGTACTGCTGCCGAAAATGGAGCGTTGGAGTAAAGGAGGGAACACAGCTCTTCTGACAGGATGTAAGGTTGGCCGACTTCGCGTTCCTTCTGAAGCCCCCTACCCAGGCCTTAAGGGACACCATCGAAGAGGTCTTGAACGCCAAATTAACCTGTAAAAAATAATCAAGTTAGATTCCCCAGTGCCGGGGAATTTTTCCCCAAAGTCAAAGTGTAACAAAAATTTTACAGAAACAAGGCGAGTACGTTACCTACCGACTCGTCTGTTATGATCTTCACCAGGTCGTAGCAGACCTCATACCTGTACGGCCTGTACAGGACGGCCGAACTACCCGCTACCTGGCAACGGACCATCTGTAAGTTGAAAAAGCAAATGAGTATCGTCATATAACGCTGCCGGAGTTAATTTCGGCGGGATGAGTACACTTCAACTAGGTACTTAACCAGTTAGAGGCAAAATTGGGTATAATTTTAAACTTACTTATAATTAATAAAGCTCTGGATGTCTCCGCCTGCTCTGGAGTCCATACTTGGGATCAGCAAAGCTATAACAAGCGGAGAGGGCCTGATACGAGCAGAACAGGGGAATAAGGTAAGACCTAAGCCTGAGTGTGATCGCATCGAAGCAGGGTAATGCAATGTATCCAATTGCAGGCGCATTCTCTGAGCCCCATTCCGCCCCCACCGGAGTGGGGAGCAGTGATAGCATAGGAGACAGAAAAACAGAGCGGCGGGAACAACAGTACGATAAACTCCAGTGTATACTTTCTGGCGTGTGTGATGGTAGACTGCACTACGCCGGAACAAATACGGGTCCGGAGACATACCAACAGAGGCTAAATAAAACATACCCTAACGTGATCTCTCAAAGACACCAACTCTGGAGTCTGCAACCTCGTCATCATAACAGTAAAAGCCGGCGGGGACGGGCTGATACGAGCAGAACAGGGAAAATAGGTAAAACCTAGGCCTGAGTCTGATCGCACCGGGGAAGAGAAGCAATTCTAAGGTAATTAGAACGCAGCTCTAAGCCCAGGTCCGCCCCCACATGAGTGGGGAGGCAATGACAACATAAGAGGAAAATATACAACAGAGCAGCGGAGCAGTGGCACGTACAATCCGGCGTACAACCTACTGGGTGGTGTGATGGTAGACGCCACCTGGCCAGAGGATCCACAGGCCCAGAGACATGCGAAAAGAGATTACAAAATTACTAATCATCCAATCTCCTCCGATTAATCCCCTGGAAAAGCTATACGCTCTAGCTGTCGTTCATCGGTAGGATTACTTGAGGCGGCTAGCTAGGCAGCGCCGGAACGAGACCGGGGCAGAGGGTTGGGGGGGGGGGAAGGGGGGAGTGTCTGGAGGAGAGTGGACGAGTCGTGATCGCCTGGCCACAGCAACCGATCAGTGACCCAACACCTCTCAGGAGCTGTAACTAGACTACCACTAAAGGGAGTAGAAGACGGTAGGCCAACTGGCACCCTAAAGGGGGCAAAGGCCCAGGCTACACACAACAAGACAAACATAAAATAATAGAGGAGGAATTACTGGAAGAACTGCGAAAGGAGGAAAGGGGAATGCACCCAGCAAGAACCCAGCCTAACCCTCCGAGATCGGTACAGATCCGGTCAGATAAGCTAGCATGGCCTCCAAAGGACGTCATGAAGTGGACGGATAGAACCTAACTAAAACCTCCAAAATTGAATCTTCCGATCTGGTCAGGTACGATAGGTCTAGGCCCTACAAACATGATAGGAGAGGGACTCTCTGTCCTGGACCACTCTCCCAGCAAGCATAATTGCCTGGCCAGGAGGCGGTAAGGATGGGGCCGAAGGGTGGAGGGGCAAGACTGCCTTGCCTACCTTCCAAAACCTAGCCAAGGTCTGGTCGGGTAGGCCAGGGAAGGGCATCACAAGGACTTCCAACGTCAAGAAAAGAATTTAAACATCTCAACAATTTATCACAAACGTGCATATAATCGAGTGCATTAATGACTAACATCGAAAAACACACTAAAAGAATGCATGCATGAGTACCGCGAGAGAGAGAGAGAGAGAGAGGAATCGCCCTCTCCACAAAAAACTGGCGTACTGCTAGGCTAGCCTAGAAGCCAAAAACATACTACTCGCGCATAACATATGATAAAATAAAATCGTACGTACGAAGGGAAACCAACACACTCCTGAGGGGCTGAGGACAGTAAGGGAACCACAAAAGGCTAAAATAACGAAAGATAAACATAAAAGAAGAGGCCTCAGAGTACGTCAGGAGCGAGTTAGGCCCTAGGACGCAAGGATAAAAATCGTAAATCCAAAGCTCCAGAAAACGAAAGGAGCGAGAATAATGAAGGGGCATGCAAAAACAGTAGTCTAAACAGTGAAATGAAAATGGTGAGGCAAAAATCATCATAATATAACAATGGGGAAAAAACGCAAGCCGCAAATGATGCACCAAAGATGGCAGATATAAAAGGAGCGTAACCCTGGTTCGCGAGAACAAAGGGACTAAAAAAGGGATGCATCGTGCCCTCACGAGATACAAAAACGAAAAATGGAATACTCAACTTAGATGAAGAAGCTTGGGGCTCTGGGGCAGACATGCTTCGCCAAGAAACACTCGAAGAGGACAGCGAAAAAAGCGTGTGCGGACACTGAAGCGTGCTAATACAGGAATGAAGCCTTCGGGCGGGAGTTGTAGTAGTAGCGAGCGGAAGGTAGACGTAAAGTAGTCGTTGTAACGGCACCTACCTAGAGAGGGGTTTTGAGAGGAGTCTTCTAATTGGCAGAATATCTGTGGTAGTGGCTTCTACTCGCCCTTGTGTTTATACTGACATCCTATGGGTGAGCGAGCTGAAGGTAGTAACTTCAGCGTTCCATTTAGCTTTTTCTCTGGTATATTTAGCATTTATTTATACCTAGAAATGTGTGCTACAGGGACATTTCACCGGCCCACACAGGTCGAATCCAGAAATAATAACTGTATTTACAAAAATCATATGCGAAAGTATTTTACAAATACTACGATAATCTTTCCATTTCTCTCTCTCTCTCTCTCTCTCTCTTACAGAGATGTATGTTTTTTGGATGATAAATGATTTACTAATGTTCAAATATCAATATTAATGTAAACAGCAATAATATAAATTCATTAAAGAAAATACTAAAGTGAATTAGCAAGATTTTAGTTTATAAATAAAAAAAATTATGTAAGAATGAAAGAAAATGCATTTTACCGCGCGTCTTGTCTTTGAACTAAGCTGAGTTTGCTGGGCTCCAACAACTGTGTTGCCCTCTCTGGATCATGTAAATTTCTCTCTCTCTCTCTCTCTCTCTCTCTCTCTCTCTCTCTCTCTCTCTCTCTCTCTCTCTCTCTCTCTTTTATCTGGAGATCCTCTCTCCTCTTTTACTGAGATGAGAGAATTTCTATGGTACGTGTATGTTTATTAATATTTTTGCATAATAATAATAATAGTAAGATAACTAATTTCAAAATTCATATGTGATAGTATTTTAAAGAGTACAATAATCTATCCATTTCAGTCTTTTAAATAAGGATAGCCCTCTCTCTCTCTCTCTCTCTCTCTCTCTCATCTCCTCATCTCTCTCTCTCTCTCTCTCTCTCTCTCATTATCATTCTGTCTCAGATATAATTCATAATTTCACTCTTGACATCAGATACATGATGTTGCCATTCATGTCTCTCTCTCTCTCTCTCTCTCTCTCTCTCTCTCTCTCTCTCTCTCTCTGTTACTGGCTGTAGGTATATATTTTTAATGGTAAAATGTTTAAGATGACTTTGAAATGATATTAATAATATAACCTCAAAGATTAATGCAGTAATAGGTTAGTAATTTTAGGTATATTTTGAAGTAGGATGTTATTAAAGGTATACATTTGACATCTGAACTTTAAAGATATGCAGTTATGAGCATTTTTAGTATTTTTTTTTAACTATTTGTGGGTTTTAACTATTCACAGGGGTGTCTAGTACACATCCCCCGCAAATATGGGGGGAACACTGTATCTAGAGGCAAGAAAATTTGCTCAGAATTGCATTAAATATGGCAAAACAAACTCGTATTTACCATCAACTGATTTCCAAACCAAAACATTGGCCGCTCTGAGGAATACTGGCTTAGATTTACCATAGTATTTCATAATAGTCATACCCCTACATACGAAAGTTCCTTCATACGAAAAATCCAGGTTACAAAGGCAAAGGCGATGATTTTTTGCTTCTATGTACGAAAAAAATTCAGGTTGTGAAAGGTTGTATGTACTGTAAAGTCCAAGATTCACCCAGGCCACTGAGAACAATTTTAAAACTCGCACGCTGCCAACTCAGTAGTATCGCCACCATCCTCCTGCTCTCCCATTGGTTCCTGATGCTAGTCACTGCTGTAAGATCTTGCTCTCCTATTGGTCAGCATCTGTCACATCATGCCTCTAAGTAAAGGCGTTCCTTGACCATTTTTTGCGGCAGTATTATTGTAAACACCTGAAATTCGTTTCGTTTGTTAACGTAAATTCGTGTTAGTGATTTCACTTTCATTGTACTGTAAGTTACTTCATCGTGTTGTGTGTGAACTTAATTACTTATGTTATCAGCCATGGGTCCCAAGAATGTTGCTGAAGTTCACAGAAAGAAGAGGATGCTTTCTATGGAAACGAAGATGGAGATAATCAAGAAGTGTTAATGTTTTCTGCCATTTGTTAATGTGTTTCATAAAGTTTAGTGTTAATGTTTTCTGCCATTTTTTAATGCGTTTCATAAAGTTAAGTGTTCCTGTTTTCTGCCATTTGTCCTCTGTCGCCACTTTCGGACATCGCCTCACTCGAAAGGTAAGGTTCCACATTTTACTACATACGTACGTACAGTATTTCATGTATCCTGTACACTAATACACTTTACTTACAGGTAGTCATGGTTAGGTTAGGTATCGAATGGTTCAAATTGTTGTATTTCATTGTTTATTGGTCAATTTAGCTTTATTATAAAATTTACTGTAGTGTTTTTATAAAGCTTGGAACGAATTAGGCAATTTACATGTAAAACGTAGTTCTAGATACGAAAAAATCAGGTTACAAAGGCCACTGCAGAACGTATTAATTTCGTAACCTGAGGCACTACTGTACAATAATATGAGAATACATACAATATTACTGGATACAGTGAAGTAATGTATAACTTTTTTGATTTATGGAAAAGATGCATATTTACTCTTTCCTCTTTGCTCATCTTAATTTTTGTCACTATGCCATGTACGTAGCAGCAGCATCTCTAGCTCGTACAGTCGTACCTCAATTTTTTGCTCGCATAACAAAGCCAAAAATTGACTGAGTTGCACAGTTCTATTTTGTACTTCTATCCAGTAGAAAAACAAACAAATTGCAGTGTTCCAAAATGGAATGTATGTGCGAGTTTTGTCTTTTAAATTCAATATATGCAACAATTGTAAATATAATGTTATAAAAACGTGACTCAATTATATAAATTAAAATTTTATTATTCAGGCGCGTCTGAACAATCTATTGTCTTTATCATGTGAAGGGCTGTTACAAAGACTTCAAATGGACATGTGTACTTCCACTGTATAATATTTATGTACAAAACCATAAAAGCAAGAACAGCTACTATACCAAAAAGCTGAAGTTTCATTAACTTCAGCTCACAAATTAATAAAAAAATAACCACGTGAAGTCTTTGTAAATGCATTTTTCAGAACAGTGGATAACAAGAACGAACATGAAAAAATATTCTCTGATAACATGGAAGGCAGTTACAAAAGCTACCTTAATTTGTATCATATTTATGTACAAAAATAAAAATACCCTATACGTAATATATTTTAATACACATTTTAAACATAAAAGCATGAACATTTATAAATCGACACATCGATCGCTAGATTTGCACTTTTTTAAACTCAATATTTTTGGAAGAGTGGCAGACAGCGGCTCACGAGAACGAACATGAAAAAATTTGCCATGATTTTTTACCTTGCCTTATCAAAAGATCATCTTATACACGGAAATATACAATATGTGGTAAACATAATTACAACAAAGTGTTACTCGTATACAGTGGTCCCCCCCCCTATTCGCGGGGATGCGTACCAGACCCCCCCGTGAATAGTTACAACCTGCGAATGTTTGGAACCACTATGAAAATGCTAAAAACAGCCTATTTTGTTAGTTAAAACTCAAGAAAAACCCACTAAAAATTTTCATACTTGGTTTTTTCAATAGTTTTATCACAAAAAGTGCATTTTATGATGAAATTCATAAAAAAAAACCCAGGAATTTGTGGATATTTATCATAGAAAAATACCGCGAATGCACGAATTTTCCGCGAATAATGCAGGGAAACGTTCCCCAGAGAAATCCGCAAATGTGTGAGTCCGCGAATCTGGAGAACGCAAATACGGGGGGTCCACTGTATATTTATTTATGTGTTCATTCATTACTCTCCATTTTCATTCATTGCTTTGAAAATGAAGATCCTCATATATCATGACCAATGTGTAATACTCATGCATGAAATGTGTTACCATAATTTTCAAGTGACACCTCCTAGACTATCATATATATGTCATTCCCTAAAATAGTACTGAATTGAAATCAACATATTCTTCTTAATATGCTTCTAACACTAAATAAAAAGGTATGAAGTAAGCAATGTTTACGTCAAAGACCTGTCCTCACTGTGTTTATGTCCAGCTTTCAAAACAAGTTTACAAACTATTTTGTAAGGTTTTGCTTTTGTAGTGGTTTTCTGCATTATACTTTGGCATGTAAGTGTATAAACTATTACCGAGTCACGAGAAATGCACAAATTAAAAAATTTACACAGACACCACAAACAGCACAACGACACAGCTAATACAAATGTTTTGGCAAAGAGATTGCTTTTGTAAACAAGCACTATTGAATATCCCGGTCGTTCATTGCTTTGCCAAATATTTTTCCTTCACTATGAAATACAGCCATTACAGTCATAAATTATAGCATCTGAATCTGAAACACTACAGCAACAAAATCAACAGCCTAATGCAACCACAATCAAGACCAAAAAATAAAATAATTCCCTGATTGGTTGCTATTTTATAATGCCAGATAGCCAATGGTAAGGAAGTGTTGTAGTGACATTCTAAGGCCACCAAAATTGTGTAGTTGGGATGTGAGAGTGGAAAGTTTGAAAATAACTTTTAAAGAGCCATGAACATGGCCTATGGAGGATACCAGTAAAGCCTAGATCATGGCTTCATTTTAGGGGCTAAATCTGCACAAATTCAATTTTATTTTTACTGAAAAATGACAATTGTGAAGTACAACAGGAAACTATAATGAAAAACATAAATAAAATAATGATCTCCAAGGCATGCAAGATTATTGTAGCTCAGCATTATGCCACACCTCCAATCTCATCAATGAAATTCATGGATACATATTTTACTTTGCATGGAATAAAAAAAAGGGATTTTGACGAAGGAAAAATCTATTTCTGGGCAAAAGTTCGTGTCGCCCAGTGAAATAATCCCTTAAGTTTATTATTTCTAGGTAAATAATACTAAAATAAAAATAGGGGGATGTCAGAATAACTGACTCGCTCACCCTAAATAAAAAGAGGGTGTCGGTATGTAGCTGGGGCGAGTGAGACCACTACCACGAACCTCTTGCCATTTAGAATTCTCCTAAATCAAAATCCCCCTCCTGAGAGAGCTGATACACGGCTGGCGCCGGCATCTACTACTACTCTACCTACGACGCCGACCGCAGCGCTCCTGGTGGCCATCCTTGAAGTTAGACGCCAATCTTGGGCGCAAGGGTGGGAAAATAGGGGGGGGGGGGATTTCACAGGGCGACATGAACCCTTGCCCAGAAATAGAGATCCCCTTTCTGGGCTCAGTTCGTGTCGCTTCGTGAAATAGTACCAGAGAATTAACACAAGATTGGAATAAAATTAAATATAAAAGAGGGTCTTAATAAAACGAAAAACTAAAGAAATGAATATAATCTAGTGAAAACTTACAAGTTATCATACTTAATGTTAACTTAATCTACTGAATCCAACTTATCATATAATTGGACTTAAAATTAGACTTAAAGTAACTTATGATAACTTAAAACTAGATTTATGTAATTACATATAAGTGAGGTTCATAAAATATATCAAGAGGGAACACACACTAATACTTAAATCATAGGACATTAAATAGTACAAATATATCTTGGTGTGTTTCCCCAGCATAAAAATAAGGGAAACAACACCGATTAGCAACAGTCAGTAGTCAATATTTACAGTTGTGAGTGCCTCTAGCAAAAAAATAAGGGGCACGTCACCATAGGTAGCCTTTAGGCAGCTAAGGCTGAGGAACCCAAATGAACATGACGGTAAGGTTAGGTGCATTGTTAGTGAGGCAGGCTGAACGGAGATCTGGATCTTCTACTACAACTACTGTGCAGTGTCAGGGGAAACAATGTTTCCCGCTGCCACTGCCGGAAATTTAAGAGATTCCAAAGACTTTAAATAATGACGTCTAAAAACTGTCGGTGATTTCCAGCCCGTGTACTTCTTCAAGTCATCGAAATTCATATGCTGGAAATAATTAATAGAGGTGGCTACTGCCCTGATGTCATGGGCTTTAGGGAATGAATCAGGATTAGCTTGTTTGATAAAGTATAGGATTTGTTGTCTAATCCCTTTTATTGAAATAGTACCACCTTTTTCCCTCACAAAGAGGGGGCCTGAGGATCTGGAAGATGTCCTGGACAGATAAGCTCTTAAGGTCGTCACCGGACAAAGAGAAAGGTGTTGTGGAAGAGGGAGGACCTTCCAAGGAGCCCATCTCATTAAGGGATCCTCATTCCTTGCCAGAAAACTACGATCTGGAGATAGTAAGACTTCTCCTGAAGGGAGGAATTCTACATGTCCAGCATCTCTGGAAAGGGCTGACAGTTCTGATATTCTGGCTCCTGAGGCCAAGCTTAGTAGAAATAAAGTTTTCCTCGGTAGCATTAGATAAGTACATGAATAGTTGTCAGTATCTGAAGCCAGTTTGAGAACGTCATTCAAGAACCATGAGACTGAACTAGGTCTTTCTGAGGGTCTGAGCCTAGCACAGGCTTTAGGAATAGACGTAAAGTAAGAGTCTGTTAAGTCTATCTTAAAGCCAAACTGGAAGATTTTCTTTAAAGCTGACTTATTAGTGGTAATAGTACTAGCTGCTAAACCTTTTTTGAACAAAGACCTGAAAAAGGATATAGCTATATTAACTGTCATGGTTCGAGTGTTTGTTTCCTTCAGGAAATTTGCCAGTTTCTTTACAGCAGCATCATACTGACGTAAAGTTGATTCCCTCTTATCTGATTCTAAGAAAAGAATATTCTGGGGATCAATATTTGCATCTCTCTTAGCCGCAAACTTCATGAAGTCCATAAAGTTAGGGTTTTGAGAATTCCTGAGGAAGCGAACACAGTCCTCATTTGTACTGACTGGGATAGCCTGGGATTGGGAATCCGTCGAGGTCGGAGACCCAATTCCAGGAGCAGAGGATACCAGTTGCTCTTGGGCCAATCTGGGGCTACTAGAGCTACTTGTCCCTTGAACGTCCTGAGTTTGCTCAGGACTTTCAACAGAAGATTCACTGGAGGAAAGATGTATATCTTCCTCCATTGATTCCAATCTATGGACATGGCGTCTATGGCATAAGCCAGAGGGTCCAAGTTGGGGGCCACATAGCAAGGGAGCTTGTGGTTCGCTTGGAATGCGAAAAGATCTACTTGGAGACCTGGGACCATCTGGCATATCCACTGGAATGAGCCCTTGTCCAGGGACCACTCTGATTCTAGAGGAACTGATCGAGACAGAGCGTCTGCTATCACGTTCCTTACTCCCGCTAGATGGGTGGAGGATAGATGCCATTTGTACTTGGTTGCTAGAGAGAAAATGGCTATCATGACATGGTTCACATGTTTTGATTTGGATCCTCCCCTGTTGATGCAGTGTACCACTACTGCGCTGGGAATTCTTGGCTGGTAAAAGCCTCTTCAGAGTGAGGGATACTGCCATTGCTTCCAATACGTTTATGTGAAGCTGGCGGAACTGAGGTGACCAAGTTCCTTGAACCTTCTTGAACTGAGAATAACCTCCCCACCCG
Organism: Macrobrachium nipponense; assembly: GCF_015104395.2. Lineage (NCBI taxonomy): Eukaryota > Metazoa > Arthropoda > Malacostraca > Decapoda > Palaemonidae > Macrobrachium > Macrobrachium nipponense. The sequence continues at coordinate 151,474,732 of NC_087200.1, forward strand.
CTCAGAGAGGCGTCCGTATGGATAACCAACGCCGGAGGAGGGAACTGGAGAGGAACTGATTTGGACAGGTTCTTGGCCTCCGCCCAGGGACGGAGATGTTTGTGAAGAATCAGCGGGATTACAGACAACTTGTCTCGAGATTTGACATTTGCTTTTGAGCGCCAAACTCAATTTATATTCTTCAGTTTTGCTTTTAACAGAACGTGTGTTACTGATGCAAATTGGAGAGAACCTAGGATCCTTTCCTGGTTTCTCCTTGACGTTTGTTTGCATCTGAGGAATTGCCTTATTGACTTGGCTATTTCTTTCCTTTTTACCAGTGGAATTGACAGAGTGTGGGAGTTCAGATCCCATTGAATGCCGAGCCACTGAAAACGAGACTCCGGCGTAAGCCTGGACTTGGTCTTGATTATTTGGAACCCTAGATGTTCCAGAAATTGAATTACTTTGCCTGTGGCTTTGAGGCATTCCTCGACGGTTGTTGCCCAAATGAGCCAATCGTCGAGGTACGGTACTACCATTATCCCTTGTGATCTCAGTTGTTGAACTACTACTTCCGCTATTTTTGTGAAGACCCTGGGGGCTACGTTCAGCCTAAAGGGCATCACTTTTAAAGAGAATGCCTGGTCTCTCAACCTGAAGCCTAGATATGGGCGGAAGTGTCTCGCGACTGGGATATGATAGTATGCGTCTGTAAGATCGATAGAGGTGGTGACGGCCCCACGGGGAAGTAAGGTCCGCAACTGCGAGATAGTCAGCATTTTGAACTTGTTGCAATGAATGAATAAGTTTAGACGGGACAAGTCTGAGATTATTCTTCGTTTTGTTGAGCCTTTCTTTGGCACGCTGAATAAGCGTCCTTGAAACTTTAACTGATTGACTCTTGATACTACTCCTTTCTGAAGGAGTTCTTGCGCATACTCTGTCAATTCCTCTGTTGGTAGTTGAAGGAATGATTTGGATGGAGGAGGACCTTCGATCCAACTCCACCCCAGCCCTTTGGACACAATGCTCTGCGCCCAACTGCTGAATCCCCACCTGTGACGGAAGAGGAACAGCCTCCCTCCTACCTGAGGGTTCTCACTGTGGCTGTGCAGGACGTGCTCCGCGTCCTCCATGGAAGTGTTTTCCCCTGTTGGTTGCCCTTCCGCCACCCCTCTAGCGAAATGCACTCCTAGCCCTGCTTCCCCTTCCAAACTTATTGATGGCTTGGAATGCCTGGCTTTCAAATACAGGGTTGAAAGCTGGGGAAACAGCGTAGGAGGTCGAGGGCTGGCTTTGGGGAGTCAACAGGAGGATGGGCTGGTTTTGACCTTTAGAAGTCGACGGTTGCACAGGTTGTGAAACCGGGACTGCTTGCACAAATTGTTGCTGTTGCTGTGTTTGGAAGGACAGGAACTTCCTAGATTTCTTCAGCTTCTTGGAGCTAGAAGGAGTGCTTTCCGGCTTTCTTTTGGTGGAAAGACCCCAGCGGATCTTAAGGTTCTGGTTGAGCCTGGTCGCCTCATGCTGTACTTCGTTCACAGCAGCTTCGGGGAAGAGGTCAGCTCCCCAGATTGTAGACGACAGCAACTTATTTGGCTCATGCCGAATCGTAGCTTCCTGCAGGACATGTTTCCTGCAGTTCCGTCTTGCTACTACAAACTCGTACAGATCCGACTGTACGGTCTGTGTTTGCGCTTTTGCCAAGAGCTTAAACAGAGCCTCCGTACCATAAGTCATGGCGGCAACCTCTATCATCACCAAGGCGTTAAGCGTCCTCCCTAACCTAGTCCTTGCTTCGAATTCGGCTTGGATTAGGTTATCCGGCAACCTCGGAAGCCTCTCGCCGAACTGATCGATGGCACAGTCTGGCTTGAGTTTCCCAACAGTGAAGGTTGCCGGAAGGTCCGCCCAGAGGTCATCAAAGGCTGGGAAGAGTGGGGACGTTGGATCTGACTCCCTCAGTTGAGGGAGAGGTTCATCCTTCATTGCGGCCTGAATGGTCACTTCAGCAGTCTTTATTGTGAAGGGGAGTGGTGCCTCATCCTCCGTCGCAAAGATTGTGAAGGGGCTCTTGAATGCCTGGAGCTTGGTATTAGTACAATCCCAATCTTCCAGGCACCTCACCCATTCCCTCTGAGCCTGCTCCCGGCTGTAGATCACAGCCTCTTTAGGGATCTTATCTTCCCTATTGAGAGCTGCTTCCGTCAACCTAGTGTAACCAAAGAAAGGTGGTTGTAGGCCGGCGGGGCGGAACTCGAAGTCCTCGATACGATGAGTTCCGCAGTCCAGGATAGAAATCATTCCATCCTTGAAGGGTGCGAAGGCTGCTACCCTCCAAGGATTGCTCATGGTGAAAGGGAGAAGGGAGTTATAGTAAGGCATCGGAGGTATTCCGGCGCCTGCTAGAGGAAGAACTGCTGGAGGATTCTGACTAAGACCAGCCAGCCGGTTCTCCTGGTCCGTCAGCCGATCCGAGATGTTCTGGATCGACTGGCCGGACTGTGCAAACGAGGTGGAGATCTGTGCGAGCATTTCGTCGAACCTAGTGTTCATCATCGTCCCTACTTTGTTCCCCACCTGTTGCATGACCCCTGCTGTAAAGGAGACAGGATCGAAGGGACCAGAGGTACTGGTCTCAGTAGGGGTCTCCGGACGAGCTCCGGTAGAAGAGGAAGGTGCTGGCTCGGCGGGAGCACGGGCCTTCTCTTTAGAGGACTTACCTCTTGACCCTTTAGAGTGCGAAGATGAAGAAGAAGTCTTCGCTTTCTCTGCTCCTGGATGGTGAGCCGGAGACTAATGAGAAGAAGAGGCCGAAGTCTTCTTGGAAGACGACCTCTCTAGGGTCTTCTGCTCCCGTTGTCCCTTTACTTTGGGAACAACTGAGGCAGCAGACGTCTTGGCCAGAATATCTGATTCCGTGAAGCCTTGAAAAGAAGAAGAGGAAGCTAAAGGGGAAGAAGATCCAGAAGCGCCCAAGGGAAGCCCTTGAGCGCCCACAACAAACCTACCTTAACTAACAACTCACCCCCTCCTACCGTCATGGGTTCTACGTTTAGATCCAGTGTTGCGACGTCCGCCGCAATATCCGGAGCTCCCCCTTCATCAAGGCCTGCTCCACCTGGAGTTGAATGGCAGCGATAGCCGGAGCTGCCGCAGCGGGGTCGACGTAGCCAGTCGACTTGCCCCCTGGGAAGATCCAGACAGCCATGCCCTTGTTGAGGATGTATGGCTGCCCCTTCGGCGCGTTTTTGCCGAAGCCACCTACCCAGGCTTTCCGGGTGGCCGACGTGGCCTCCTTAACGGTGGCAGCCTGAAACAAAGGGTCATTGTAGTCCTTACAACGAAGCCCAGGAGATGTATCATTAACATATAAAACTGATAATTGAACTATAGCAGTATTGAACAAGATATTTCTGATAGTATATATCCAGGAAAGACTATACCTACACTGGTATATACTTACTCCGTCCGAAAACTGTTCCACTAGCTCGTAGCAGATGGAGCAGGCTTTGTGGTCCCACACAATCAGATCTTTGTGTCGTACAGCGCAGGGAGCGTGGGTCCGGCAGACCTCGTGCCACAAGGGTCCTGAAGGACAGCGTTACAGCCAGCCTCCTGACAGTTGGTAGCCTGTAAGTGAACAGATACATAAGTATCACAGGACCACTCATATGATGCTCCGCTGCATGCCAGAGTAGAATAAAATTTTTTGGGCATAATCCTCTCCTGTAATCCGTGTGAGGGAGTCTGTGGACCCGGTAAACTGGTTTGAAAAACTCCGGTATACACCGGAGCGAAGATTTCCATCAAGCCAGATACCTACTCATACACCTATAGTACACCGAGGTTTCAGGAGGGTACGACACACCGGAGAATGTGAGAAGATTATCCATAATAATAAATTAAGACTAAACAAAACAGTAAAAAATATAATAGGAGCTTAGCTCTGCCGTAGGACCCGTCCGCCAACCCACGGAATGCCCGGAAAACGAAAGAGACTACGGTCACAAACAGGGGAAGCATGTAAGGTCTACACCAAATTCCCCCTCCCCCTGAATAGCTGGTGGAGACAGCTATACATCTAAAGGTAAAGAAGGGGGGAGAGGGGAACCGAAGAGCAAAACAGAACGCTGGAGAAGAACCAATGCGAGCTGGTGGGGTGGCCAACCCCACCCGAACACACCGGGACCTCCCCGAATCTCAAAGAAAACGAGACCAGTCCGACAGGACCCCCTGTAAGTCCGTAACTCCTGTATCCTCCCTGATAGGGAGGAAGAGGGAAGGGGTGCCCGGATGGTCACCATGGCGACTGTGAGCGAGCGAGGACTAACCCTCCCTCCGCGTGGGAGGAAGGGAAGGGGGGACAGGGACTAGGGCGATCAGTGGCTCGACGCGAGCGCAGGTGGACCACGAGGTGATAATGCAACAAAACATAGCCTAGGTCGAGCTGACCACGCGAGCGCAAGTGGACCACATGGCGATAATGCAACAAAACTAGCCTAGGCCAAACTGATCGCCCTTAACATGCAACCCATAAATAAATACATCGTAATAAAGAAAGAGAAAGGAAATCACTAGTGGGAGGGAAAGAGGGACGTCCAGGAGAAGTAGGCTAGCTTCCCCGAAAGAAAACAAGCGAACTACTCAAGAGCTGGCCTCTGCCGACGTGGAAAGGAGGGCGACGGCCAGGATGGCTGGACTAAGGAATAACATAGAAGTGTATTCATAATCACCCACACGCCTAAACACCTAGACAAAGGGACATGCATGCATGAACACTTATCTAAGGCACAGGCAAAGGATTTCCGGATAGTACAATGTAAAGCAATAGAATAAGTGGGAACTTCTGTACCACGTGAGAATAACTCATATAATAAGAGTAAATATACACACGGAATAGATACCACGGTATGGGAGACCGAGGTAGCTAACCGACATGAGGCGAGCCGGCAAGGCGAGCCATGCGCCAGCCAGACCAGGAGACTATTATTGGACCTAAAAAACGGTAAAAACAGCTCCTGGCTGACAAAAAAGAAGTGTATAACCTTTCGGGGTACTTAACTTAGCTGCGGCGATAGCTTGCAGTTCCATTTAAGGCATAAAATCCAAAGGAAAGCACAAAAAACACAGAGCAAAGAGTAGCACGTGCATCCAGAAGTTCGCTAACGAAAAGGATGGCCACCAGGAGCGCTGCGGTTGGTGTCGTAGGTAGAGTAGTAGTAGTTGCCGGCGCCAGCCGTGTATCAGCTCTCTCAGGAGGGGGATTTTGATTTAGGAGAATTCTAAATGGCAAGAGGTTCGTGGTAGTGGTCTCACTCGCCCCAGCTACATACCGACACCCTCTTTTTATTTAGGGTGAGCGAGTCAGTTACTTCTGACATCCCCCACTAGTTTTTTTATTTTTTTCCTCTGTAATGTTAGTATTATTTACCTAGAAATAATGAACTTGAGGGATTATTTCACGAAGCGACACGAACTGAGCCCAGAAATATCATTTACTGTATATACTCGAGTAACGTGCGATCTCGCATATCATGTGACCCCAAAATTTTCACCAATAAACAGTGGTTTTGTCATCTATCTCATGTATCATGCGAGTTCCTTTTCCGAGGTCAGTTCATAAGGTTGGTGGTTTAGCGTGCTAATGGCCGAGTCGTTCAGATGTGTGCTGCTGCTAGTGAAGTTACGGTAATTTTCTTACTAATCTCAAGAATTGAATAGAAGATCTCAAGATTAAAAAAGAATACCAAGATAATAAAATCATTGTAAAAATAACACGCCTTGGAGTCCTAAATCATTCTCTCTCTCTCTCTCTCTCTCTCTCTCTCTCTCTCAGAAATAAATACTGTAATTTGAGTCTTTCACCAACGGGTATCAGTAAATGTGTAGACATTGTGTGCGTGTTTAAAAAAATGTGCAGTACACACACATTACCGAGTTTGGTTTTTGGAATTTTTCAATTTCGGAAATGTGAGGTCAGATGCATAATCAAACAAACATCACTACTGCAGCAAAAACATTTTTTTCCTTTATGTTTTGCATTATTGTTATTTATTAATTACAGTTTATTTAAATAAATATTAATATAATACTGTTACATGAATGTGAGATAATTAAGATCACCTATAATAAAATAGTGGGACAATTAATATCATATGTTCACTAATGGCTATTATTTTCAAAACAAACATTCCGTAAAACGCAAAAAATATATGTACATAACAATCAAAATCTAATAATGTTTTGCAGTTCAACTTGTGAATTTCAACAATAAGTATGACTATATAATATATTTCACCATATCGATCTTGCAGTTGAAGAGTCATAAAATTTTGAGGATGGTCCGGGAAAAGGATTTGTACTTTGTGATTACGTATCGCTACAACACCATGTGGTATTTTCATACCACTATATTGATGACGCATCGCTACGACACACTGGTATTTTTCATACCACTATACATTAAAGTTAAAATTATCATATTATATTATTGTTTTCACAAAGAAATAATTACATAAAGAAAATTATCAAGTAATTTTTGCTGTCAGCAGTCAGAAAATCATGAACATGGTAACGTTTAAACCTAGTGTCATGCACGGCATATGTCTATAAATAGAACAGAAGCAGAGGGCAGTCATTGGATAACAGATTTCCATGGCTACCAACCAGCCAATCAGGTGTTAGTTATACTACTCTGTGAATTTCTTAGAATGAACGTTTACACGTAACACACGGGAAGCTAACGATGATGTGCGTGCTTTGATACAGTACGTAGTTTTTGTTTTTATTAGTGTATTTTACTGATTACATGAAGAATACTCTCTCTCTCTCAGGAAAGATACCGTCAATTCAATTTATCAGTATCTTTTCCTGATAGACAGAGTAAATATTTAGGACTCCAAAGCTTGACATATGTCAATTATTTTATTATCTTGGGATTTTTGGTTAATCTTGGGATTTTCCATGGTCAACTCTTGGGATTAGTAAGAAAAATGCGATTATTTGAGTAGCAGTAGCAGCAGCTGCAGCGCACACCCAAATGAGTCGGGTAAGCCTAGCACGCCAAACAATAGTATTTACAAAATGAGCGGAGCTCTCTGGCTGGGCTGTTTTGGTCCACCCTCGTGTTTGATCGCATATCTGCCAAATTTATAAGAACAACAGAGATAAAACCATTTCTCCCATTACAGATATCAAATATTATCTTTTCCGTTGCGCAGAATTCTAAATAAAATTACGTAGGTTCACGATTGATAAATTTTTTTTATGCAATAACAGAAACGGAGTCAGATTTTCTATCAACAGGGCATCTCATTTTTGGTGGCTGTTTGCAAAATATTTTCAACCAGTTCCAAGTGCGTTTAAATCCATACTGACTGTACAGTCTGGAGGCAGTTCTCCCTTCTACACATATTTTGATTTCTTAATATCGTAGGTATAGAATAAATTGGTGAGCAAGGAAATATGAAATAAAGCATAACAGTAAGTTTGACGAGTGAGAAAATAAACTATCGTATACAGACAGACTCTCTCTCTCTCTCTCTCTCTCTCTCTCTCCCTCTCTCTCTCTCTCGTCTCTCTCTCTCTCTCTCATCTCTCTCTCTCTCTCTCTGAGAAAATAATAGATAAGAAACAATGACTGAATATTGCTTGAATGCGATATGGCAAAGTTTTGGCCTGACTGAAGTGTGGAGTGACTTTTGACACCGACTTACAAGTTATTCTGGTCATCTCACAGCCATGATAGACATCAACTTCACAGCCGAGAAAGGGCAATCGTATACAAAATAAATAGGTATGGAAAATGCGAAATGTGGGCCTATGTTGTCTCATAAAAAAAGCTCTCGCTCGGACAGCTGTAAGATTTAGGAGAGAGAGAGAGAGAGAGAGAGAGAGAGAGAGAGAGAGAGAGAGAGAGAGAGAGAGAGAGAGAGCAGGGCTGAATAGGAAGGAGATTAAAGTACCTGGGAGTGAAAACCCCTTATAATCTTATAATTATAGCCTCAGGGTATGTCTCAAGGACATTTAAAGGTCTGTCACACACGGGCAGTTGTTGTTTTTGTTATAATAGCATAAGGGCAGATCTTTCAAAGCCACGCCAGAGAGCTCGCCACGGTGACAAGACTATACCTTCCATATGAATTGACGATGTCCTATACGAAGATGCAGGAGATGAAGATGAAATGATCAAAGATCTGGAAGATGCAGAATATGATGACTGCCTTGATGGCAAAGAATTCAGAGCAGTATTTGATGATACGGACACGGAGAGCGACTTTGGAGGATTTTAGTTGATTAATTTTATGCATTTTTTTTTTACTTTAATAAATTTTCACTTACCTGCGTATCCTAAAATGAAAATAATAGTTCAAGTAACAAATGTTTCTTTTACTGAGTAAAACAAAAAGTAAAAGAATTGGAAATTATAGATGGTTAGTCTAGAACAGTTAAACATGTTGTATAAAACCAAAATAATGCAAATGGCGCACGATCGCTCTTTTGTATTTTAAAATACAATAGTAATATGAGAATGCATACAATATTATTGGATATAGTGAAGTACAAGTAAAGCATAACTTTTTAAAAGATCTACTGTTTTCCTCCGGTAGTAACTATCACGATCTGCCGATTTGGGAAAGCATAGACGGTACGCTAATTTTATACCGCGTGTATGATGCGTCCCCTTTAAAATGAGCTTCACAATTAGGTTTCAAAAGTCGCATAATATGCGAGTATATACGGTATACGTAATGAATCTTTAAGAAACCTTCCAAGTTCTTTCACTGAATAGTTGAGTAAGTAATGCAGGAACTTCTTTAAAAAATTTTAATAAAAACTACCCTTGTAGTTGTGATGCCAGATAACTTGCAATCAATCAATAAGAAATTCAAAATTGAAATTTCAAGTAACTGTATAAATAACTGAAGCAGCTGCATAACCTTAAATTTCCCTGCAATCCCTCAAATGTCAATACTTCATCACCTTGAGGTGTACTATTTCAATGGGTTCTTATTTTCACTACACTGAAGATTGTTTAATAAGCCATTTAGAAGCACTAAATCAAGGATATGCCAAACCTCTAGCTGGTAAACTAGTGGAATTGATAAGATTTTTGTATACTGACTTTTCTTTGATTCCAGTATACCTATACATACTCTTGTTTTTTCCATCTGTCCATCCGCATGTGGTGTTTGCACATGGTAACACTGCGTCCCGGGCTTTAAATAATATCCCATTTTGAATATTAAGAGAGCAATTCACACACAGTAAATTATTAAAACACTTTTCAGTTGCAAATGTATCCCCAGATATCCTTTTATTTACCTAAACTTACACATAGTGTAACTATTTAAAGCCTGGGATACAGTGTTACCATGCGCGACCAGCACAGGTGGATGGACAGATGGACAAAAACAGTGTATAGCACATCCTGGTGCCTCTGACCTATTCTAGAGCACTTATCATGGGTAGTTCAAAATAGCATGATGGCAAGCATGAAAAGTGCACTTTTAACTCAATATCTGATTTATATCTGGATAGCTATTATAAAAAATCAACAAAATTACTTATTGTGAGGATTTTGAGGGTCTGGAGCCAGAAGACAACAGAAAAATGCTGCTTGTTACCTTTAATCTTTAGGACTCAGGCTGAAAGTGTAAAACATTAGGAGCATGAATTCTTATGGAACAATCCAAGATGCCCTTATGGAAAAAAGTAAAAAAGATATGGATACAAATATAACCACCATATTTTGAACTGATAACTGTGAAACTTCATTTATGTTATATTACAAATAATGAAGATCAAATAAATAGAATGATCAAGGAAATGAGTCTTGAATGCACCATCAAGCAAACAGGTTATGCTGCAAAAGTTTTGAAACAGCCAAAGGTTTGAATAAATTGTTTTTTGGTCAACATATATAAAGTGACTGAATATGGTAATGAGAATATGGTAATGACAATCTTGAAGCCACACACAGTGGTATATTTATGCTGGCAAACTAAGTACAAGATCACTGATAATTGTTATCAATACTACCGTACTGACACTGGCATTCTGAATCACAGCTACACAAATTGACATGTTGATCTGTGACCAAGGACTTACTATTCTAGCCATTTGTTACATCTGCTTATGAACATCCATGAACCAATTACTACTCATAAGAGGGAAACTGCATAATATTAGTATTATTATTATAAAAATAGTTTAACCAGACCACTGAGCTGACTTTCAGCTCTCATAGGGCTGGCCAGAAGGATTATACATAAAATGCCAGGTCTAGGCCAAAGGCCAAGAACTGGGACCAAATAAGTCATTCAGTATAATAAAGAATAAATTAAAATTAAATAAAAGACTGCACCAAGGCAGAGGCTTCCATACTCCAGGTTTTATTTGAGTTTTTACAATTACAGTCCCATATCGGGCTGTGAGCATTAAAATCACCTACTAATAATGTAGGTTCCTTTGTATTGTTAAGTTTATCAATATTGTTAAGTTTATCAATATTATAGTTTTTATTAGGTTGGTTGTATAAATTATAAATCTCGTAATTATCATTTTTTCTTTGTATTTCAATACTAAGTGATATTTGCAAGTCAGTAATGTTTACAGGTACTTTGTCATAACATACTTTGTTATGTACATATATAGCAGTACGTACCTAGATTTCCTTCTTCCTCTCTAGATGTAGATACTAAGGTGTATTTACCTATTGGTGGTATAGTTTTATTTGACATGTTGTAAACATAATATCATTGGTTCATATTCTTAAAGTAATTGTTGTAATTCTCCCAAATGTAATTTGGTCTGGAGACCATTTCCATTCCATTGTATGTATAAATTGTTGTAATTCTCCCAAATGTAATTTGGTCTGGAGACCATTTCCATTCCATTGTATGTATAATGTAATTGTTGAAAATATTATGTTAGTGTGCTCAAGTGCTATTTTCTTTTTGTGGATCATCAATTTGCATTTTTTCTAAAATTTTATTTACGACATTTATTTGTTTTTCTTTATGAGACATTAGATGCACACAGCCTTTTTTGTGAATGTCCAAACTAGAAGCTTCTCTATTTCTGCATTTTATAAAAATTTTTATAGTTTGTTAAACTGTTTTTTGTTATATGTCTGTTTTTGTTGCACAACTCTATGAAACATTCATTAAATCCACGTGTTTTTGTGTGGTGTTCTTTCTTTCATTTGCTCTTGCTGCACCAATTATTGGTGGTGGAGTAATCTCCTCTCCCATCTCACAATTATTTTTGTCTATGGTTTGTTCCTGTGCTGTTTCTTTGATGTTCTGGGTTTTTGCTTTCATTGGTTTTATTAAATTTTAGGAGACAGTGGGATATTCTTAGCTCTTGATTTGTGCTCTTTCATCAGGTTTTTTGTCATTGCTTTAACAGACAATTCTCTAATAATTGTTGGCTTTTTGGTTTTTAACTTTAGCTTCTAGTTCATTATAACTTTCTTCTAATATTTCATCTTCTGATTCAATTTCGCTTAACCCTTAAACGCCGAATGGACGTATTAAACGTCGAGTCAAAATCTCCCCCGATTTCCGAATGGACATACCATACGTCGGCTCAAAAAATTTTTTTTTTAAATTCGCGGAAAAATACTTATAGGCCTACCAGCCAAAAAATTTTGAATCACGCGCCTTGGGGGATGCTGGGAGTTCACGGATCAAGGCGTTGTTTTGTTTACAATCGTTACGCAGGCGCCCAAGCACGAATTTCTTTCTTATCGCACTAAAAAGTATCAGTGACACATCTCAAAAATTATTTCGTCACTTTGACATAATTTTTGCACCGTTTTAAATTATCCGTTACATGAAGTATTATATATGAAAATGTGCGTGTTTTCATTTAAAATACAACAAAAAAATACTCATGATTGTAACTTTTATCAGTTTTGAAATATTTCCATATAAATAACGATAAGTGCCAAAATTTCAACCTTCGGTCAACTTTGACTCTACCGAAATGGTCAAAAAACGCAATTGTAAGCTAAAACGCTTATATTGTAGTAATATTTAACTATTTACCTTAATTTTTGCAACAAATTGGAAGTCTCTAGCACAATATTTCGATTTATGGTGAATTTATGAAAAAACTTTTTCCTTACGTCCGCGCGGTAACTCTTCCGAAAAAAATCATACATGCGATTATGGTAATGTTTGCACCATTTTAAAATTAGCCGTTATATAAAGTTTTATATATGGAAATGTGCGCAATTTCATGCACAATACAACTAAAAACAACCCATGGTTGTAGCTTTTATCAGTTTTGAAATATTTTAGTATAAAAAATGATAAGTGACAAATTTTCAACCTTCAGTCAATTTTGACTCTACCGAAATGGTCGAAAAACGCAATTAAGCTAAAACTCTTATATTTTAGTAATATTCAATCATTTACCTTCATTGTGTAACAAATTGGAAGTCTCTAGCACAATATTTCGATTTATGGTGAATTTATGAAAAAAATAACATTTTCCTTACATCCGCGCGGTAACTCTTCCGAAAAAATCATATGTACGATTGTGGTAATATTTGCACCATTTTAAATTAGCCGTTACATAAAGTTTTATATATGAAAATGTGCGCAATTTCATGTAGAATACAACAAAAAATAATTGAAGGTTGTAGCTTTTCTCATTTTTGAAAAATATTTGCATATAAATCACGATAAATAGAAAAAAACCATGTTCGGTCACTTTGACTCTAACCGAAATGGTCGAAAAAACGCAATTGTAAGCTAAAACTCTTATATTTTAGTAATATTCAATCATTTACCTTCATTTTGCAACAAATTGAAGTCTCTAGCACAATATTTCAATTTATGGTGAATTTATGAAAAAACTTTCCTTCCCTCCGCACGCGGATTCTCCGCCATAAATCTCCAAATTGCGTACATCGAATTCTTGGAAAATTTGCTCCGTTTCATATTAGGCATTTCATAGAGTTTTATATATGAAAATGTGCGCAATTTCATTTAAAATAAAAGGAAAAATATTTGAAGGTTGTAGCTTTTCTCATTTTTGAAATATTTGCATATAAATCACGATAAATAGAAAAAAAACCACGTTTGGTCAACTTTGACACTACCGAAATGGTCGAAAAACGCAATTGTAAGCTAAAACTTTTACAGTATCGTAATATTCAATCATTTGTATTCATTTTGAAACAAATTGGAAGTCTCTAAAACAATATTTAGATTTACGGTGAATTTTTGAAAAAAAACATTATTTTACGTCCGCGCGTTACGAATTCGTACATCATTTTGTGAAAATATTTTTCCGGTGTTGCTTTTATTGTTTTACAATGTATTATATATCAAAATGATTGCAATTTAGTGTACAATACAACGAAAAAAAAAAGAAACTCGTTAGCTTTTAACGTTTTTTGCACAGCGTGATTTTAATACAATTATATATGAATTTTTTTTTCGCTACCATATATCGCATTATTTACATATGCTAATGATATTATTTTTCATTTCTGATGATTGCATACTAAACTTCAGGCAATGAAAAAAAGGAGCCAAAAATGAACTCTTAATCTTCAAAACTAAGCGCGCTGTGATTTTTTGAAAAAATTATTTTTTCCGCTTCCGCGCTCACTCAAAACCGGCTCCGGCATTCGGGGGAGTTTTTGATTTTTACCGCTTCTGCGTTTAAGGGTTAATATCTCAAAAGAATCTGAAAAAATATTCTTACAAGTTTCTTGGTTTTTTGCTATATTATTTATTCTCTTCTTGCAAAGTAGTTGCATACTTTTCCTTGCCTTTTATCCGTTAGGGTTTTGCATTCTTATCCATTTCCATTTTGTCTCATTGTTTGAACTATTTATATAGTAGAAAACGTTCATTTCCTAGCAGGATCATACATTCCTCTGACCTTTAATTCTAACTTGACTCTTTTATGAGCATTCCTGTCCTCTCCTGAAGTAATTTTAATTCGGTATTGTATATATAATACATTCATTCCTTAGACCTTGTATGGTGATCTTGCCCACAGTTCATGCATTTTGTTTCACCACACTTCCACTGAGTGGTATGTTTATCAGATCCACAGAACACACATACCAGTGTATTACGGCAGTTTTTCTTTGTATGTCCATACTTACTACAGTGGGCACTGTAGTGGTTTGGGAACATACGGACTAAGTTCTTTGCCTTGGCCCATAATTTTAATCTTTAAAGGTAATTCTTGCCGGAAAATTTTATTTTTCCTATTCTGAGTGTTTTTCCATTACTTCATCTAATGTTGTAAATTTTGCCATCTTGGACACTATTATATCTCTTCTTAGGAGAATCTAGCAATATATTTTTTTCCATTGGTTCCTCATCATCAGGGTACCCTGTACACTAGTACTAGGATACCCTGTACACTCTTCATATTGTCGTGTTTTTTTATACATACATTTATATTGTCAATATTTTTACTTTAGTAATTTTCTCACTGGCTTCTTGTGGTTTCTATTAACAACATTTGGTCTTTTATTTCTTTACTAAATGACATTTCTGTAGCTGAATGTCAATTCAACATAAGTTTTCCAATTTCAATGCCGATATTCTTTTTTCTGTTTCTAAAGTAAGGAATCTTGACCAGCTTCCACTCCAAAAGAGGGAGTGAAGTGAGTCAATGTTGAGTCAATGCAATACTTGCTTTTTTTGTACTTGTCCTGTATTGGAGCTTAAGGTTCCAGAGTTATTACACAAAGATTTTGATTTGATTTTTCCTAAAGGTTGTCAGAGGAAGTTCCAGCAGTCTTCAAAAGTTTAAAAAGATATCATCAGTGTTTCACGGAGTTTATTCTTCCTCCATTAATGACCCAAGTGAGAACTGACTCCCAAATGTCCGCATCCCTACCCTACCCCACAGGGGATTGCACAACATGATAAGAGTGGTTCAAGTGTAAGCCAAACCTGCTTAACCCTCTTACGCCGAAGCGGTAAAAAAAAAATTGTCTCCCATGTGCCGGAGGTGTTTCAGAGTGAGCGAGGAAGCGGAAAAAATATTTTTTTCAAAAAATCACAGCGTGCTTAGTTTTCAAGATTAAGAGTTCATTTTTGGCTCCTTTTTTTGTCATTGGCTAAACTTTAGTATGCAACCATCAGAAATGAAAAAAATTATCATTATCATATATAAATAATGCGATATATGATAGCGCAAAAACGAAATTTCATATATAATTGTATTCAAATCGCGCTGTGCGCAAAACGGTTAAAGGTAACAAGTTACTTTTTTTTTGTAATGTACACTAAATTGCGATCATTTTGTTATATAACACATTGTAAAACGATAAAAGCAACACAGAGAAAATATTCACAAAATAATGCATGAATTCGTAACGCGCGGACGTAAACAAATATTTTTTTTAAAAATTCACCATAAATCTAAATATTGTCCTAGAGACTTACAATTTCTTTCAAAATAAAGAAAAATGATTTAATATTACTATACTATAAGAGTATTAGCTTACAATTGCAGTTTTCTACCATATCTGACGAGTTAAAGTTGACCGAATTTCGAATTCTTTTTATATATATATTTTTTATATGCAATTATTTTGGAAATAAGAAAAGCTACAACCTTCAAATATTCTTCGTTTTATTCTACATGAAATTGCGCACATTTTCATATATAAAACTCTATGAAATGCCTAATATGAAATGGAGCAAATATTCCGAGAATGGGACGTACGCATTTCGGAGATTTGTGGCGGAGAATCCGTGCGCGGAGGGAAGGAAAGATTTTTTTTTTTTAATTCACCATAAATCTAAATATTTTGCTAGAGACTTTGAATTGGTTTCAAGATGAAGATAAATGACTGAATATTACTAGACTGTAAGAGTTTTAGCTTACAATTGCGTTTTTCGACCATTTCGGTAGAGTCAAAGTTGACCGAACGTGGTTTTTTTTCTATTTATCGTGATTTTTATAGTATGCAAATATTTCAAAAATGAGAAAGCTACAACCTTCAATTATTTTTTGTTGTATTCTACATGAAATTGCGCACATTTTCATATATAAAACTTTATGTAACGGCTAATTTAAAATGGTGCAAACATTACCACAATCGCACGTATGATTTTTTCGGAAGAGTTACCGCGCGGACGTAAAGAAAGTTATTTTTTTTATAAATTCACCATAAATCGAAATATTGTGCTAGACTTCCAATTTGTTGCAAAATGAAGGTAAATGCTTGAATATTACTAGAATATAAGCGTTTTAGCTACAATTGCGTTTTTCGACCATTTCGGTAGAGTCAAAGTTGACCGTAGGTTGAAATTTTGGCAATTATCGTTATTTATATGAAAATATCTCAAAACTGATAAAAGCTACAACCATGGGTTGTTTTTAGTTGTTTTGTGCATAAAATTGCGCACATTTCCATATATAAAAATTTATGTAACGGCTAATTTTAAAATGGTGCAAACATTACCACAATCGCATGTATGATTTTTTTCGGAAGAGTTACCGCGCGGACGTAAGGAAAGTTTTTTCATAAATTCACCATAAATCGAAATATTGTGCTAGAGACTTCCAATTAGTTGCAAAATTAATGTAAATGATTGAATATTACTAAAATATAAGAGTTTTAGCTTACAATTGCGTTTTTCGACCATTTCGGTAGAGTCAAAGTTGACCGAAGGTTGAAATTTTGGCAATTATCGTTATTTATATGAAAATATCTCAAAACTGATAAAAGCTACTATCATGAGTATTTTATTGTTGTGTTCTATATAAAAATGCACACATTTTCATATATAATACTTCATGTAACGGCTAATTTACAATGGTACAAAAATTATGTCAAGTGACGAAATAATTTCCGAGATGTGTCACAGATACTTTTTAGTGCGGCAAGAAATTCGCGCTTGCGCGCCTGCATAACGATTGTAAACAAAACAACACCTTGATCCGTGAACTCCCAGCATCCCCCAAGGTGCGTGATTCAAAAGTTTTAGGCTGGTAGGCCTATAAGTATTTCTGGGCTCAGCTCGTGTCGGCCTATGAAAGTATCCTTAATATCATTCTTTCTAGGTAAAATTAGCGCTAAAATTACCAGAGAAAAACAAAATTAAGAAAATGTCAGTAAAACTGACTCGCTCACTCTTAAAAAGAAGTGTCGGTATGATATAGGGGCGAGTGTGGAACACTACCACGAGACAAACACCAATTAGAACTTCCTATCAGAATCCCCCCAAGAGAGAGCTGATACCAACGGGCGATGCAGCCTCTACTACTACTACTAGAGGACGCCACGGACAGCAGCGCCCCTAGCGGACATCCTTAAATTTTAGCGCTAGCGTCAAGACGCAGATTTTACTTGTGCTGTGCTATCTCAGGATTTATCCCTTTTATCTACGATGGAACGCTCTGCAATTGCCACGGCTAAGTTAAGTAACTCATAAGTAATATTTTACCACATTTTTATCTTCCGGGTACCAGTATTTTATGGGCTTACTTTATCACGTTCATTGTTTTACATCGAGTTTTAGCTAGTTTAGCCCTCCTACCATTCTCTTAGCTTGGTATTTAGGGCTATTATTTTATTCTGACCCAGCATCCCGGCTCTTGCTCTTCATCGGCTATCGCTGGCTCCGAGTAGGCTTCTGTTTCTTGGAACAGTCTGCCTCCTCCTGGGCTTCTTTCTCTTTTACTAAAAGTGTCTCTTCCACCTTTTTCGATGTATATATTTATTTTATTTAGGGTGTTAGGCTAGCCTAGGTGCTTGTTCCTTGTATTGGTACAGCTTGGTTCACGTGGCCCTCTCACGGTTGTGTTGCTCGCGGCCTAGGCCACTTGCGGTCACGTGTTCCTTAGCACCTTACCCTGCCCCTACCCTCCCTTTCTGGTATAGGGAGGAGCTGGGGGACCCCTTGGTTGTTATGACAACCTCAGTCGCCTTCTCTCATCCTCTCGGAGGTGACCAGGGGTTCCTCCCAGCGGGGGGTATAGGGCGACCACTCATGAGGTACCGGGTCTCCATGCGGGTAGTTGGTGAGGCGGGGAGGAGTAGGCCATCCCTCCCCCCTTTCTCGCTCCCGCCGTGTTTCGCCGAGACCTTCCTCCCCCCCTCCCCAGTTGCTCAGCCACCTCCCTTGCTATACGTAAGGAGCCTTCCGTCGCAGCCGGGGCACCTTTGGTTATAGGTTACTGGCTCCGCTAGCGGGCGGGGTGGGTACTACGAGTGGTCGGTTGCTTGCCTACTATATCTTTATATCTCTCCCCCGCTACCGGAAGGGAGCTTACTCCTTACCTACGCACTCTTCTAGTAGGCGGGCGGAGAGAGGTTCTTTTATTATTGTTATTTTAAGGATATACCCTAATTGTACAATATTTTACAATGAATTGTGTATTATTATTATTATTATTTTATCAACCATCCCCGCCATTTTCCGTCGTGGTTTCCATTACCACCACTCCTGGTTGGTTGTCTTTTGTGCCTCCGCCATCAGCGGAGCCATAGCCTAGATACCAACCTAGTTACCACACGTATTTTGGCGGGGCTCTGGTTTAATCTAACTTTATCGCTCCGGCACCAGCGGAGCATATGTTAGACTGTAAGTGTTTACTTGGTACTCATGTACTTTTCCACTTACAGGCTACCAACTGCCAGGTCCTAGGGTGTAACGCGACGCTGTTCGACCCCTGTGGACATGATGAGTGTAGGTCTCACGCCCCCTGTGCCACGTCGTTCAACGAGACGATCGTCTGGCACCCTGAAGCCTGCGCCATCTGCTACGACCTGGTCGGTCAGCTGGGAGATGGGGTAAGTCCATTATAGGCTTACTTATCATTTTACTAACAACTTCTAGTCGTAAGTTTGTTAACCCCGTTCCACCATTGGCAGCTAATCTCACCTTTCTTTCAGGCTACCGGTGTGAGGGAAGTCGCCCTCGCCACCCTGAAAGCGTGGGTGGGCGGCTTCGGGAAGAACGCCGCCAAGGGCCAGCCCTACATTTTGGACAGGAAGCTGGCCGTCCAGATCTTCCCCGCGGGCAAGTCGACGGGTTACGTTGACCCCTTGTCCGCTGCCCCGCTGATAGCCTCCATCCAGCAAGACCTCCAGCAATCATTTGGGGTCGTAGCCTCCCAGGAGTCGGTCCCGGACGTCGCTGCCCTGGACCTTAACCTTGAACCTATGGCGGTAGGGGGGGGGGGAGGATTTGTTGGTTGAGGTAGGTATGTCGAGCGCCCAAGGTCTTTTCCTTGGGTGCTCCTGGATCTTCTCCTGTCCCCTCTTCTTCCGCTTCTTTCCAAGGCTTTGCGGGATCTGAGATCCCTATTCGCTCTCCCGCTCTCTCTGTACCTCCTAAGGAGAAGGGAAAGAGAGAACCGAAGACTCTAGCCAAGACGACTTCTAGGAAGTCGTCTTCGTCTTCTTCGGCTAAGAAGTCGTCGACTTCCTATGCCGATGCGGTGAAGGCAAAGCCGAGCTCTTCTCAATCAAAGAGCTCCAGAAGCAAGGCTTCGAAGGAGAAGGCTCGCGCTCCCGCCGAGTCACTGCCTTCTCCCGCCTCCACCGCTTCCACTCCGGCTACGCCGGTAGGGGTGGCAGGCACTAGCACCTTTGATCCCTCTACTTTCTCAGCAGGGGTGATGGAACAGGTGGGCGTGCTGGTAGGCTCGCAAATCTCCGCACTGGGGACACGGTTCGAGCAGATGTTTGCGCAGTTATCAAACAGTCTGTCTCAATCTGGACAATCAATCCAGGATCTCTCTAACAGAATGAGAGAAAATGAGGACCGAGTAGCTGGGCTAGCTCAGGTTCCTCCCCCAGTCTCCCCAGCATCTAGCACGGGGATTCTTCAACTCCCGCCATATGACTCCTTGCCAGCTTTCTCTATGGAGAACCCATTGGAGAGTAGCTGCCTACGCTCCGTTCAAAGATGGAATGATCTCTATCTCGGAGTGTGGAACTCGAAGGATTGAGGACTTCGAGTTTTACCCTCCGGGTCTGACGCAGCCTTTCATCGGATATGCTAGGCTGACGCCAACGGCTCTGACGAGGGAAGACAAGATCTCTAAGGAGTCGGTCCTATATAGTAGAGATCACGCTCAGCGGGAATGGGTTCACTGCCTTGAGGACTGGGAGTGTACGAACACCAAACTCCAGGCCTACAAGAGTCCCTTCACTATTTTCGCGACGGAAGAGGAGGTTTCTCTTCCGTTCGCCACGAAATTAGTGGAGAAGTCCCTTCAGGCAGTCCTCAAGGATGAGCCCATCCCACAGTTGAGGGAGGCGGAGTCTACTTCTCCGCTCTTCCCGGCCTTCGGAGAATTGTGGGAGAACTTGCCAGCTACGTTCACGCTTGGTAAGCTCAAACCGGACTGCGCCATGGACCAGTTCGGCAAGAAACTACCTAGGCTGCCGGATTCCCTAATTCAGGCAGAGTTTGATGCGCGAACTAGGTTTGGCAGGTCCCTCAATTCCCTCATAATCACGGAAATGGCTGCCCTCTCTTACGCTACGGAACCGCTGTTCAAGATTCTGGCGAAATCTCAGTTTCAGACGGTTCTAACGGACGCTTTTGACTTCTTCCAGGCTAGGAGGAACTGCCGGAAGCATGTCTTACAAGAATGCACCATCAGGCATGAGCCTAATAGACTCTTGGCCGCTAGCATGTGGGGAGCGGATCTCTTCCCAGAGTCCGCGGTGAACGAGGTACACCACGAAGCTGCTAGATCAACCCAGAGCCTTAGAGCTAGGTGGGGTATTTCCTCAAAGAAAGGAAAACAGGAATCCGTTCCCACTGCTGGCAAGAAACCGAAGAAGGCTGGTAAGAGGTTCCAGCCATATAAAAAACTCCAGCAACAGCAGCAATTTGTGCAGGCGGTCCCGGTTACCCAACAGGGACAACCTGCCAGCTCAAAGCAGAACCAGCCTATCCTCCTGTTGCCCCCACAATCTCAGCCATCCACTTCCTACGCTATCTCGCCGGCCTTCAACCCTGCATACGAGGCTCAAGGCTACACTCAGCCGAGAGGTAGGGCGAGAGGTTACTTTCGTCAGCGTGGCGCAGGAAGGGGTACGAGGAGCAGACAGTTCAGAGGAGGGCGTGGTGGCCAACCCGCCCATCAACAATGAGGCTCCCCAGGTAGGAGGGAGGCTGTTCCTCTTCCGCCACAGGTGGGGGTTCAGCAATTGGGCACAGAGCATAGTGTCCAAAGGATTAGGCTGGAGTTGGATCAAAGATCCTCCTCCAATCAAATCATTTCATCAGTTGCCGTCAAAGGAATTGACAGATTACGCGGAAGAACTCCTTCAGAAAGGAGCTATTGCGAGAGTCAAACATCTAAAATTTCAAGGTCGCTTATTCAGCGTGCCAAAGAAAGGCTCAACAAAAAGAAGGGTAATCTTAGACTTGTCAAAGCTAAACTCTTTCATTCGCTGCGACAAGTTCAAGATGCTTACCCTCTCGCAAGTAAGGACCTTACTTCCGCGTGGAGCCGTCACATGCTCCATCGATCTTACAGACGCATACTATCATATCCCTATAGCCAGGCACTTCCGCCCATTCCTAGGATTCAGGCTAGGAAATCAAACATTCTCATTCAAAGTGATGCCCTTCGGTCTGAATGTAGCCCCCAGGGTATTCATAAAGATAGCAGAAGTGGTTGTACAACAATTGAGAGCTCAGGGAATCATGGTAGCAGCATACCTCGACGATTGGTTGATCTGGGCACCAACAGTCGAGGAATGTCTCAAAGTCACCAAAAAGGTAGTTCACTTTCTGGAACATCTGGGGTTCCAGATAAACAAAACGAAATCCAGACTTACTCCGGAATCCTCGTTTTCACAGTGGCTAGGAATCCAATGGGATTTGTCTTCCCACAATCTGTCAATTCCAGTGGTCAAACGGAAGGAAATAGCAAAATCTGTCAGGCAATTTCTCAAATGCAAACAAACGTCAAGAAGAAACCAGGAGAGAATCCTAGGGTCTCTTCAGTTTGCTTCGGTAACAGATATCCATCTGAAAGCAAGGCTGAAAGATATAAATCGAATTTGGCGGTCAAAAGCAAACTCCAAATATCGAGACAAGTTGTCAGTAATTCCACAGATCCTCCGCAACCAACTACGGCCTTGGTCAAAAGTAAAGAACTTAGCCAAGAAAGTACCCCTTCAATATCCCCTCCCAGTGTTAACCATTCACACGGATGCATCCCTGTCCGGGTGGGGGGATACTCTCAGTTCAAACAGGTTCAGGGGACTTGGTCAGTTCAATTTCGCCAGCTCCACATAAACGTGTTGGAAGCAATGGCAGTATTTCTTACTCTGAAGAGACTGCTTCCCCCGAAGAAGTCTCATCTAAGGCTAGTTTTGGACAGTGCAGTGGTAGTTCATTGCATCAACAGAGGAGGGTCCAAATCCAAGCATGTGAATCATGTCATGATAGCCATCTTTGCATTAGCAAACAAACACAAATGGCATCTGTCTGCCACTCACCTGGCAGGAGTAAGGAATGTGATAGCAGACGCCCTGTCCCGGTCAGTTCCTCTGGAATCAGAGTGGTCTCTGGACGTCGGGTCATTCCAGTGGGTAAGCCGGAGAGTCCCAGGTCTCCAAGTGGATCTCTTCGCCTCACAAGCGAACCACAAGCTCCCTTGCTATGTGGCCCCCAACCTGGACCCTCTGGCTTATGCCACGGACGCCCTGTCGTTGGATTGGAATCAGTGGAGGAGAATTTATGTTTTTCCTCCAGTGAATCTTCTCTTGAAAGTCCTAAACAAACTAAGGTCTTTCAAAGGGATAGTAGCTCTGATTGCACCGGACTGGCCCAAGAGCAACTGGTATCCTCTTCTTCTGGAATTGGGTCTCCGACCTCAACGGATCCCCAATCCCAAGCTATCACAATCAGTACAAATGAGGACTGTGTTCGCTTCCTCAGGAACTCTCCAGACCCTAACTTTATGGACTTCATGAAGTTTGCGGCTAATAAAGATGCTGACATTGATCCACAGAATATTCTCTTCCTAGAATCAGATAAGAGAGAGTCAACCATTAGACAATATGACTCAGCTGTTAAAAAATTAGCATCTTTCTTGAGAGAATCGAACACTACAACCATGACAGTTAATTTGGCTATATCCTTTTTCAGATCCTTATTTGAAAAAGGTTTAGCAGCTAGCACGATTACCACTCATAAATCGGCTTTGAAGAAAATCTTTCAAGTAGGTTTTCAGATAGATCTGACTGAATCTTATTTCACATCTATCCCTAAAGCCTGTGCTAGACTTAGACCTTCTCAGAGGCCTACTACAGTTTCATGGTTCTTAAATGATGTCCTCAAACTAGCTTCAGATACTGACAACTCATCTTGTACATTCATAATGCTCCTGAGGAAGACATTATTCTTATTAAGCCTAGCCTCAGGAGCTAGAATTTCAGAACTGTCGGCTCTATCCAGGGATGCGGGTCATGTGGAATTCCTCCCATCAGGAGAAGTTCTACTTGCTCCGGATCGTAGCTTTTAGCCAAAAATGAAGATCCTCTTGCAAGGTGGGCTCCTTGGAAGGTTATCCCACTTCCACAGGATCCTTCTCTCTGCCCAGTATCAACTCTTAGAGCCTTTCTATCTCGTACTTCTTCTAGATCCTCAGGTGCTCTCTTCATGAGAGAAAAAGGTGGTACTTTATCAGTAAAAGGCATTAGACAGCAAATCCTTTACTTCATTAAACAAGCCAACCCTGAGTCATTCCCAAAAGCACATGATATCAGGGGAGTAGCCACCTCAATTAATTATTTTCAACATATGAACTTTGAGGATCTTAGAAAGTATACTGGATGGAAATCCCCGACAGTCTTTAAACGGCATTATTTAAAGTCCTTGGAATCTTTAAAGTTTTCAGCAGTAGCAGCGGGAAACATAGTTTCCCCTGATACTGTATAGTAGTTGTAGTATAAATCCAGGTCTCCTTTCTACCTACATCAGCCAACATGCCTCACCCTATCGCCAGGCTACTCAAACATCATGGCCTTAGCCGTTGAATCATATAGTGGATTGTCCCTTATTTTTTTGCTAGGGACATCCACATTTGTACTGATAATGTACTTCAGTGTACCTACCCTTATTTTTATGCTAGGGTAGGACACAATATGTTTGTATATATTCACCATTTTTGTATTTATGATGAACTTCAGTCACATGGTTTTGTATATATTTTGCACTATTGTATTAAATGATGGATTTCAGTGTACCTACCCTTATTTTTATGCTAGGTAGGGCACATGAGTGTGTATATTTTGTAATTTTGTTAAGTAAATCCCCTTTTTCTTTATATTACATGCAGCTCTGTAATTTACTGTAATTACCATTTAAGTACTTTAAGATTACTAACGTTCTATTATTTTACTGTTTAGTATAAGTTAGTTTAAGTGCTTAATTTCTTTGCTGTAATTGATTTACTTATATTATATCCATCATTTTACACTGTTTTTCATTGTTCCTTTTTCCCATCTTGTCTGTTTCTCTGGTACTCTTTCATAGGCCGACACGAGCTGAGCCCAGAAAAGGGATTTTGACGAAGGAAAAATCTATTTCTGGGTGATTGGCTCGTGTCGCCCTATGAAACCCCCCTTGATGGTTTGTTTTCCCACCCCCCTTGCAGGACAAGATGTATTTAGCTGTTTTAATTAAGGATGTCCGCTAGGGGCGCTGCTGTCCGTGGCGTCCTCTAGTAGTAGTAGTAGAGGCTGCATCGCCCGTTGGTATCAGCTCTCTCTTGGGGGGATTCTGATAGGAAGTTCTAATTGGTGTTTGTCTCGTGGTAGTGTTCCACACTCGCCCCTATATCATACCGACACTTCTTTTTAAGAGTGAGCGAGTCAGTTTTACTGACATTTTCTTAATTTTGTTTTTCTCTGGTAATTTTAGCGCTAATTTTACCTAGAAAGAATGATATTAAGGATACTTTCATAGGGCGACACGAGCCAATCACCCAGAAATAGATTTTTCCTTCGTCAAAATCCCTTTTTTCCGCGAATTTAAAAAAAAACTTTTGTAAGTCGACGTAAAATACGTCCAGTCGGCACACGGGAGACAAAAAATGTTGACGTAAAATACGTCCAGTCGGCGTAAGAGGGTTAATAGGACTGAGAGTATTACAAGAATACAATAATCCTCACCCTAACCATGTTAGCAAACCGGATAGAATGCTGAGAGTCCTATCCCAGGAACCTCACCCCCTTGGAATCCGTTGTCCAGCTCTGCAGAATAGTTCTGCCTGATATCTCTCAGGTCCGAATATTATCGGGCAGTTGATGGCCCCACCACAGTTCCCACTACAGGCAGTCCCCAGGTTACATCAGGTTTGGGTTAAATCGTTCCGAATTTAAGGTACTTGCCTCACGGCACTGTTAACCTGCTTTACAGCACTGTAACCCGGACTTACAGCGCTGTTGTTATTTATTCCCATTGTAATTATGAAGATTCGAGTTAAGGCAATTTTCGGCTTGTAATGCCCTGCAGGGAACAGAACCTCCACTGTAACCTGCAGACTGCCTGTATTTAGCTTCGGATATAAACCCAATCCCAGCTTTAATTCTTTTCCTATTTATCAGGTCCAGTAAATTTCAACAAAAGTGGAAAATTTCAAAAAAATAATCCCAAATAAATATACAATGATGTATGGGACTCTTGAGTTTGAACCAGGGAACAAATTCCTGGAGTTCGAGAGCACCCTCACCACGTCAAGGTGGTCCCAAATCAAGGGGGACCTGTATGATAAAACTAAGCCCCGAATGCTATTCATTGACCTCTGGGTATAACAGCAGGTAAATGAATGAGGAAACCTCAAATGACAGTGCTCTTTCACAGACCAATACAAGACAATAGGGGCACCAATTACCTAATACTGGCAAAGGACAAGTAAATGGCATGGATCATACAGATTTCTGATGTAAAAAAACCCAGACTTAAAAGGGTAAAACAGACATACTTTCTGATTTAAGATGGTGAGAAACTTCTATTTTACAGTTAATATCTCCTTGGTGAATATGGTGTGAGCTTGAGAAAAAGATCTGTGATCAGGTCTAACGCTCACCAACTCCTCTCATAATGATACATCCACATAGGTGACCCTTGGACTGGATCTATTGTGAGACACCCCCAGAAATAACCCACCACCATCAGTATTTTATCATGGGTTAAAAAAAAAGTGTCTTATCCTTTCACCAGCACTTGCTGAAGACTGATCATGAACTGATGGTAAGAAGCAAGACTATCCTGTTATTAACTGTGCAAGCTAGATGAACATGAAGCAGGAACAAGAATGTTCAAACTTTCATAAAACCACTAACGTTGTTGAATTGGATCTAGTGTTATTAGACATTAGCCAAAGAAGTAACCTGGAGGATGCTGGAGAGAGATATGGATCAGGAACAGCAGTAGCAGAAGATGTACCCCTAAACCAAGATGTCAAGCTTCTGAAACATCTAAGCATCGTATAGAACTCATGATCAGTAAAAAGTACACCAAGTATTCACTGGGTACAACACAGAGATGATGAGTCTAGTACTTTGCACTTGAAACCAGTTAGAGACATCAACAATCCACTCAGAGGCCTAAGAGATACCATGCTGTCTTGAAAGGACTTTATTTTGACCACTGTTGGAGGTGCAGCTGCATTTACCTTTAAATATAAACTCAAATGTTAACAACATCCACTTTAAGCATGTGTCTTCTCTGATACCCTTCTCCCTCATACATGGGTGGTACAGCAACAGTAATGAGGATTAGTGTTACATGCAACATGAATTAGTTGCACAACACATGCCACTCATACAGAATAGTTATATAATTATGTAAACATACATACAAATGGAAAATGCAACCAAATCAGAAATTAGTTACTATTTTCTGGGCTTGGCCATGTCGCTCCGTGCTCAGACCTACTGAAAGGCCAAAGTCAGTGTCATGGTTCTTAAACGATGTCCTTAAGTTGGCCTCAGATACTAACAACACCTCGTGTGATTATCAGTCCCTTTTCAGGAAAACTCTATTCCTCATAAGCTTAGCGTCAAGAGCTAGAACTTCAGAACTGTCGGCTTTATCTAGAGACCCAGGTCATATAGAATTTCTCCCTTCAGGGGAAGTGTTACTTTCACCAGATCGGCAGCTTCTTGCCAAAAATGAGGATCCATTAGATAGGTGGGCTCCCTAAAAAATCGTTCCGCTTCCACAGGACCCATTCCTTTGCCCAGTAACTTCATGAAAGCTTACTTAAATAGGACAACTCTGAAATCTGCTTGGCCTCTATTTATTAGAGAAAAAGGTGGCACCATTTCCCTAAAAGCTATTAGGCAACAAATCCTATATTTAATCAAAAAAGCCAACCCGCAGTCCTTCCCACGGGTACATGATATTAGAGCTATAGCTACCTCAATAAACTTTTTCCAACATATGAATTTTGAAGATCTGAAGAAGTACACTGGCTGGAAATCTCCGACAGTATTCAAACGCCATTACCTTAAGTCCTTGGAAGCCCTTAAGTACCCAGCGGTAGCGGCGGGAAACACAGTTTCCCCCGATACCGACGGTGATAGTAGTCAGTAGTTCAGCTTATGACTCTCCTTTGCCTTCTCCTTCCTACCGGCCTCATTAGCATTCTTGCCTTAGTCCCAGTTACGTCACTGTCGTACTGGTCCTTGGATGTAACATATTGTACATAATGTTAATTCATAAGGACCTTCTATCTCAAATGTTTGTTTGCTATGATCATTAATGTTGTTTGATAGTTTTAAGGTTACTTACTCTTTATGTTACTAATTTGTAACTTGATCTAGATTATAATGAACTAACCTTAATTGTTTTTCATTGGAATCCTTTTGGAAAGTAATTTGTGTGTCTTCCTTTTTCCAAGCTTGGTATTTTCTCTGGTACTATTTCACGGAGCGACACGGCCAAGCCCAGAAAAGGGATTTTGACGTAGGAAAAATCTATTTCTGGGCGAAGGGCCCGTGTCGCCCAGTGAAATCCCACCCTTGTCTTTCCCCCCCAAACTGTGCACCAAGCTTGGGTGCTATCTGCAGGTATGACGTCACAGGTGCTAGCTACACGGTAGCAGGTAGTGAGCCATAGGTCGGCTCCTCTCTTTTTGAGGTTTTTTGATGTAGAGGAGGCTAATTGGAGAAGGACCCGTGGTAGTGGTTTCCCTCGTCCCAGAAACCATACAGACGCCATTTAATAAAGGTGAGCGAGCCAGAATATTCTGGCATTTCCACTTTAGCGGTTCTCTCGTATTATAACAATATTTTACCTTAGAAATAGTGCTAAAGGAACCTATTTCACGGAGCGACACGGGCCCTTCGCCCAGAAATAGATTTTTCCTACGTCAAAATCCCTTTTATAATATCATGGATTCCCAACAGACATAAGAATCAAATGAATGAAAAAATAACACTGGCGCAAATAAAAAATATTGTACAAAAAAGACAGGTAAGCATTCCTACATCAAAATGATGCTAAGTATTTCTGCAATACCAAAAATGTTAACAGAAAATGCTATCCATACAATGTAATTAAAAACTTATAAAGACAAATTTCATTTCAAAGACTGCTGGCCGCAGCAAAAAAAATAACATTCTTTCTTTAGAAACTTACAAGTATTTATTTGGTCATAAATACATCCAGGGGTTGCTGTTGGTATTAGTTCTTATCTCTTATGATAGTATATCAGTTATAATTGTAATTTTGCAAAGAAAAGTGCAAAGAAATATTAGAAAAAACAAGTATAATCCAAAAAAGTTACTGCATCTTTGATCTCAGTAAAAATACATAAATATTTTACAGCAAATATAATAAGAATTTGTTACTGATTTTAGTTCTTATTTGCTATGATATTATGTGAGCTAAAATTATAATTTTACAAAAGTAAAATCATTAGAAAAAACAGGTATAACTTGGTAAAATTTACAATTGTCTTGTAAAAGAGGCCCCACAAGGAGTTATAAATTGTCTTTTTCCACTTCTCGTGGAGGGTAGGGAGAATTTTTTTTTATACACCATGTGCATTTACATATCTTCCTCTTTCCATTGATGTGCTTTTTCCTTACATTGGCTGACCTCAAAGTTCCCCCGGCCTGGGGTGCTGCATATGTTTTTTTATGGCTAGCTTTTAAAAGTTAAAGCAACTGTAAAATAATGATTTGTACCTTACATAAATCATATACATAATACATGGGAACCATGTTTTTTATAATACAGTAATGAATTTTGACAATACCAATTTCAATAGTGTATGTTAATCAATATGTGTAGAATTTTATGAATTTATCTTTACAAATACCATAAAACATTAATACGTACTACATTATACTAGACAGCCAATAAAAGAACTAGAAGACATTTCTATCTTCCCAAAAGTGCCTCTGTAATGGATGAATCTCTATCTTTAAGCTCAAGTGAGCCATGCAAACATGCTAAATACATATAGACATGAGTTCTACATTCAGCTACATCCCAAAGCCTTTCTTTAAATTCTTATACCAAACCCTTGAAAAGTGGTGCCAAACATCAATAATTTAAAAAAATTTGGAAACCATTCTGCCTAAATGGCACTTGAAAACTGATTTGCAAGAAAAGTACTTCAAATGAAACAATCCTCTTTTATTTAAGAAATAATGTGAGACAAAGGTGCTAAGAGGTAGAAATGTCACATTTTTACCTCAAAAGAAGAAAACCACATACTGCCATAAAGAGCAAAAGTTTTGGTAAAAGAGAACTAAATAGTAAATATCCTCTATCATCAAATTTTTAACTAGCATTTATAAAATAAAGTTACTGTAATTCCTTATAAGTGCATGTATAATGAATAAAACCTCCATTTTAGGTGAGCAATTAATCACAAAAAATAATTTTTTTGGGCATTACAGCAAGAAGCACTGAGGCTGCAATGTCTGCCAAAACATACAGAATCATTAATGAAGATGCATTTTGGGAATCACCTGTCAGCATTGACAACATTGAATTCACAGTGCCAGCATTAACTATTTATCTAGTACTAAATAGGGACATCAGTGCTTTGTGCATATCATCAAAGTTGAGTGGATGTCTCGGGTACTTACTAATTTATAGGAAAATAACTTTGCTATGTTATACTTTCTAGAGTAAACTATGTATGCAAAACAATAAAAAAATAGAGATAGTACTACAAATGAAGAAAATGAGCTGAAAGAATAATTACCTAATGAAACCTGTTAAAAAAAGTTTGTACCCTAATAAAATCATAGAAGTACTCAAATTAGCATTTTCATGCATTTATCATTAATGATCAAATCATTATTTCACAGAAACAAGATCAAGAGATGCAGGCACCATTTTCAAAATACCTACTGCCTTATCTGAATCTCAAGCTGATGTCTATACCTGAATGGAGCATTGTTCAGTCACCAAAATTACACATTTGATAATGTACTGTCCTTTAACAAACACCTTCTGAAACATGCTGGATTACAACAGAATACACACAAAGAGCCTTAAAACTTACCCACAAAGAGATCAACTGTTGAGCCGTAAAAAGTGGAGAAAAGACAATTATGAGTACGTATAGCAAACAAATACATTTTTTAGTATATAACCATAACTTCAATCATATACATAACTTGAAAAGCAAATATTTTTTGCTTTTTTTACATAAAGACAAATATGGAATATTAATTCTTTAATAATAACTGAATGATCCATTTAAAACTTTAATCAGATGTAAAATTATAACCATATTTTCCACAAAAATTTTCCCATGAAATACTGTCGACATTTTTAATGATGCTATGAAATTATATTATTTGCATATGACATATTCAATGAAAAACAAGCCTTCCTTAACAATCATGACTTCTCATAACTCTCAGAGAGCAATGTCATCATTTCATGACTGCAAACACAGTACCTTAAACAGATAAGAATATGGTGAAAGGGGAGAGCCAACACAGTGATAATATTACACACCACTGTCAGAAGACCTAGTACCATTTGGATGCAAATTATGAGTGGTAGGAAGTATGAAGATAACTGAAGATTTGTGAAAGATAAAGCTCAAAAAAGACAAGTGGTGAAATTTTTGTGGCCCTTTGCACTATGTGGTATTGGATGCAATGGTGATGAATAAATTAAGTGGAAATACTGATATATAGTGCTGAAATGCACAGGATTTTTCCAATGAAAGTGTGAGCATACAATACAATAATAGAAGATGACTAACATCAGGAAAAAAATTTTTGTTCTTGTACAATTTAACTATATACTATTCCCAAAAGGACAAGATACAGGCTAGCCACCATTTCCAACAAAATTTATTCTCTTGTATGGGACACCCATATTCCTCATGAGGTTTTACCCAGAAGAAATCTGAAAATTTGACATTATTGGTAAGTCTTCTGAGAAAAAACCATTGCTTGGTTGATATTAAGCTTTAAGATGCAAGCCTAGATCTGAGCTACAAACGGCACTTTTAAAAAATATTCCTAAAAAAATTGGAAGTTATGCCACTAGGTCAGGCAACATTAGGTTGGGTACTAAATACATCTTTATGAGAAAAAACTGATTTACTAATCTTCAAATATTAATATTAATGTAAACGCAGTAAAATATCAGTAAAATGCTACGGTAAAATCCATCAATATTGATCTTTAATCATCATAATATATAGTATAAAAAAATCTGTCCCGATATATATATTTGTTTTACCGATGTAAACATAACTCATTGAGAGAGAGAGAGAGAGAGAGAGAGAGAGAGAGAGAGAGAGAGAGAGAGAGAGAATTTTTATGCATTTGTAATTTGTAAGGCAATCTTACTTTGACCAGTGAAGGAAAATTCCCCCTCTGAGCGACAGTAATGAGGTGAGAAAACCAGTTAGGTTTGTTACAAGGGAAATGCTTAAAAACCCAAAATTGATCTCCCCACGCTAAAATATGCTGTTTAATGTTAACCTCTTGCACACAGACTGAAAATATAAGGGTGTAAGGTACACGACTTTTCCTTCAGCCTGAAAATAACATGCTTATGGAAAAGTTTTTTGGTAAAATTCGGTACCTTTGAACTATAACTAATACATGCTTCTGGTTATTGTTATTATGTCAGCAAATGATTGAATTATTACCTAAAGCAACTAGAATATCTTTATGAGGCTTAGAAATAATAAAAATGACGTGATGAAATTCTTAAGAAAAATCAGATATTTTTGGATATAATCATGAAAAATATATTAATTACGTTTGGGGAGTTTGTTTTATACCTAAATTGTGTAGAAATGTTTGATCTTTCATGTGGAAGCAATAATTTTGCTATAAATGTGTTTGCTAATGAGCCGTAATTGATTTATAATATGCTAATTTTTTATGGAGTGCAATTTTCAGATTTTTCAACCTACTTATGTTGACGTTTTGTATCGTAACTAAGTAAACTAGAAGCATCAGGTTTGCGTTTTTCGAGATTCATCATCTGTCGACCCAATGGCGCAAACTACATTTTCTATGATTGACACTTCTTTTTTGTTAATTTTTCCCAAAAATAAGTTACGTATGATGCACTGGTCTGTGCACTTACGCAAAAAAATTTATTGAAGCGCCACGCGTCATCAGATCACGAGAGTGTTAAGGTCCAACAATAAAACCTTTTATTTCTTTGCATTTATTTTTAAAATGTATTATTTTTTTACACATTACTGCATTTATAAAGTATATTTTTCTTATTTAAAAAACCGAAAAAAAGGGATTTTGACAAAGGAAAAATCTATTTCTGGGGAGAGACCTGTGTCGCCCGGTGAAAAGGATCCTGCTATCCACTTTTCTGATATAAATACTTTCTAAATATACCAGAGAAAAGGGCGTCGTGTATAAAGTGCAGGGCGTGTGAAAAGCCACTATTCACAGGTCTCCTGCCATTTAGAGTATTCCTTCTCAAAACCCATATATGGGGTGAGCCATGCCAACGGCCACACTCACACTGCCTCTGTACTACCACTACTGACGCCCGATGCGAGCGCCCACTCAATCCTTGCTTTGTTAGATACCTTTCCTGGCTTGGATAGGTGTAGGGAAGGGTAGACTATGGGTTGGGTTCACTGGGCGACACAGGTCTCTCCCCAGAAATAGATTTTTCCTTCGTCAAAATCCCTTTTCTTGGTCGACCTGTGTTCGCCGGTGAAAACTTACTAGAGAATGCCATCCAAGCCAATAAATAAAAGTAAACTTAAGGGGAGAAATGAAATGGACTTCATTAAAATATAAGTATACTTAATGTAAAAGATTTTAGTAACACTAGAAAAACTTAACATACTAATACTTAATAACTAGGACTTAAGCTATGGCTTAGAAATAATTATGCTTAATGGTAATACAAAAGGAATTTTTATACAGGTATCATGCAAGGAATTTTTGATACAAAATTCTGGATATGTACCATCCAGATTATAAAACTAATCCGGAACTAATTAAATATGTACTAAATATGTGACAGGGTGACGCCGGGTTCTCCACATACCGAGGAGAGAGGCATCGTGGCGAGTATTAGTGAGGCAGGTAGAAAGGAGGGGGGGGGGGAAAGGGGGGCAGAAGATTAGGAAATGTTATTCAGGGGAGACTAGGCTCCCTGCAGCTCTAGTTGAATATTTTAGAGATTGTAAATTCTTTAGATATTGGCATTTGAAAACTGTTGGAGATTTCCAACCTGTATATTTTTTAAGGTCCTCAAAGTTCACATTCTGAAAATAATTAATTGATGTAGCCACTGCCCGGATGTCATGAGCATGTGGAAATGACTCCGGGTTGGCTTGTTTTATAAAGTACAGTATCTGCTGTCTAATACCTTTGATAGAGATCGTGCCACCATGTTCTCTAATAAAGAGAGGACCTGAGGACTTTGTGGAGGTCCTGGCTAAAAAGGACTTAAGAATTGCAACAGGACATAGAGATGTGTCTTGAGGCAGGGGAATAATTTTCCAAGGAGACCACCTTTTTTGGGGGTCTTCATTTTTTGCCAGGAAACTCCGGTCCGGGGAGAGTAGCACTTCTCCTGATGGGAGGAAATCTGTTTTCTGGGTTACGAGAGAGAGCTGAAAGTTCAGATATTCTGGCACCTGAGTCCATAGCCGTTAAGAACAAAGTTTTCCTCAGAAGAGTAATATATGCACAAGATTCATTATCAGTGTCTGACGCCAGTTTTAGGACATCATTTAAGAACCAAGTGTCCTTTTGTGGACGGACAGTTGGCCTAAGGCGTGCGCATGCTTTTGGAATGGAAGAGAAATATGAATCTGACAAGTCTATTTTGAAACCGACTTGAAAGATCTTCTTCAAGGCTGATTTTATTGTCGTAATAGTACTGGCGGCTAGGTCCTTTTCGAATAAAGTTCTGAAAAACGAGATGGCCAGATTTGGGGTCATTTTATGGGTATCTGAATGTTTTAAAAATTCATCCAACTTCTTAACAGCTGAATCATATTGATTAAGTGTTGAATCTCTTTTGTCTGACTCTATGAATATGATATTACACGGATCAATAATTGCATCTTCTTGAGCTGCAAACTTCATGAAATCCATAAAGTTAGGGTTTGGAGAATTCTTGAGGAAGCTGACACAGCTCGAGTTTGTACTACCTGTGTCAGTTCCGGGCGAGGGATCCGTCTGGGATGGAGCTTCAGCTCTAGAAGGAGCAGGAACCAGTTGCTTTTGGGCCAGTTGGGAGCCACTAGGGCTACTTGTCCTGTGAAGGAGCATAACTTGTGCAACACTTTCATCAGAAGATTCACTGGAGGGAACAGGTAAATCTTCTGCCAGTGGTTCCAATTTATGGCTAATGTGTCTGTGGCATAGGCTAGAGGGTCCAGATTGGGAGCCACGTAGCATGGTAGCTTGTGGTTGGCCTCTGTTAAGAATAATTCCACCTGCAGGCCAGGGATTTGACTGGAAATCCACTGGAATGAATTCATGTCTAGGGACCATTCTGACTCCAGTGGAGTGGTCCTGGAGAGAGCATCCGCGATCACACTCCTGACTCCTGCCAGATGAGTTGCTGACAGGTGCCAGTGCTTCTTTGCTGCTAAAGTAAATATTGCTACTAGCACATGATTCAGTTTGCTTGTTCTGGAGCCGCCTCTGTTTAGGCAATGAACTACTACTAGGCTGTCCGAGACTATCCTCACATGGTTGTTCTCGGGTGGTGATAACTTTTTCAGTTAGAAAAACTGCCATGGCTTCCAATACATTGATGTGGAATTGGCAGAACATGCTTGACCATGTTCCCTGAGTCTTCTGGTGCTGAGAGTATCCCCCCCAACCACTCAGTGACGCGTCTGTATGAATTGTCACAGATGGGGGGAGGGAAGTGCAGTGGCACTGACTTGGTTAGATTCTTGAGTTTCGACCATGGGTGAAGTCTCTCTGCCAGTACGGATGGAATTACTGAGAGTTTGTCTCTGAGGTGATTGTTGGCTCTCTTCTTCCAGACACGATTGATATCTTTCAATCTGGCTTTCAGTAGGACGTCTGTTACTGATGCAAATTGTAGTGAACTGAGGATCCTCTCTTGGGTACGTCGAGAGGCCTTTTTGTTCCTGAGAAATAGTTTCGTAGCCGTTGCTATCTCCTTGGCCTTCTTGGTGGAAGGGATAGCTTGTGTTTCTCCAGGTCCCATTGGATTCCCAGCCAATGGAAGTGGGAGGCTGGTTCCAGCCGCGACTTCTCTTTGTTTATTTGAAATCCTAGAAGCTCTAAGAGTTCTATGACTTTGGCTGGTGATCTGCGGCATTCCTCGACTGTGATTGCCCAAATGAGCCAGTCGTCTAGGTAGGCTACCAGCATTATCCTCGGGTCCTGAGTTCCTGGACTACTGTCTCTTCTAATTTGGTGAATATTCTGGGCGCGATGTTGAGCCCGAATGGCATGACTTTGAATGAATACACCCTGTTGCCTAGTTGGAAGCCTAGGTATGGAGAGAAGTTCCTTGCTATCGGAACATGATAGTAAGCGTCTGTAAGATCTAAGAGGTGGTGACAGCTCCACTGGGAAGTAAGGTCCGCACCTGCGAGACTGTCAGCATGCGGAACTTGTTGCAAAGAATGTAAGAATTGAGTTTGGACAAGTCTAGAATTACTCTTCTTTTGAATGAGTTCTTCTTTGCGACAGTGAACAGACGTCCTTGAAATTTTAGGCTCTTCACTCTCTTTATGGCTTTCTTCTGCAAGAGATCTTTGGTGTACTCTTCCAAGTCCGTTGTTGGAGTCTGGAAGAAGTTCACTGGTGGTGGTGGGAATTTTCCTTTCCACTTCCAACCCCAGGCCCTTGGAGATTATGCTGTACGCCCAAGGGCTGAAAGTCCAATGATCTCAGAACCAGTATAGCCTCCCTCCTACCTGATACTTCTCACTGGTTTGTTGCAGGCTTATAGCCCCTGCCTTCGCGGAACCCCCTGCCTCTAGCGGAAAAACCCCTTGCCTCTAGAACCCCTGCTACTCCAGGCCAGGAGTGGCCTCTAGCTCTACTACTACCGGCATGCCGGTTGTAGCCGCGAAAGGAACCGCTGGCTTCATAGACGGGGTTGAAGGCGAGGGAGGTCATTAGGGCTGCAGAGGTTGCAGGCTGTTGGCCTTGCAGAGCCTGAAGCAGCACAAACTGCTGCTGGGGCTGGGCTTTTGATGTCGAAGATTTCGACATTTGGGCGAGGGGCATTGCCTGTGCCATTTGTTGAGGACGATAAGTCTTATATGGCGCAAAGTATTTTTGTTTCTTTCTACGTTTGAAGGGCAGACCCCAGCGGACACGAAGACTTTGATTGGCCCTGGAAGCTTCCCTTAAGACGTTATCTACCTCTTCTTGAGGGAAGAGGTTCTCGCCCCACATTGAGCATTTAATTAGTCTATTAGGCTCATGCCTAATAGTAGCCTCCACCAAGACGTATTTCCTGCAAGCTCTTCTTGCGACCCCAAAATCAAATAGGTCCGACTGGTAAGTCTGTAGCAGACTTTTTGTCAAGAACTGGAAGAGCTGCTCGTCCTTGTAAATAGAAGCTACCAACTCCACTGAGGCAACGGAGTTGATAGATCTAGCCAGTCTAGTCCTAGCCTTAAATTCAGATGTTATCATGTTCTCCGGCAGCTTGGGGAGCTTATCGGAGAACAAGGTCGAGGCACAGTCCGAATCTAATTTGCCGACCGTAAATGTGGCCGGAGCATCTTGCCAGAAGTCTCTGTTGGCAGGTATGAGGAGGGGGGTAGTTTCTGTCTCCTTCAAGATTGGGAGAGGCTTTTCTTCCATGATTGCTTGGAGGGTTAACTCCGTAATCTTGTCTGTGCAGGGAGACGGAACCTCGTCCGGTGTCACAAACATGATAAAGGAGCCTTTGGGAGGCGTTAACCTGGTGTTAACGCACTCCCAGTCAGCCAAAGTACGAGCCCAGACAGCTTGGGCTTGTTCCTTCGGAAAGATCACCGTTTCCTTAGGAATTTTGTCCACTCTGACCAGCGCATGCTCCGCTAGTCTGGTGAACCCCTTGAAGGGAAACTGGAGGCCTTCTGGGTAGAACTCAAAGTCCTCCAGTGGTCGGGTACCGCAACCTTCTAGGGTTAGTTTGCCATCCACGTATGGGGCGTGCATGGCGAACCACCATGGGTTGTTCTTATGGAATGGTGGCAACTCTGAGGCGTCCGGAGCTTCCGAGGCAAGCGCTGGAGATCCGGAGTGGAGCAAACCTGCCATCAACTCCTTAATGGGCTTTATCTGCTCAGCCACTATGTCTGATACCAACTGGCTGGAGATCTCCGAACCGGAGGCCCGCCTCAAAGAGTCGAATCTTTCATCGACTGCGTCTCTAACCTTCAACATCAGAAGGTTAGCAAGGAGATCATGGTCAAGGCCTGACTCCGCCGCCTTAGATTTTGCGGACTTTGTTCTCGATCCCTTTGAAGAGAAAGAACCCTTGGCAGCAGGCGATTTCGCAGAGGAAGTCGATGGCCTAGGGGCCGGAGACAACTCTGACGCCGCTGGCGGAGCTGGCCTGTGTACCTTAGGCAGCGACTTAGTTGCCTTAAGGGAATTTTCCTTGGGACGGACAGACCTCGAGCCGTCCCAAGTAGTAGGGGTGGACTTGGTAAAGCCCCGGAAAGAGTAAGAGGAAGAGGGAGTGGGGACTGAGGAGGCTACCTGCCTCACTTACCTTGCCACTTACCTACTCATCCAGGGCCATCGGTTCCATATGGATGTTGATTGCCGCGATGTCTCCCACTAGGTCCCGATCATCCGGCAGCAGGGCTGTCGTGGCCCGGATGGCGTCGATGAGGGGAGCCGCCAGACCTGGCTAGACCGAAGCTGAAGGGGAACCTGGGAAGAGGCAAGTCCCCAGGCTGTAGTCCAGGACATAGGGGCGCCCGGAAGGAGCATTCCGCCCATACCTGGAGACCCACTGTCTCAGGTTCGTTTTGGCCAACTGGCGGCTGTCCTCATCCGTCTGTAAGAGAGGAAAGGGAGTTAACCTCCCTACCCCGTCCGGTTTGTTTCATAAAATATCATAAAATATAGGAAATTGAATATGCTATATATACTCAATTTGTAAACAATGAAGAAAGAAGGTATGCAATGCTTACCTGGTCATTGGCAAAGATCATGACTAGCTCAAAAGCACAGGGTGCACGCCTCCGGGTGCCAGACCATGTAGGGCGGTTCTCCCTGCTCCGCCACGAAGGAGATGGAGCAGTTTGCATGCGACCAGCAGACTTCATGTCCCACTGGATCGCTAAAGGCGGCGGAGCACCCCGGAGACAAGCAACGCACTTTCTGTAAGGGAAATCATTGATGAGCAACAATTCCCCAGGAGAAATTGTAACTTAAGACTATATAAGTTCACAATACTCATTAAAGACATGCACAATCTTATGATAAGAACATGCCTAATTCATAATAAAAGGTATGTAGGTTCACTGTAAGTTCGTTATTAATTGTTACTAGCAGGAGCTAGGACGTGTTCGTAGGTTATAGGCCGGTGCCATGATCACTAACTGATATTCGCCTTGCTACGAGGAGGGCGAGCTCGACTCTATAGCTCCGGCAGGTCCCGGAGGGGTATATGTCAGTGTAGGCGCCTACTAAAACCAAGAACGGACCTTGATAAGCCGTAGACTTATCGGGCAACTCCAGCAGCGGATGTGGGTGTCATCCTCTGTCGGTACCGCAAGGGTCCGGAGCTAATACCTGTACCATTTATCCAACCAAGGCTATTTTTATATACTCACATTCTGCCTAGCCGTTAGCTGTGAAAGCGCCGGAGATGGCCAGTCAGGAGGAGGGGTTCCCCATCCGACGTTGTCTATCTCCGGCAAGTATGGGTTGAGGACAAGCCTCCTATTCCCATTGCACTACTAACGGAGGCGCAACGGGAGCCCCTAATGTGTGTAGGAATGCTAGCCACCGGAGTTATGTACTTCGGTGGCGGAGCTCCGGCAGGCTAGTGCTGGGCTAAGTATTCTTTAACCGCTAACCCAGTTCACCAACCCTAGCCCTCCCGCTTGTATGAAACTCAAACAGACGTCTCTTAGAAGGAGAGCTAGTACTGTGAGTTACAACGGATTGACTAAGCCGAGCCGATAAGCGAGAGGGGGTGGGGAGGGGGTAGGGGGGATGGCATGGGAGGGGGGGGTATTGGTCAGTTGGGAGTCTGACTACCTAACCGATCATAAGTGGCCAGGCAACTGGTCGTATATGTAACCTACCCCGTAGGGGTATTAGTTGACAGCGAACCCTGGCTCATCGTGATTGGTCTTAACATTGATTAGGGTGGCCACCCAACAGCCGATGTGTAGGCTACCACCTGCAGGAGTGGTAATGCGACATGGCCTATGGTCTGTCGTGGTACGAACATCGACCAAGGTGGTCACTTATCAGAGACCTAGGCTACCTCATAGGATGGTAGTGACTGAGACCATGGTTCACTGTCGTAAGATTACGACCAGAAGGGGGCTTGAACGAGAGGAATAGCCTAACAAAAGGGGCTAGTCAGTAATAACCAGACCTTGTATGGTGCAAGAACATGGCTCACATAATGGACTAACAAATTTACTACAATAATGAGGTAATCTGAGAGAGTTGTAAAGATAACAAACCAACTACTTGGGTAACCAGTGTCGGTTGTTTGACCGTGGTCGTTAGGACCGAGCTTCGCTCAATCTAGGCTACACATACTTCTATATAACTTCTTCTTATGCTCAGCTCGAAGAAAGACCAATAATCATACTCTTTTTAAAAGTCGAATTTAATCGAATCAAAGTGATTGTGAATTTTGACCTTTCAATTAAGGAGCTTTATTATAATTTAGAAATTAAATAGGAGTAGTGACTACTCACGGTTAGATTATGATAGCAACTCTTCAGCCCCTACAGTGAATTAATACTAGTATATTTTAATCTATTTGTAAAATACTAGCACATGTTATAAATATATTTATAAGGAGAGAAAGAGAGAGAGGGAGAGGGGGAGAAGGCTAACATGAGAGAAAAAGGGGGAGAGAGAGGGAGGAGGTACCAGTATCTCCCTCTCTCTCACAAAAAGTGCCATAGGTGCTAATAGAAGCCTTATTATCTCTCTCTCTCTCTCTCTTCTCATTGCAGGCAATACCGCCTGCTTAATTGAAATAAATAAACATAATACTGTTATTATAAGAACATGTCAAGATTACGTACGCGCCTCTAGGTGGGGGAAGAAAGTTAATCGTCCTTCCCCTGAATTACGTCTTAATTCAGAATACAGAAACTGCTAATTACAACGCGGGCGTGAATGTTATTCTAATGACATGTACTACAGTATATTTTCCTATGTTACGAGCACGCTCCTATTGAACAATGTTTAAAGTAATTTTTTTTTTTTGTTATTCAAGGCTTGAATAGGTAGCAGTCCGAGCCTAATGTAAGAATACATATATAAGGACCAGTGACCTGGGGTCATGGCATTAGGAGGGTTTTACGTGACCAAAGCAGACCTAGATTACGCTATGCGCTGTCTGCAGTAGCCTGATCTAGCTCACAGCTTTGTCAACATTTTTTCTGTTTATGATAACTTTGCACAACAACTTCCCCTGGTGGGAAGCTGGTTGACCTGTAACCTACGCCGGAAAACTTGTAAACTCCGAGCCGGCAGACTACGTATGTGTTTTTATATGAATTGCTGAGATAGCTAATGTTCCGCTATCGACGCGATGCTTTAGAATGGCAGTTCCACGCCAACGATCAAAAACATATCGGTCATCCGACGAGCGCATCTCCTAGTATGGAGTTACAGAATAAAGTTGTTATCTGTCAACTTGCCTGTTTGAATCATCTCCTCTAGTCAAGAAGAACCTCTACTAAGATATCAAGGGAGATGAGAGGAACCAAAAAATACTTACGAATGACAGTCGTAAGGAGAAACACAAAAAAGTCTATCGCCAAGCGATAAGACATTAGATATATAGTGTAAGAAACACGGGAAAAAGGGTACTCATACTAAAACTAGCCATAGCTAAGTTATTAAATAATAAAAACTGGTACCCAAAACCCACGCGTTCCCATTCGTGGCATTCAAAATGGCGGTGACGCTGTGTTCCCGCAATACTTTCTACGGGCTCACGGGTCTATAAAAGGAACTCCAATTTCATAATATATTGAAAAATACAAATTGGGGTACTCAACTTAGGTGTTGGTGACATCTGGGAAGAGGCCATCATGAAACAGTAAGCAAAATCTGCAAGAAAAACCACAGAACGAGAAAACATGTTAACTGGTGGGAAAGTTTCTAACAGGATTAACTGGACTGAGTGAGGGCGTTCGCATCGGGCGTCAGTAGTGGTAGTACAGAGGCAGTGTGAGTGTGGCCGTTGGCACGGCTCACCCCAGGCAGGAGACCTGTGAATAGTGGCTTTTCACACGCCCTGAACTTTATACACGACGGCCTTTGGGTGCTCGCGCAAGGGTAGTAACCTCTGCATACCAATGCTAGCTTTTTCTCTGGTATATTTAGAAAGTATTTATATCAGAAAAGTGGATAGCAGGATCCTTTTCACCGGCGAACACAGGTCGACCCAGAAAATTGGTGCTTTTGGGGAGCTACAAATGGATTAATAGCAATTCCATTCATTTTAACGAGGAAATTAAATTTTATCTATGAGCAAATTGAGCAACGAGCTTCACCTGAATGAATTAGACTTGTAGGTTAAGGTATCACCATACCATTTTTGTTATACAGTCTATTTTTCTAAATTGCAAGCTTGTAGAATGTAAATCACTTTAAATCTAAGGTATGCTCAGAAATTCACTTTAATAAAATAGCTCAATATGTATACGGCATTATGCAAACCCACCTTTAAAAGCAATACCAATCAAAATCTGATTTCCAGAAATTTTGCATAAAGTTACTTTACTGTACTACTTAAAATTCTGAAATTTACAATCAGTACAGGCAGTTCCCGTTATCGGTGGACTCGGTCAATGGCGATCAGATTTTATGGCGCTTTCTAATGCCATAAAACCAAGTAATTTCTGGGCTCAGCTCGTGTCGCTGCGCGAAATATCCTTTAATCTATTATTTCTAGGGTAAATGTACTAACACATACCAGAGAATAAATAAAATAAAGAAAAAGGTCAGTATAACTGACTCGCTCACCTCCAGGAGGG
The DNA here is from genome assembly GCF_015104395.2 of Macrobrachium nipponense. Taxonomy (NCBI): domain Eukaryota; kingdom Metazoa; phylum Arthropoda; class Malacostraca; order Decapoda; family Palaemonidae; genus Macrobrachium; species Macrobrachium nipponense. The sequence continues at coordinate 151,517,368 of NC_087200.1, forward strand.
TGTCGGTATGAACACTAGGCGAGTGAGACCACTACCACGAGCCAAATGCCAATAGAAATCTCCCACTACAAAAAACCCTCCAAGAGGGGAGCCGACCCACAGAGTGAGCAGCTCGTACTACTACTACTCCATCCCATGCTGCGACTGCTGCGCCTCTGGTGGCCATCCTTTTCAGTTAGCGCACACGAGTCACACGTGTTATTTTTCTCTCGTGTTTTTGTGCCCTTTCATTGGATTATCTATAATGGAGCGTGCAGCTATCGCAGCAGCTAAGTTAAGTACTCAGTATTTATGGTTAGTTGGTTTTTTCCGGTCCTGGGTCAGTATTTGCCGTTTTTTTTTTTTTAGGTATAAATACGTACTCGGGGTCGGAAGCATGGCAGCATGGTCTGCCTCGTGGTGGGTTCGTTCTGTCTCCCATACCTAGAACATCCCCTTATTATGTACGCTCTTTATTATTATCCGCTTTACTTAGGGTACTGTCTACTCAGGTTTGTCTGCATGCATGTCTTTTACCTTATGTAGGCTTCTTCTATCCAGACCTAGTCCCGGCTCTCAGTATCGGCCTCTGACTAGCTTTGAGTGGTAGACTTGCCTTCGGTTAGTCGTACACTCCTGGATTTTTTCTCCTGCTATATTACTTTCTTTCTTCATTTTTATTTATTTATACTATGATTTTGTTTTTATAGTTAGGTTAGTTAGGGGCGTCTGGCTTAGCCTAGGTCTGGCTCAATGAGCCTATACTACGCTCATCAGTCGGTTGCTTCCCTATAGCATCTCTCTGATCAGTTGGTTTTGGCCCAGTGGGCCTATATGCTGCCGCTTTTCAGTTCAGTTGCTTCCGATAGCATCTCTCTGATCAGTTGGTGTGTCCTAGGCTTAGTTGTCTTATTTTGGTCTTACCGCCTCGTGGTCACTACGTGATCACGGGACAGCCAGACGCCTGCCCAGTCACCCTTCCCCCCCTCCCGCTCATAGAGTCGGCGGGGGTGGGCGGTCTCCCTGCCCATCGCTCCGCTACCCGAGCCTGCTCCCTCTCTCCCCAGGCGGAGGGCTAGGGAGTCGGGACAGACCCAGACTGGTCTCGACCTCTCCGGCTTCTCAGTCGGCCGGGTGGTACGTAGTGGGGGGTATTGGCCTTTCCCCCCCTCCGTTGCTACTGTCGCTAGCCGAGGGGGCTCGCCCTAGCTCGCCGCCATGTCATGCCTCTTCTACGTCCCTTTCTCCCACCTTACTAGGGCTCACCTTCCTGATCCGGAGTCCTGGTATCCAGCGGAAAGATGTTAGTCCACCCAGTAGAGTGGACCGGAACATACAGTGGGTCACTGCTAACCTTACCGTTTTGCTGAGTTACTACACTCCGCTACGCACTGGACTTGGTCCGGTTCGTTTGTGTTTTAGGTTTAAGTTAACTTTAAGTTTATCTTAAGTACCTTAAACCACCCCCCCCCCCCCCCACTCCCTTACATGTCCTTACCGGAGTCTCTCCGGGATTATAGCCTATTCAGGCGATGCAGGGAGGGGCTATGCCCAAATTTTTTCCGAGCTCCGGCATGCAACGGAGTTCTTCTGTCCTTTAGTCTGTAAGTGATGCTTTTTAAGATACTCATGTGTCTTTCCACTTACAGTCCACCAACTGTGAGCATCCGGGATGCGCCGCACGCTTCAGGACCCATGTGGACACGAAGTTTGCGGTCCCATGCTCCATGCGCGACTCCGCACGGGGACATCCAGGTCTGGTACCATGAGACGTGTACCATATGTTACGATCTGGTGAGCCAGCTTTTGGAAGGGGTAAGTATTCCATCTCCAGTAGCTGCTCCGCTTCTATTTTAGTGCTTAAGTTTTCATCATTCACTTTAACTTAAGGCATCTAGTTTAAGTTATACTTTAAGTTTTAGTTTTAAGTGATTCTTAAATCTAATTTACGCCCTCTCTTCCAGGCGCCGGCAGTAAGGGATACCGCACTGGCTACCCTGCGGGCCTGGGTCGGCGGTTTTGGGAAGAACGCCGCCAAGGTATGCCCTACATCCTGGAGAAACGGTTGGCGGTATTAATCTTCCCCGGAGGCAAGGCGACAGGATACGTCGACCCGGTAGAAGGCGGCCCCGACTATCGCCTTCATCCAACAACAGCTGGCTGCCTCATTAACTGATCAAGACCAGGATATCTCCACGGACGTCGCGACTCTAGATATTAATGTTGAACCTATGGTAGGTGTAGACGACCTGTTGGTCGAGGTAGGTAAGGTGGACACCCAAGGGTCACCCTTGGGCGTAACTGTTTCTTCTACTCCTGCAACCTCTCCATCCTTCCAAGGCTTTACGGGTGACGAATTATATTCTCCTCCTGACGCTTCGGTTAGACCTAAGGTCAAGGGTAAAGTGATGACCTTGACTAAGACGTCATCGTCGTCTAAGAAGACGACCTCGGCTTCATCCTCCTCCCGTAAGTCTCCGGCTGGGAATCCCGGAGCAGACAGGTCTAAAGCTTCTAGCTCCGGCTCTAAGTCCTCGAGGAGTAAATCCTCCAGAGAGAGATCTCGCACTCCGGCAGAGTCACAGTTCCGCTACCCTTGGTTCCGATTCAGAGGCCTCCCCTCCACCTCCGCAAGCAGCTCCGGCTTTGGACCCCAATGCTGGCCTGTTGCAACAGGTGGGCGACTGGTTGGGTCCCTAAAGAGTAGTATGGAACAAATGATCTCTCTTTGTCGGATAGGATTACTTCCCAAGACTCATTATAGCCGGGCTGAGAGAAGCTCCTCTAGCCTCTCCTCCACTTTCCAACACAAGAGGAACTCAGCTTCCTCCGTTATGACTCACTACCTCCGTTCTCTATGAACAACCCATGGAGAGTAGCGTCATACGCCCCCTTCCAGGACGGTCTCATCTCTATACCGGAGCTTGGGACCTCGAAGAATAGAGGACTTCGAGTTCTACCGGAAGACCCCTCCAGCCTCCATTCATAGGTCTACACAGGCTCACACCTTCGGCTATGGTTCGGGACGATAGGTACCAAAGGAGACAGTCCTCTATTCACGAAGACCAGGCTCAGGAGAGAATGGCTCAGGGTGTTTAGAGGACATGGATTGTTCTTGAATACCAAGATACAACCTTTTAAGAGTCCCTTTACATTTTCACAATGGATGAGAGTACCCCGCTCCCGTTCCTGACCAGATCGCGAGGTCGACCATCACAGCGGCCCAGAAGGGGGAACCCACCCACCTCAGTTGAAGGAAGCAGATCCCACATCTCCGTTACTCCCCTCAGTTGGAGAGTTGTGGGAAGACTTGTGCCGAACACATTCTCAAGCTGGCAAACTCAAACCGGACTGTGCTATGGAGCAGTTTGGTGAAAAGCTACCCGAGCTCCCAGACAGCCTTATTCAGGAAATGACGCGAAATCGCGACTAGCCAGATCAATTAACTCTATGGCTATGTCGAGGTAGCAACCATGGCCTATGGATCAGAACCGATTTTAAGCTCATGACAAAGCCCTGACTCAAACGGTACAGTCAGATATGTGAGTTTGCCACTGCTAGAACGAATTGTAGGAAGCATGTCCTACAAGAGGCAACCATTCGGCATGAGCCGAATAGGTTACTCTCGTATAACATCTGGGGAGCAGATCTCTTCCCAGAAGCTATGGTAAAGGAAGTCCAGTCAGAGGCTACGAGGTTGAACCAGAGCCTTAAGGACCGTTGGGGCCTTACGGCTAAGAGGAGGCAAGACCTGACAGCTAAAGGTAAGGGACAGAGGAAACCCAGGCGTTTCCAACCTTACCAGAAAAAGCAACCACGCTTTCCTCAGCAAGTTCCAGCGGTGCCATTAGTGCAGACAGCCCAACCTTCCACTTCTAAGGGTCAATCACAGCCAATTTATGTGATATCCCCTCAGCCTCAGCCCTCCACCTCTTACGCCATCTCTCCAGCTTACAATCAAGCCTTCGAGAGTCAAGCTTCACAGTTTTTTTTTTGTATGACCGCTCGGGTAAGGGAGGCAGAGGTAAGCGGTCCTTTCGTGGAAGAGGATCGGGAGGCCCCTTTAATAGGGGAAAGCACTTCAGAGGAGGCCGAGGCGGTTACCAGAACCAATGAAGAACTTCAGGTAGGAGGGAGGCTGTTTCACTTTCGCCACCGGTGGAACTTCAGCAAATGGGCTCAGAGCATAGTGTCAAAAGGTCTGGGTTGGAGCTGGTTGACGAACCCACCTCCAGCCAGACCTTTCCGTCAACTTCCTTCCAAAGAATTGACAGAGTACGCGGAGGACCTCCTTCAGAAAGGAGCTATAGCGAGAGTCAAGAGATAAAAATTTTCAAGGTCGCTTGTTTAGCGTGCCAAAGAAAGGCTCACAAAAAAAGAAGGGTAATCTTAGACTTGTCCCGCTTAAACTTAGCCATCCGCTGCGACAAGTTCAAGATGCTCACGATCTCACAGGTGCGGACCTTACTTCCCCGTGGGGCCGTCACCACCTCTATCGATCTTACAGACGCCTACTATCATATCCCTATTGCAAGACACTTCCGTCCGTATCTGGGTTTCAAGATGGAGACCAGACATTCTCCTTCAAGGTAGTTCCCTTCGGACTCAACGTGGGCACCCAGAGTGTTCACGAAGCTAGCGGAAGTGGTAGTGCAACAACTCAGATCACAAGGATTATGGTAGTACGTATCTCGACGATTGGTTGATCTGGCCCCAACAGTCGAGGAATGCAACAGAGCTACGCTGAAAGTGATTCAGTTCCTGGAACTATCTAGGCTTCAAGATAAACAGGACCAAATCAAGACTCACTCCAGAGTCAAACTTTCAGTGGCTGGGCATTCAATGGAATCTATCCTCCCCCACATCTGTCGATTCCATCAACCAAAAGGAAAGAAATAGCGAAGTCAGTCAAGCAATTTCTAAGTCACAAACTAGCGTCAAGGAGAGCTCAGGAAAGGATCCTGGGTTCTCTCTAGTTTCGCATCAGTGACGAACGTCTTAATGAAAGCCAAACTGAAAGACCTAACAGAATCTGGCGCTCGCGAGCAAATGTCAGGTCCAGACAAACATATCCTCAGTGCCTTGATTCTAAAGAATCGACTCGGCGTGGGCGAAAGTCAAGAATTTGTCAGTGTCAGTACCCCTTCAGTTCCCTCCACCAGGGATCACCATCCACACAGACGCGTCCCTAAGCGGCTGGGGAGGGTATTCCCAGGTCAAAAAGGTTCAAGGGACTTGGTCACCTCAGTTCCGTCAGTTCCATATAAACGTACTGGAGGCAATGGCAGTGTTCTTGACTCTAAAAAGGTTGCGCCCACCAAAGTACTCCCACATAAAGCTAGTCCTGGACAGCGCAGTGGTAGTGCATTGTATAAACAGAGGAGGCTCCAAGGTCACGTCATCTAAATCATGTCATGGTAGCCATCTTCTCCCTGGCAGACAAGTTCAGTTGCATCTTTCCTCCACCCACATTGCTGGAGTGAGAAACGTCATAGCAGACGCCCTATCCCGATCAGTGCCCCTAGAGTCGGAATGGTCACTGGACAACAGTTCGTTCCAATGGATCCTTCAAAGAGTCCCAGGGCTACAGGTGGATCTCTTCGCATCTCAAGCGAACCACAAACTACCGTGTTATGTAGCCCCCAACCTGGACCCTCTGGCCTATGCCACGGACGCCCTGGCTCTAGACTGGAACAACTGGAAGAAGATTTATGTCTTTCCTCCAGTGAATCTTCTCATGAAAGTATTAACAAACTCAGGACATTCAAGGGTCAAGTGGCTCTAGTAGCCCAGACTGGCCGAAGAGCAACTGGTATCCTCTAATTTTGGAGCTGGCCTTTCGTCCTCTTCGGATCCCCAGTCCCAGGCTCTCCCAGTCAGTACAAACGAAGACTGTGTTCGCTTCCTCAGGGATTCTCAAAACCCTAACTTTATGGATTTCATGAAGTTTTGCGGCAAAAAGAGATGCAAATATGACCCTCAGAATATTCTCTTCTTGGAATCCGATAAAAGGGATTCAACTTTGAGACCAGTATGATGCTGCTGTCAAAAAGTTAGCAATCTTCCTGAGAGAATCAGATATAGAATCATGACAGTTAATTCAGCTATATCCTTTTCAGATCCTTATTGAAAAAGGTTTAGCAGCTAGCACGATTACGACAAACAAGTCAGCTTTGAAAAAGATATTTCAATTTGGATTCACATAGACTTGACGGATTCCTACTTCTCGTCTATTCCTCAAGGCATGTGCTAGACTTAGGCCTTCTGTAAGGCCCACGTCAGTTTCATGGTTCTTAAACGATGTTCTAAAACTGGCTTCAGAAACCGATAATGACACATGCTCGTTTATAATGCTCTTAAGAAAAAACCCTATTTTATTAAGCTTAGCTTCAGGAGCAAGAATTTCAGAACTTGTCGGCTTTATCCAGGATCCGGATCATATTCAATTCCTTACCCAGGGAAGTCTACTTTCTCCGGAAACGTAGCTTTTAGCAAAGAATGAAGATCCCTTGATGAGGTGGGAACCTTGGAAGGTACTACCCCTTCCACAAGATGTATCCCTTTGCCCAGTTTCAACTTACGAGCCTTTCTGTCCAGGAACCTCCTCATCTTCATCGGGTCCCCTCTTTAAGAGGGAAAAAGGTGGAACTTTATCCATTAAAGGCATCAGGCAACAAATCCTGTACTTTATTAAGCAAAGCCAATCCTGACTCTTTCCCGAAAGCACATGATGTCAGGGCAGTAGCCACCTCAATTAATTATTTTCAACATATGAACTTCGATGAGTTGAAAAAGTATACCGGATGGAAATCGCCGACAGTGTTCAAACGTCACTACCTTAAGTCCTTGGAAGCTCTGAAATTTCCAGCATAGTAGCGGGTAAACATAGTTTCCCCTGACTCTAGCTAACTTTGTAGTAGAAGATTCAGTCCTCCTTTCTACCTGCCTCACCCAACAGTTCGTCTATTCCTGCCTTGTTCATTTGCATTCACCTTGTGTCTTAGCTGCTTTTATTATGGTGTAGTGGGTGCCCCTTATTGTTTTGCTAGGGACACTCACAGATGATTATAAACATTGATCATGGATGTTCACCCCCTTATTTTTATGCTAGGGGATACATCGTATCATAATGGTTACGGGTTTTGTATATTAAGTCATATACATTCCTTTATATATTATCATTGTTGATTGTTTCATTTATCCGTTTATGTTAATTGCTATTATGTTTTTGATACATGCTTTTTACAACAGATATCATTTGATACATGTAAGCCATTTTACCTGTATATATGTAAATTACCTTATGTTAAGAAACATGATTAGAATTAAGCATAATTTAAGCATATTTCTAATTTTATATCACTGTGTATATGTATCTTTTTAGCAATATTCCCATTCCCTTTTATATTTATTTATCTTTATTTGAGACCTATTCTGATTTATTTTATTACTTTTGTTTACAATCTTGTGCTATTTCTCTGGTACGATTTTCGCGCAGCGACACGAGCTGAGCCCAGAAAAAGGGATTTTGACGTAAGGAAAAATCTATTTCTGGGCGATTGGCTCGTGTCGCCAGCGAAATCCCACCCTACCCCAAAAAATCCCTTCGCTCAAGATTGTCTGCTAACTTCAGGATGGCCACCAGAGGCGCAGCAGTCGGCAGCATGGGATGGAGTAGTAGTAGTACGAGCTGCTCACTCTGTGGGTCGGCTCCCCTCTTGGAGGGTTTTTGTAGTGGGAGATTTCTATTGGCATTGGCTCGTGTAGTGGTCTACTCGCCTAGTGTTCATACCGACACCCTCCTGGAGGGTGAGCGAGTCAGTTATACTGACCTTTTTCTTTATTTTATTTATTCTCTGGTATGTGTTAGTACATTTTTACCCTAGAAATAATAGATTAAAGGATATTTCGCTGGCGACACGAGCCAATCGCCCAGAAATAGATTTTTCCTTACGTCAAAATCCCTTTTATGGCGCCATAATGGGCCAGGTTTTGGTCATTGGTGCCAAAAGTGCTGATAATACAGTTAGGGCACCATAAAAATAATCTAACAGAGGTGCCATTAACTGAAACTTGGCACCATAAGCGCCATAAATCACTTAGTTTTGGTGAATGGCGGTTTTGCTTATCAGCACCCCGGTAAGAATGGAACAACCCCCCACCCCCACCCCCATTAACTGGGGACCACCTGTATTAATAATTTTATCTCAGACATTTGATATATTACCAACCCATCAGTTAAAATTTAACATGAAAAAAAACTATGGAGGGCAGAACTGAGCTGCTACAAAACCATAGACGATGAACAAAAGACCAATTGCGAGCTCCTGAGAGCGAGAAATTAAATGAACTGCAAGGTTCTAAATGAGAAAAGCCTCATCCTGGTAATACAGAAAAATAAAATACTTGAAATCAAGTCTACAGAGTGCTGTATGAAGAATGTAGTAAAGTACCTACCCATCCTAAACAGGGGTGAAGGCTATGGAAAGCTCATGACTTGAAGGATGCTAAAATGGAGAATAGGAGAAAAAATACTAATCCTGGTGACAGTCAAGAAACAGGTCTTAAAGTTCTATTCCTCAAAAGTTTCATGGCTCCTCATGAGAAACCTTACTACTGAAGGATAAAAACCCTTGCAACTCCTGTGTCTGCACAACACACAAGAGACCTTACTAAAAGACTTTAAGTGAAAAGTTCTTGTGTAGTGCTGCTAACCATCTTACCACAAGTACTCAGGATAGTATCTCAGCCAATGCCTTTCCCAGCTGCACCCTGAATATCTTTTTTAGAAAGAATAGTCATACATATATAATCTTTGTAACCCTAGTTCCTAGGAAAAATTCATTTTAGCCTGACTTGCAAGAAATCGTCAGCTTTCACTATTCCTATAGGATTTACAAATGCAAAATTACTCTGGCTTACGACGGAGTTTCCGTTCTTGAGACACTCGTATGCCAAAAATCATTGTAAGCTGGAAAATCGTCAAAAATCCTAAGAAAAATAACTTTTAATGCTTTGGGTGTATTAAAAAATATGTCAACTGCATTTTTATCGCATAAGTGCCATAACCCAAGAACATGTGTCACAAACCTGGAAATAATTTCTGATGAAAATAATTGAAAAGCGCTGTGACCTCAGAATGTCGTAAGCAGAACCGTTGTAAATGGGGGACTACCTGTATATACAGACAGCCACCGGTTAACAGCAGGGTTCCATTCCTGGGGCACGACGCTAAGCGAAATTCGCCTCTAACCGAAATTCAAAAGTCTACGAGCGTCACAATCCCCCTTACGGTGCCCTAGACTTGTTGACTATGTCTTAGACAGTGTAACGGCCAGATATTTTGCACTAATATGTAATAACTCTTTAATGAAAATGTGAAACTTCATTTGCCAAATCATTTACAATGGTCTTCCTGGTAGTTCTACAAATTTTTAATGTCAGATTCAATGAGCTTATTAACCCTTAAACGCCGACTGGACGTATTTTACGTCGACATTTTTTGTCTCTCGGGTGCCGACTGGACGTATTTTACGTCGACATACAAAAGTTTTTTTAAAAATTAGCGGAAAAATACTTTTAGGCCTACCAGCCGAAAACTCTTGAATCACGCGCCTTGGGGAATGCTGGGAGTTCACGGATCAAGGTGTTGTTTTGTTTACAATCGTTACGCAGGCGCGCAAGCGCGAATTTCTTTCTTGCCGCACTAAAAAGTATCTGTGACACATCTCGGAAATATTTCGTCACTTGACATAATTTTTTACCATTTTAAATAGCCGTTACATAGGGATATATATGAAAATGTGCGCATTTTTATGTAGAATACAACAAAAAATACTCATGATTGTAGCTTTATCAGTTTTGAGATATTTTCATATAAATACAATAAGTGCCAAAATTTCAAACCTTTGGTCAACTCTGACTCTACCGAAATGGTTGAAAAAAACGCAATTGTAAGCTAAAACTCTTATATTTTAGTAATATTCAATCATTTACCTTAATTTTGCAGCTAATTGGAAGTCTCTAGCACAATATTTCGATTTATGGTGAATTTATGAAAAAACTTTTTCCTTACGTCTGCGCGGTAACTTCCGAAAAAAATCATACATGCGATTGTGGTAATGTTTGCACCATTTTAAATAGCCGTTACATAAAGTTTTATATATGAAAATGTGCGCAATTTCATGCACAATACAACTAAAACAACCCATGGTTGTAGCTTTTATCAATTTGAAATATTTTCATATAAAAAAATGATAAGTGACAAATTTTCAACCTTCGGTCAACTTTGACTCTACCGAAATGGTCGAAAAACGCAATTGTAAGCTAAAACGCTATATTCTAGTAATATTCAAGCATTTACCAATTCATTTTGCAACAAATGGAAGTCTCTAGCACAATATTTCGATTTGATGGTGAATTTATGAAAAAAATAAACATTTTCTTAACGTCCGCGCGGGGTAACTCTTCCGAAAAAATCATACGTGCGATTGTGGTAAGTTGTTTCGCACCATTTTAAATTAGCCGTTACATAAAGTTTTTTATATATGAAAATGTGCACAATTTCATGTATAATACAACAAAAAATAGTGAAGGTTGTAGCTTTTCTCATTTGAAATATTTGCACATAAATCACGATAAATAGAAAAAAAACCACGTTCGGTTAAATTTGACTCTACCGAAATGGGCGAAAAACCCAATTATAAGCTAAAAATCTTACAGTCTAATAATATTCAGCCATTTATCTTCATCGTGAAACAAATTAGAAGTCTCTAGCACAATATTTAAATTTATGGTGAATTTTTAAAAAAAAATTCTTTCCTTCCTCCGCGCGCGGATTCTCCGCCACAAATCTCCGAAATGCGTAAGTCCCATTCTCGGAATATTTGCTCCGTTTCATATTAGGCATTTCATAGAGTTTTATATATGAAAATGTGCGCAATTTCATGTAGAATAAAACGAAAAATATTTGAAAGTTGTAGCTTTCTTATTCCGAAATAATTGCATTAAAAAAATTTATATAAAAAAAAATTTCGACATCGGTCAACTTTAACTCGTCAGATATGGTCGAAAACTGCATTTGTAAGCTAATATTCTTATAGTATAGTAATATTCAATCATTTTCTTAATTTGAAAGAAATGGAAGTCTCTAGGCGACAATATTTAGATTTTTATGGTTGGAATTTTTGAAAAAAATATTTGTTTACGTCCGCGCGTTATGCAATTCCATGCATTATATTGTGATAATATTTCTTCTGTGTTGCTTTTATCGTTTTACAATGTGTTATATACCAAAATGATTGCAATGTTAGGTGTAAGATTACAACGAAAAAAAAGTAACTTTTGTACCTTTAACCGTTTTGCGCACAGCGTGATTTGAATACGATTAATATAAATTGAAATTTCGTTTTTGCGCTATCAATATATCGCATTATTTATATATGATAATGATAATTTTTTCATTTTGATGGTTGCATACTTAAAAACTTCAGGGCAATGACAAAAAAAAGGAGCCAAAAAATAACTGCTTAAATCCTTGAAAAAACTAAGCGCGCTGATGATTTTTGAAACAAATATTTTTCCGCTTCCGCGCTCACTCTGAAAAATCTCCGTCACCACGCGGAGACATTTTTTTTTACCGCTTTCGGCGTTTAAGGGCTTAATAAAGAGAGATTTATCAATATTCTTCAGGTTGTATCAGCTAAAAAAAAGCAAAATGAGAATTGTAAAAAGTATCGTAGATACTGTTATAATCGTTGCCTAAATGATACACCCAAAACCAATTGATGGATAGCAGTTGTTTTGTTGCAACAACCAAACCGAATTTGATAACATTTTGCTTGCATTTCAGCCATCGTCCGATAGTAACAAACTACTGTAGTTTTGTTACAAATGACGTTATACATTTATAACTACTTAATTTTAAGGAGAAAAATACCGGAACCGGTAAATATAGTTATAGAGCGTTACTGCTAATTTAAGGCTGCAGAAAAACATATGTTCACACTGCTAATGACTATAAATTTTGTTGGCATCAGTAAACATGATGGAAACTCGGACCGCAAAATAATAGTGGAGAAAATGTATTTTGTAATAAAAATTATACTTGCCATGAAAAAAACACCATTTTTACCGTTGTTTTCATGCCACTAACAGATAAATACGTAAATATTGCATTATTATGATATAGGATGAAAATCATGAACGTAATCAGTTTTTTACACAAAAAACCATGCTCCCGACACCATCTATTAACGAAACAAATAATAATCTAGTTCATAACAAGACATACATATTTCAATTCATATTTCAACTTAAAAGCACTTAATAACAAAAAAACAAACTGTTCACGCTAAATAGAAGCAAGAAAATTGAGTAAAAGGGCGAAATAACCCTGCCTCTGCCCTCAGCTGATTTTTGTCCAAGGCAAATTCAGGGATCGCCTTTGTTGGTGATTTTATAAATACTGCTAAAACGTAGTGATTGGGTGAGGAACCACTCAACACTATTATTAAATGGATAGCGTGAAACGTGAAGTATAACTTTTTAAATGAGCCAAGGAATAAATGCATATTCATTTTTTTTATTTTGAATTTGAAATTTTCAGGAGGGTCTCTTGGTGCCTTCGGCCAAGTACCGAAAATATGTACCGATTAACCAGACAGACACGCCAATCTAATAAAAAAAAAAAATAACCAAGTCTAGTTCACTTATTTATATCAATTTTCAAACCCCCCCGCAAAAACTCATTCATATAAGAAAAAATAACCTTGTCACATAGGAATAGAGTTTCTAAAGATTGTAATATATGCTAAAAACAGAAGCAAGAAAAATTAGCACTCTGCAATTGGAGTTTAAATGTAGTGAAATAATCTTACCCTCCGCCCCTCAGCTGCTTTTTGTTTCAAAACCAAAACAGTGATCGGTTTGTTTGGTACTTCCATAACACAAAATCGTAAATACAAGACTACATACAGTTTATTATAGATAAAGGCGAAGTAAAAGGATACCTTCTGGGCTCAGTTTTGTGTCGCTTCGTGAAATAATCCCTTAACCCTTAAACGACCGAAGAGGTAAAAAAACCTAAAAAAAATGGTCTCCCGTGTGCGGAGACGTTTTCCAGAGTGAGCGCGGAAGCCGGAAAAAATATTTTTTTTAAAAAAACTCACAGCGCCTTTAGTTTTCAAGATTAAGAGTTCATTTTGGCTACCTTTTTTTTTGTCATTGCCTGAAGTTTAGATATGCAACCATCAGAAATTAAAAAAAAATTAAATTCATTATCATATAATAAATAATTGGCAAGATAATTGATAGCGCCCCAAAAACGAAATTTACATATATAATTTGTTTATTAAATCGCGCTGTGCGTCAAAAACGGTTTAAAGGTAACAAAGTTACTTTTTTTTTTCGTTGTAATCTAATACTAAATTCGCAAATCATTTTGGTGGTATAATAAACACATTTGTTAAAACGATAAAAGCCAACACAAGGCGAAAATATTTATCACAAAATAATGCATGAATTCGTAACCGGCGGAGGACGGTAAATAAAAATATTTTTTTCAAAAAAATTCACCATTAAATCATAAAGATATTGTCCCTAGAAGACTTCCAATTTCTTTCAAAATGGAAGACAAATGATTGGAGTATTACTTATACTGGTAAGAATATTAGCTTACAAATGCAGTTTTTGTAACCATATCTGACGAGGTTTAAAGTTGAACCGAATGTCAAATTTTTGAATAATATAGTATTTTTCTTTTATATGCAATTATTTCGGGAAATAAGAAAAGCATACCAATCCTTCAAATATTTTTTGGTTTTGTATTCTACATAAAACATTGCGCACATTTTCATATATAAAAACTCTATGAAATGGCCAATTAAAAAAAAAAATTTGGGAAAAAAAATGGAGCAAATATTACCGAAGAATGGGACTTACGCATTTTTGCGGAGATTTGTGGGCGGGAGAATCCGTAGCGCGGCGGGCTAGGAGGGAAGGAAAAAAAAAAGTTTTTTGGAGGAGACAAGTTTTTGTTTAAAATTCACCAAAATTTAAATTGTAAATTAGTTGCTCAGAAGACTTAAATTGGGTTTGTTTTCCCGATGAGATTAAATGGACTGAATATTTACTAGACCTGTAAGAGTTTTATCTTACAATTGCGTTTTCTGGGCTCAAGCTCGGTCGTCCTGCGCGAAATATCCTTTAATCTCATTATTTCTAGGGTAAATGTACTAACTAACAATACCCAGGCGAATTAAATAAAATAAAGAAAAATAATCCAGGTATAAACTGACTCGCTCACCCTCCAAAGAGGGTGTCGGTATGAAACACTATTGGCGAGTGAGGACCAACTACACGAGCCAAATGGCCAATAGAAAATCTCCCACTACAAAAAACCCTCCAAGAGGGGAGCCAGACCCCAGAGCTGGGCAGCAAGTACTTACTCCACTAATCCATCCCATGCTGCCGATGCTGCGCCTTTCTGGGGTGGCCATCCTTTTTCAGTTAGCGCACACGATTCACACGTGCCATTTTTTCTACTCTGTGTTTTTTGTGCCCTTTCGTTGGATTTATTTATCATGGAGGCGTGCAGCCCATCGCAGCAGCTAAGTTAAGTACTCAGTAGTTTATGGTTAGTTGGTTTTTTCGGGCCCTGAGAACCGTAATTTGGCCGTTTTTGTAGGTATAAATACGCAAACTCTAGGTCGGAAAGCATGGCCAGGCATGGTTCTGCCCTCGTGGTGGGTTCGTTCTTTGGTCTCCCATACCCAGAACATCCCCTTATTTATGTACGCTTCTATTTTCGAATTATCCGCTTTTAACTTAGGGTTACTGTCTACAAACAGGTTTGGTCATGCATGCATGTCCTTTTACCTTATGTAGGCCCTTCCTGCTATCCAGGACCCATAGTCCATGGCTCTTAGTATCGGCCCCGACCTTAGCTTTGAGGGTTGGTAGGACTTGCCATTCGGGTTAGTCGTAACACTCCTGGATTTTTTCTCTGGCCTGCATATTGTTTTCTTTCTTTCATTATTCTTCATTTGAATTATTTATTTTGGTTGATCGTTTAGGTTAGTTAGGCGTTCTTGGCTTAGCCTAGGTCATGGCTTCATTGAAGCCTTACTACCACGCTCATCAGTTCGGTTTGCTTCCCTATAGCATCTCTTCTGATCAGTTGGTTTGGTCCAGTGGGCCTATTATGCTTACCCGCTTATCAGCTCAGTTGCTTCCCCGCTAGCATCTCTTCTGATCAGTTGGTTTGTCCTAGGCTTAGTTGCTTCTTTGTTTTGTTCTTACCGCCCCGTGGTCACTACGTGATCAACGAGGCAGCCAGACGACCTGTCCAGGTCACCTTCACCCCCCCTCCCGCTCTTCTATAGAGTCGGGGGAGGGTGGGTTCGGTCTTACCCATGGCTCGGACTCCACATACCCGAGGCCTGCCTCCCTCTCTCCCCCCAGGCGGGAGGGACGTTAAGGGGGACGGGATAGACCCAGAATGGGACTCGACCCTCTCCGGCTTCTCGGTCCGGCCGGGTGGTAACGTGGTGGGGGGACTGGCCTTTCCCCCCTCCGTTGGCTAACCCGTGTCGCCCTCCGTTGCTAGCCTCGAGGCCTGTATGCCATTCTCGCCCTTTTCCCACCGTTACTAGGGCTTCCTTTACCACCGGAGTCCTGGGCATCCAGCGGGAAAGGTGCTAGTCCACCCAGCAGAGGGTGGACTGGAAACATACCAGTCGGGGTCCCCTGCTAACCTCTCCAGTATCGCTGAGTTAACTAACCAACTCCCGCCACCGCAATGGACTTAGTACCGTAGCGTTCGAGTTTTTAGGTTTAAGTGTTATTAAGTTAACTATTAAGTTTATCTTAAGTACCTTAAACCAATCCCCCCTCCCCCCTTACATGTTCTCACCGGATCTCTCCGGGGGTCCCGTGGGTTATAGCCTATTCAGGCGGATTTAAGGGAAGGGTTGGTTGGTATGCCCAAATTTTTCCGAGCTCCTGCATGCCAAACGGGAGTTCTTCTGTCCTTTAGCCTGTAAGGTGAATTATTCTTTAAGAATAACTCCATGTGTCTTTCCATTACTTAAAGACCCCCACCAAAAGTGGCGCATCCTGGGATGCGCCGCCACACTTCAACAGGACCCATGTGGACACGAAGTTTGCCGGTCCCAATGCTCCATGCGCGACTCCGCACGGGTGACATTCCACAGGTCTGGTACCATGAGAGGGTGTAAATATGTTACGATTCTTGGGTGAGGCCAGCTTTTAGACGGGGTAAGTATTTCCTCCATCTCCGGTAGCTGCCCTCCGCATTCTGTTGATAGTGCTTAAGTTTTCATCAAATCACTCTACGTTAAGGGCCTATAAGTTTAAGTTAATACTTTAAGTTTTAGTTTAAGGTGATTTTCTTAAATCTAATCAATACCCTTCTTCCGTCCAGCGCCGGCAGTGAGGGATCACCGCACTGGCAACCATGCGGGCCTGGGTCGGCGGGTTTCGGGAAGAACTCCGCCAAGGGTATGCCCTAACATCCTAGAAAAACGGTTGGCGGTACTAATCTTCCCCGGAGGCAAGGCGACAGGATACGTCGAACCCAGTAGAGGGCGGCCCCGACTATCGCCTTCATCCTAATCAACAGCTGGATGCCTCATTAACTGACCAGGATCAGGACATCTCACGGACGTCGCGACGTGGATTATTAATGTAGAACCTATGGTAGGTTTGTAGACGTACCTGTTGGTCGAGGTAGGGTAAGGAGTGGACACCAAGGGTCACCCTTGGGCGTAACTGTTTCTTCTAACTCCTGCAAAACCCTCTCCATTCCTTCCAAGGCTTTCGGGGGTGATGAATTGTCTACTCCTCCTGACGCTTCGGTTAGACCCAGGTCAAGGGTCAAGCAGTTGAATCCTTGACAAAAAGACGTCGTCGTCGTCTAAGAAGACGGCTTCGGCGTCAATCCATCCATCGCGTAAGTCTCCAGGCTAGGAATCCCAGGAGCAGACAGGTCTAAAGCCTCCTGGGTCCGGCTCTTAAGTCCCTCGAGGAGTAACTTCCTCCAGAGGAGAGAATCTCCACACTCCGGCAGAGTCGCCCAAGTTCCGCTACCCTTGGTTCCGATCAGAGCCACCCCTCCACCTCCTGCAGCAGCTCCGGCTTTGGAGTCCAATGCTGGGCCTGTTGCAAACAGGTGGGCGTACCTGGTTGGGTCCTTAAATAAGTATTGCATGGAAAAAACAAATGGATCTCTCGGTTGTCGGATAGGATTACTTTCTCAAGACTCCCATTATAAGCCGGATCTGAGCCAACAGCTCCCTCTAGCCTCTCCTACCAACTTCCCAATACAGGTGGAGTCCCAGCTTCCATCCGTATGACTCGCTACCTCCGTTCCTCAATGAACACCCATGGAGAAGTAGCGTCATACTCCCCCACCTTCAAGGACGGACTCATTTTCTATACCGGAATTTGGGAACTGAAGGATAGAGGACTTCGAGTTCTACCACGGAAGACCTCCAGCCCCACCCGTTCGTAGGCTACGCAAGGCTCACAGCCTCAGCCATGGTTCGGGATGATAGGGTACCAAAAGAGGACAGTTCCTCTATTCACCGGAAGACCAGGCTCAGAGAGGGAATGGGCTCAGGTGTTTAGAGGACATGGATTGTTCTAATAGTAAGATACAACCTTTCAAGAGTTCCCTTTACCATCTTCCCAATGGAATGGATAGGGTACCCCGCTCCCGTTCCTGGACAAAGATTGTCTGAGGTTTTTTTTTTTCTACCATTACCAGCGGACCCAGAAGGGGGACCCCATTGACCTCCAACATTGAAGGAAGCAGATCAAAAATCTCCGGTATCCGTTACCTTCCTTCAGACCGGAGAATTGGTGGGAAGACTTGGCCGAAACCACCTTCTCAGCTGGCAAAACTACAAACCGGACTGTGCTTATGGAAGCAGTTTGGTGTGAAAAGCTGCCCAGGCTCCCACAGATAGCCTTATTCAGGCTGCAATTTGACGCCAAATCGCGATTCTAGCCCAGAATCAATTAATTCTATGGCTTATGACCGAGGTGGCCACCATAGCCTATGGTTCAAGAGCCGCCTTTTCAAGGCTTATGGACCAAATCCCTGACTCAAAACGGTACAGTTCAGATTATGTTGAGGTTCGGCCACTGGCTAGAACGCAATTGCTAGGAAGCATGTTCCATACAAGAGGCAACCCATCCGGCCACGAAGCCTGTAATAGGTTCACTCTCGTCGAAACCTCTGGGGAGCAGACTCTTCCTTCCCAAGAAGCCATGGTGAACGGGAAGTCCAGTCAGAGGACTACGAGGTTCTGAACCAGAGACCTTAAGGGACCGTTGGGGCCTTACGGGCTAAGAGGAGGGGGCAAGATCTAAACAGCTAAAGGTAAGGGGCGGCAAAGGAAACCCAGGCGTTTCCCAAACCATTACCAGAAAAAGACCAGCCACGCTTTGTTTCCTCCAGCAAGTTCCGGCGGTTCCCATTCGTGCAAAAACAGGCCCAACCTTCAATTCTAAGGCTCAATACAAGCCAATTATGTTGAATTCCCCTCCCCTCCTGCCCAGCCCTCCACCTCTTACGCCAATCCTCTCCAGCTTACAAATCCAAGCCTTTCGAGAAGTGCAATCTTGTCAACCAGAACACGTAATCCGGGGACCGCTCGGGTAAGGGAGGCAGAGGTAAGCGTTCCTTTACGTGGGAGAGGATCGGGAGGGCCCCACTTTAATAGGGGAAAAAGACTTCAGAGGGAGGGGGGGGGGGGGGGTGGGGGGGGGGGGGGGGGGGGGGGGGGGGGGGGGGGGGGGGGGGGGGGGGGGGGGGGGGGGGGGGGGGGGGGGGGGGGGGGGGGGGGTGGGGGGGGGGGGGGGGGGGGGGGGGGGGGGGGGTGGGGGGTGGGGGGTCCTCTTCCTTGGCCGAGGGGGTTTACCCAGAACCAATGAAGAACTTCAGGGTAGGAGGGAGGCTGTTTCAACTTTCGACCACCGGTGGAACTTCAGCAAAAAGGGGTGGGCTCAGAAGCATTGTGTCCAAAAGGCCTGGGTTGGAGCTAGGTTGACGAACCCACCTCCCATCCAAGACCTTTCCGTCAACTTCCTTCCCAAGGAAGTGACAGAGTACGCGGAAGGATGCTCCTGTCAGAAAGGAAGCTTATAGCGAGAGTCAAAAGATTAAAATTTCAAGGTTCGCTTTTGTTTCAGCGTGCCAAAAAGAAAGGCTACAAAAAAAGAAGGGTAATCGTGAGGAACTTGTCCCGCTTAAAACTTAGCCATCCGCTGCGACAAGTTCAAAGATGCTCACGATCTCGCAGGTGCGGAACTTCACTTACCCCACTGGGGGCCAGTCACCACCCTCTATCGATCCCTTACCAGACGCTTAGTATCATATCCCTATTGTGCCAAAGACACTTCCGTCCGTCTTGTGGTTTCAAGATAGGAGGAACCAAGATTCCTCAGTTCTCCTTCAAGGTAGTTCCTTCTTCGGACTCAAACGTGGCACCCAGGGTGTTCACGAAGCTGGGCGGAAGTGGTAGTGAACAACTCCAGGTCACAAGGGATTATGGTAGTAGTGTATCTCGACCGATTAGGTTGCTTCTGGGCGGGCTTCAACAGTCGAGGAAATTGCAAAAAACAGAGCTACACATGGAAAGTGATTCAGGTTCCGTGGAATATCTAGGCTTCAAGATAAACAGGACCAAGGGTCCAAGGACCTCACTCCAGAGTCAAACTTTCAGTGGCTGGGCACCCCCCCCTTATTTTTCAATGGAATCTATCCTCCCAGTACCTCTGTCGATTTCCATCAACCAAAAGGAAAGAAATAAGCGAAGTCAGTCAAGCAATTTTCTAAGTCACAAAACACTGGCGTAAGAACAGGACTCAGGAAACAGGATCCCGGTGGGTGCACTCCAGTTTGCATCCAGTGGACGAACATTTCTTAATGAAAGCCAAACTGAAAGAACCTAAACCAGAATTTCTGGCGCTCACGTAGCAAAATGTCAGGTTCCAGGGACAAACTATCCTCAGTGCCTCTGATTCTAAAAGAATCGACTTCGGCCGTGGGCGAAAGTCAAGAACTTGTCGGTGTCAGTACCCCTTCAGTTTCCTCCACCAGGGATCACCATCCACACAGACGCGTCTTTAAGCGGTTGGGGAGGGTTTATTCCCAGTTCAAAAAGGTTCAAGGAACTTGGTCACCATCAGTTCCGTCAGTCCATATAAATGTACTGGAGGCAATGGCAGTGTTCTTGACTCTAAAAAGGTTACGTCCACCAAAGTACTCCCACATAAAGCTAGTCCTGGACAGCGCAGTGGTAGTACACTGTATAAACAGAGGAGGCTCAAGTCACGTCATCTAAATCATGTCATGGTAGCCATCTTCTCCCTGGCAGACAAGCTCAGTTGGCATCTCTCCTCCACTCACATAGCTGGAGTGAGAAACGTCATAGCAGACGCGCTATCCCGATCAGTGCCCCTAGAGTCGGAATGGTCACTGGACAACAGTTCGTTCCAATGGATCCTTCAAAGAGTTCCAGGCTACAGGTGGATCTCTTCGCATCTCAAGCGAACCACAAATACTACCGTGTTATGTAGCTCCCAACCTGGACCCTCTGGCCTATGCCACGGACGCCCTGGCTCTAGACTGGAACAACTGGAAGAAGATTTATGTCTTTCCTCCAGTGAATCTTCTCATGAAAGTGTTAAACAAACTCAGGACATTCAAGGGTCAAGTGGCTCTAGTAGCCCCAGAATGGCCGAAGAGCAATTGGTATCCCCTAATTCTGGAACTGGGTCTTCGTCCTCTTCGGATTCCCAATCCCAGGCTCTCCCAGTCAGTACAAACGAAGACTGTGTTCGCTTCCTCAGGGATTCTCAAAACCCTAACTTTATGGATTTCATGAAGTTTGCAGCGAAAAGAGATGCGAATATGACCCTCAGAATATTCTCTTCTTGGAATCCGATAAAAGGGTGATTCAACTTGAGACAGTATGATGCTGCTGTCAAAAAGTTAGCAATCTTCCTGAGAGAATCATATATTAGAATCATGACAATTAATTCAGCTATATCCGTTTTTCAGATCCCTATTTGAAAAAGGTTTAGCAGCTAGCACGATTACGACAACAAGTCAGCCTTGAAAAAGATATTTCAATTTGGATTCAACATAGACTTGACGGATTCCTACTTCTCGTCTATTCCTAAGGCATGTGCTAGACTTAGACCTTCTGTAAGGCCTACGTCAGTATCATGGTTCTTAAACGATGTTCTAAAACTGGCTTCAGAAACCGATAATGACACATGCTCGTTTATAATGCTCTTAAGAAAAACTCTATTTTTATTAGCTTGGCTTCAGGAGCAAGAATTCAGAACTGTCGGCTTTATCCAGAGATCCGGATCATATTCAATTCCTTCCCACAGGGGAAGTCCTACTTTCTCCGGAACGTTAGCTTTTATAGCAAAGAATGAAGATCCTTTGATGAGGTGGGAACCTTGGAAGGTACTACCCCTTCCACAAGATGTATCTCTTTGCCCAGTTTCAGCCTTACGAGCCTTTCTGTCAGGACCTCCTCATCCTCATCGGGTCCCCTCTTTAAGAGGGAAAAGGTGGAACTTTATCCATTAAGGCATCAGGCAACAAATCCTGTACTTCATTAAACAAGCCAATCCTGACTCTTTCCCGAAAGCACATGATGTCAGGGCAGTAGCCACCTCAATTAATTATTTCCAACATATGAACTTCGATGAGTGAAAAAGTATACCGGATGGAAATCGCCGACAGTGTTCAAGACGTCATTACCTTAGTCCTTGGAAGCTCTGAAATTTTCAGAGTAGCAGCGGGTAACTAGTTTCCCCTGACTCTAACTAATCTTTAGTAGAAGATCCAGTCCTCCTTTCTACCTGCCTCACCCAACAGTTCGTCTATTCCTGCCTTGTTCATTTACAGTCACCTTGTGTCTTAGCTGCTTTTATGATGATGTAGTGGGTGTCCTTATTTTTTTTGCTAGGGACACTCACAGGTGATTACAGATATTGATCTCATGGATGTTATCCCCTTATTTTTATACTAGGGGATACATCTTAATTGTAATGGTTACGGGTTTTTGTATATTAAGTCATATACATTCCTTTATATATTATTATTGAGTTGTTTGTTCATTTGATTATATAATTGCTCTAGAATTTTGATACATACCTTTACACAGATACCATTTTGATACATGTAAGCCATTTTACCTCTGTATATATGTAAATTACCTTAAGTTAAGAAACATTATTAGAATTAAGTGTAATTTAAGCATATTTCTATTTTTGTATCACTGTGTATATGTATCTTTTTAGCAATTATATTCCTTTTATTTTATTTTATCTTTTATTTGAGACCTATTCTGATTTATTTATTAATTTTGTTTACAATGTGCTATTTCTCTGGTACGATTTCGCGCAGCGACACGAGCTGAGCCCAGAAAAGGGATTTTGACGTAAGGAAAAAATCTATTTCTGGGTCGATTGGCTCGTGTCGCCAGCGAAATCCCGCCCTACCCATCCCTTCGCCCAAGATTGTCTGCTAACTTCAGGATGGCCACCAGAGGCGCAGCAGTCGGCAGCATGGGATGGAGTAGTAGTAGTACTTGCTGCCCACTCGTGTGTCGGCTCCCCTCTTGGAGGGTTTTGTAGTGGGAGATTTTCTATTGGCATTTGGCTCGTGGTAGTGGTCTCACTCGCCATAGTGTTCATACCGACACCCTCTTGGAGGTGAGCGAGTCAGTTATACTGACCTTTTTCTTTATTTTATTTATTCTCTGGTATGTGTTAGTACATTTACCCTAGAAATAATAGATTAAAGGATATTTCGCTGGCGACACGAGCCAATCGCCCAGAAATAGATTTTTCCTTACGTCAAAATCCCTTTTTTCGACCATTTCGGCAATGTCAAATTTGACTGAACGTGGATTTTTTTTCTATTTATCGTGATTTATATGCAAATATTTCAAAAATGAGAAAAGCTACAACCTTCAACTATTTTTAGTTGTATTCTACATAAAATTGCGCACATTTTCATATATGAAACTTTATGTAACGGCTAATTTAAAATGGTGCAAACATTACCACAATCGCACGTTATGATTTTTTCTGAAGAGTTACCGCGCGGACGTAAAAGAAAATGTTATTTTTTTCATAAATTCACTATAAATCGAATATTGTGCTAGAGACTTCCAATTTATTGCAAATGAAGGTAAATGCTTGAATATTACTAGAATATAAGCGTTTTAGCTTACATTGCTTTTGTTTTTTCGACCATTTCGGTAGGAGGTCAAAGTTGACCGAAGGTTGAAAATTTGTCACTTATCATTTTTTATATGAAAATATTTCAAAATTGATAAAAGCTACAACCATGGGTTGTTTTTAGTAGTATTGTGAATGAAATTGTGCACATTTTCATATATAAAACTTTATGTAACGGCTAATTTAAAATGGTGCAAACATTACCACAATCGCATGTATGATTTTTTTTGGAAGAGTTACTGCGCGGACATAAAGGAAAAAGTTTTTTCATAAATTCACCATAAATCGAAATATGTGCTAGAGACTTCCAATTAGTTGCAAAATTAAGGTAAATGACTGAATATTACTAAATATAAGTTTGTTTTAGCTTACAATTGCGTTTTTCGACCATTTCGGTAGAGTCAAAGTTGACCGAAGGTTGAAATTTTGGCAATTATCGTTATTTATATGAAAATTTTTCAAAACTGTGATAAAAGCTACAATCATGAGTATTTTTTTTGTTGTTATTCTACATAAAATGCGCACATTTTCATATATAATCTCTATGTAACGGCTAATTTAAAATAGTAAAAAAATTATGTCAAAGGGACAAAATAATTTCTGAGATGTGTCACAGATACTTTTTAGTGCGGCAAGAAAGAAATTCGCGCTTGCGCGCCTGCGTAACGATTGTAAACAAAACAACACCTTGATCTGTGAACTCCCAGCATCCCCCAAGGCGCGTGATTCAAGAGTTTTCGGCTGGTAGGCCTAAAAGTATTTTTCCGCGAAATTTTAAAAAAACTTTTGTATGTCGACGTAAAATACGTCCAGTCGGCACCCGAGAGACAAAAAATGTCGACGTAAAATACGTCCAGTCGGCGTTTAAGGGTTAAGTTCATTATTTCTAGGTAAATGATACTAACATTATACCAGAGAAAAAAATAAATTCAGGAGGATGTCAGAATAACTGACTCGCTCACCCTAAATAAAAAGAGGGTGTCAGTATGGTTTCTGGGGCGAGTGAGACCACTACCACGAACCTCTTGTCATTTAGAATTCTCCTTCATCAGAATCCCCCTCCTGAAAGAGCTGATACACAGTCGGAGTCAGCAACTACTACTACTACGCTAACTCAGCACGCCGACTGCAGCGCCTCTGGTGGTCATCCTTTTTCGTTAGCAAACTTGGTTACACGTGCCCCATTTTCCTCTGTGTATTTTGGTGTACTTTCGTTGGATTTTCTTTCAACATGGAACTCGCAGCTATCGCCGCAGCCAAGTTAATTACCCCGAAAGGTTTTACACTAGTTTTTTGTCAGCCAGGAGCTATTTTTACCGTTTTTTTGGTCCGATAATAGTCACCTGGTCTGGCGCATGGCGGCCGAGCCAGCTCGCCTCATGTTCGGTTAGATTCCTCGGTCCCCTATACTGTGGTATCTATCCAGTGTATTTTACCTTTAATTATGGGTCATTTCACGTGATACACAAGTTCCCAATTATGAATTATTATTTTACATTGTATTATTCGGAAATCCATTGCCTATAACTTAGATTAGTGTTCATGCATGCATGTCTCCTTGTCTAGGTGTTTAGGCTCCTGAGTGATTACTTTTTACGTCTTCCAGTCCAGCATCCTGGCTGTTGCCCTCCTTTTAGTGTCGGCTAAGGCTAGCTTTTGAGTAGTTGGCTTGTTTTCCTTAGGGGAACTAGCCTACTTCTCCTGGACGTTCCCTTTCTCTCTCACTCATGATTTCCTTCTCTCTGTTTACGATGTATTTATATTTTTAGGGGTTTGCATGTTAGGGCGATCAGTTTAGCCTAGGCGATTTTGTTGCATTATCACCTCTTGGTCCATTGTCGATCAGTTTTGTTGCATTATCACCTTTTGGTCCTCTCGAGCTCATGTGGTTGCTCGACCTAGGCTGTTTTGATGCATTCACCTCTTGGTCCACTTGCGTTCACATCGAGCCACTGATCGCCCTAGTCCCAGTCCCGTCTGTCCTGGCTTGCTTACGGTCGCTATAGCAACCATCCGAGCTCTTCTCCCCCCTCCCCCCTGTTAGGGGGGTCACAGGAGTTTTGGACAGCAGGGAGTACTGTGGACTTGCACTTGTTCTCTTTGAGCTCTGGGGGGGGGGGGGGGGTGTGTGTCCGGTGTGATCAGAGGGGGGGGGGGGGGTTGGCCACCCCCCCTCTCTGTTTGCATCAGTCCTTCTCCGGCGTTACCATGTGGCTCCGATTCCTCTTCCCCCCTCCTTCCTCTTTGTTATATATCCCTTCGTTGGCTGACGGAGCGCCTGCTTGCTATCTGGGCACCCCGGCGGTTGGCGGAGGAGTAGCTGGCTCTGCCAGCTATCATAGGGGAAGAGGTATTGGTTGGTTTTACATGCTTTCCCCGTTATGTATCTAGTCCCTTCGTCTGCTGACGGAGCGCCCGCTTGCTATCCGAGCGCCCCGGCGGTTGCCGGAGGGGCTTTTACGACGGAGCTTCTCGCTCCAAACTATTTAATTTAATTTATTTAGTTTTAAATTATGGGTAATCCTCTCTCGTTCTTTGGCGTGGTGTACTCCTCCTTGAAACTCGATTATGGGTGTATGAAACGTATCTGGTCTAATTAATCCTCTCCGGTGTACACCGGGGGCTTTTTAACCAGTTACCAGGTCCTGTGGACCTTCTCCCACACGGATTACAGGGGGGGGTTATGCCCAAAAATTTTATTCTACTCCGGCATGCAACGGAGCATACTAACGGGTCCTGTTAGTGTATAACGTTGATACTTATGTATCTATCCACTTACAGGCTACTAACTGTCAGGAGGCCGGGTGCAACGCCGTCCTCCAGGACCCCTGCGGGCATGAAGTCTGCAGGTCTCATGCTCCCTGCGCTGTCCGCCATCAAGGCCTGATCGTCTGGCAACACGAAGCCTGCTCCATCTGCTTTGAGTTGGTGGAACAGTTTTCGGACGGAGTAAGTATATACCGGAGTAGCGTTTTATCTTTTCTGGTATATACTATCACAAGATTTGAATTATAATGGTATATGACATACGTGTCAAATGTTAATGATTCGTCCTTGGGGCTTCGTTGTAAGGATTACAATGACCCTCTCTTTCAGGCTGCCGCTGTTAAGGACGCCGCGTCGGCTACCCTTCGGGCCTGGGGGCTTCGGCAAAAACGCGCCGAAGGGGCAGCCCTACATCCTTGATAAGAAGTTGGCTGTCCAGATCTTCCCAGGCGGCAAGTCGACTGGGTATGTCGACCCAGCCGCAGCAACTCCGACGATTGCCACGATTCAGCAACAGGTGGAGCAGGCCCTGATGGAGGGAGGAGGCCAGGACATCGCGGTGGACGTCGCAACTCTGGACCTGTATATTGAGCCAATGACGGTAGGTGGAGGTGAGTTATTGGTTGAGGTAGGTTTGCTAGGCGCCCAAGGGCTTCCCTTGGACGCTACTGGATCGTCTTCTCCTGTCCCTTCATCATCTTCTTTCCAAGGCTTCACGGGATCAGAGATCCCCGATAGGACGCCTACTGCCTCAGTAGTCCCCAAAGTCAAGGGACATAGAGAGCAGAAGACCCCGCAGAAGACGTCGTCTAAGAAGGCGTCGTCTTCTTCATCCTCTCGTAAGTCTCCGGCTCACCATCCCGGAGCAGAGAAGGCGAAGACCTCATCTTCACACTCAAAAGGGTCAAGAGGTAAATCCTCTAAAGAGAAGGTCCGTGCTCCTACCAAGCCAGTACCTTCTCCCTCTGCCGGAGCTCCTCCGGTGACCCCTGCCGGGGCCAGTCCTGCTGGTCCCTTTGATCCCGTAGCTTTTACGGCAGGGGTCATGCGCAGGTAGGAGATATGGTCGGATCTTTAATGAACACAAGATTCGACCAAATGTTTTCTCAGATCTCCACCACTTTGACTCAGTCCAGCCAGTCGATTCAGAATATTTCTGAGCGTCTGACAGACCAGGAGAATCGGCTGGCAGGGCTGAGCCAAGCACCTCAAGCCGTTCTCCCTGTAGCAGGCACCGGAGTTGCCACGTTGCCTGACTACAACACCCTTCCCGCCTTCTCTATGAGCAATCCTTGGAGGGTAGCAGCCTTTGCTCCCTTCAAGGATGGCATGATCTCCATCCCGGACTATGGAACTCGTTGTATCGAGGACTTCGAGTTCCATCCCGCCGGCCTACAACCTCCTTTCATGGGATATGCTAGGCTATCGGAGGCAGCCTTGAATAGAGAAGACAAGATCCCTAAGGAGACTGTTTTGTACAGTCGGGATCAGGCTCAAAGGGAGTGGGTACGTTGCCTTGAGGATTGGGACTGCACTAACACCAAACTCCAGGCATTTAAAAGTCCTTTCACGATCTTTGCTACGGAGGAGGAGGCACCACTCCCCTTCACAACAAAGATAGCAGAGATCACCTTGCAAGCTGCCATGAAGGATGAACCCTTCCTCAGCTTAAGGAATCAGACCCGACGTCCCCTCTCTTTCCAGCTTTTGGGGAACTCTGGGAAGACCTGCCAGCTATGTTCACGGTAGGAAAACTCAAACCGGACTGTGCCATGGATCAGTTCGGTGAGACTCCCTAGGCTTCCGAATAACCTTATCCAAGCCGAA
The DNA here is from genome assembly GCF_015104395.2 of Macrobrachium nipponense. Taxonomy (NCBI): domain Eukaryota; kingdom Metazoa; phylum Arthropoda; class Malacostraca; order Decapoda; family Palaemonidae; genus Macrobrachium; species Macrobrachium nipponense. The sequence continues at coordinate 151,545,235 of NC_087200.1, forward strand.
TTTGAGGCGAGGACAAGGTTAGGCAGGACCCTAAATTCGCTGGTAATGACAGAGGTTGCTGCATTGACCTACGGTACGGAGCCCTTATTTAAGCTCCTAGCTAAGTCTCAGACACAAACGGTACAGGCTGATCTGTACACGTTTGTGGTAGCTAGAAGAAACTGTAGGAAGCATGTCCTGCAAGAGGCTACAATTCGGCACGAGCCGAACAAGCTGCTTTCTTCCAACATCTGGGGGGCTGACCTCTTCCCAGAATCAGCTGTGAACGAGGTACAGCACGAAGCAACTAGGCTTAACCAAAGTCTAAGAGCTCGATGGGGTCTTTCTAGCAAGAGGAAACCGGAGAATCCTCCTGCTAGTGCTAAAAAGCTAAAAAAGACCAAGAGGTTCCAGCCCTACCAAAAGCAGCAGCAGCAACACTTTGTACAAGCAGTTCCGGTCTCGCAACCCGCACAACCGACAACTGCAAAGGGGCAAAGTCAGCCCATCCTCCTGTTGGCTCCACAAAACCAACCCTCGACCTCCTATGCGGTTTCCCCGGCTTTCAACCCTCTTTTTGAAAGCCAAACCTTCCAAACCTTCAACAGGTTCGCAAGGGGAAGCAGGGCTAGGGGTTCCTTTCGCCAGAGAGGTGGCGGAAGAGCAACCAACAGGGGGAAGCACTTCCGTGGAGGGCGTGGAGCACGCCCTGCACAACAGCAGTGAGAACCCTCAGGTAGGAGGGAGGCTGTTCCTCTTCCGTCACAGGTGGGGGTTCAGCAATTGGGCACAGAGCATTGTGTCTAAAGGGCTGGGATGGAGTTGGCTCAAGGGTCCCCCTCCATCCAAATCATTCCTTCAACTACCAACAAAGGAATTGACAGATTATGCGAAAGAGCTCCTTCAGAAAGGAGTAGTGTCAAGAGTCAAGCATTTAAAGTTTCAAGGACGCTTATTCAGCATGCCAAAGAAAGGCTCATCAAAAAGAAGAATAATCTTAAACTTGTCCCGGCTAAACTTATTCATTCATTGCGACAAGTTCAAAATGCTGACCATCTCGCAGGTGCGGACCTTACTTCCCTGTGGGGCCGTCACCACCTCTATCGATCTTACAGACGCATACTATCATACCCCAGTAGCGAGACACTTCCGGCCATACCTAGGCTTCAGGTTGGGAGACCAGGCATTCTCTTTCAAAGTGATGCCCTTCGGGCTAAACGTAGCCCCCAGGGTATTCACGAAAATAGCGGAAGTAGTAGTGCAACAACTGAGATCATAAGGGATAATGGTAGTAGCGTACCTCGACGATTGGCTGATTTGGGCACCAACCGTCGAGGAATGCCTCAGAGCCACAAACAAAGTAATCCAATTCCTGGAACATCTAGGGTTTCAAATAAACAGGACAAAGTCCAAACTCACTCCGGAGTCCTGTTTTCAATGGCTCGGCATTCAATGGGACTTGACCTCCCACAATCTGTCAATTCCTGTGGTCAAAAGGAAAGAAATAGCCAAGTCAGTAAGGCAATTCCTCAAATGCAAACGAGCGTCAAGGAGAAACCAGGAAAGGATCCTAGGTTCACTCCAGTTTGCATCAGTAACAGATGTTCTGTTAAAAGCGAAACTGAAAGACATAAATCGAGTTTGGCGCTCAAGAGCAAATGTCAAATCTCGAGAAAAGTTGTCAGTAATCCCGCAGATTCTACGCAATCGTCTCCGTCCATGGGCGGAGACAAAAAACCTGTCCAAGTCAGTTCCTCTTCAATATCCCCCTTCGGCATCGGTTATCCACACAGACGCCTCGCTAAGCGGATGGGGAGGATATTCCCAGTTCAAGAAGGTTCAGGGAACAGGGTCACCTCAGTTCCGCCAGCTTCACATAAATGTATTGGAAGCCATGGCAGTATTTCTTACTCTGAAGAGGCTTCTTCCAGCAAAGAAAAGAACTCTCATATAAAGCTGGCCTTGGACAGTGCTGTGGTAGTGCACTGCATCAACAGGGGAGGATACAAATCAAAACATGTGAACCATGTCATGATAGCCATTTTCTCTCTAGCAACCAAGCACAAATGGCACCTATCCTCCACCCATTTAGCGGGAGTAAGGAACGTGATAGCAGATGCCCTGTCTCGATCAGTTCCTCTAGAATCAGAGTGGTCCCTGGACAACAAGTCATTCCAGTGGATACGCCGGAGTGTTCCGGGTCTCCAAGTAGATCTATTCGCATCTCAAGCAAACCACAAGCTTCCTTGCTATGTGGCCCCCAACCTGGACCCTCTGGCTTATGCCATAGATGCCATGTCCATAGATTGGAATCAGTGGAAGAAGATATACATCTTTCCTCCAGTGAATCTTCTATTGAAAGTCCTGAACAAACTCAGAACATTCAAGGGACAAGTAGCTCTTGTAGCCCCGAACTGGCCCAAGAGCAACTGGTATCCTCTGCTTCTGGAATTGGGTCTCCAACCTCGACGGATCCCCAATCCCAAACTATCTCAGTCAGTACAAATGAGGACTGTGTTCGCTTCCTCAGGAATTCTCAAAACCCTAACTTTATGGACTTCATGAAGTTTGCGGCTAAGAGAGATGCTAATATTGATCCTCAGAATATTCTTTTCTTAGAATCGGATAAGCGAGAATCAACTTTGAGACAGTATGATGCTGCTGTTAAGAAATTAGCAACTTTCCTGAAGGAAACAAACACCAGAACTATGACAGTCAACCTGGCTATATCCTTTTTCAGATCCTTATTTGAGAAAGGATTAGCAGCTAGCACTATTACCACAAATAAATCAGCTTTAAAGAAAATCTTTCAATTTGGTTTTCAAATAGACTTAACGGACTCGTACTTTACGTCTATTCCCAAAGCTTGTGCTAGGCTCAGGCCTTCTGAAAGACCTAGTTCAGTCTCATGGTTCTTGAATGACATCCTCAAGCTGGCCTCAGACACTGATAACACTTCTTGTACATATATAATGCTACTGAGGAAAACTCTATTTTTGCTAAGTTTGGCCTCAGGAGCTAGAATATCAGAACTGTCGGCCCTTTCCAGAGATGCTGGACATATAGAATTTCTCCCCTCAGGAGAAGTCTTACTATCACCAGATCGCAGTTTTTTAGCTAAGAATGAGGACCCCTTAATGAGATGGGCCCCTTGGAAGGTCATCCCTCTTCCTCAAGACCCTTCTCTTTGTCCGGTGACGACCTTACGAGCCTTTCTGTCCAGGACATCCTCTAGATCCTCAGGTCCTCTCTTCATGAGGGAAAAAGGTGGTACTATTTCAATAAAGGGAATTAGGCAACAAATTATTTACTTTATTAAACAGGCAAACCCTGAATCATTTCCCAAAGCCCATGACATCAGGGCAGTAGCCACCTCTATTAATTATTTCCAGCATATGAATTTTGATGACTTAAAAAAGTATAAGGGCTGGAAATCGCCGACAGTTTTCAAACGTCATTATCTCAAGTCCTTGGAATCTCTAAAATTTCCAGCAGTGGCAGCAGGAAACATAGTTTCCCCTGACACTGCTCAGTAGTTGTAGTCAAGATCCAGTCTCCTTTCTACCTGCCTCAACTAATAATGCACCTAACCCTACCGTTATGCTCTTTTGGTCCTTCAGCCTTAGCTGCTTAGGAGGATACCTTGGTGGAGTGTCCCTTATTTTTTTGCTAGGGCCACCCACAACTTTATTGTATATATGTTGAATGTAATGTTTAAGTGTGACTACTCTTATTTTTATGCTAGAGAAGCACACTATATTGAGATGCTTTGTAATATTTATATAAGTTTAAGTGAGCGTTCTTCCTCGATGTTGTACTTTTCGAACCTCACCTCTATTAGTTAAGTTATCATAAGTTAGTTTAAGTGTAAATTGTAATTTTAAGGTTAACTGTATATACTATTCATTAGTTTAAGTTAACTTTAAGTGATGATAACTTGTAAGCTCTCAATCAAATTATAGTTTTTCCTTTTTATTTCTTTCGTTTTATTGAGACCTTCCTCTTTCTTAATTTTCCAATCTTGTGCTAATTCTCTGGTACTATTTCACGAAGCGACACGAACTGAGCCCAGAAAAGGGATTTTGACGAAGCAAAAATCTATTTCTGGGCAAGGGTTCATGTCGCCCAGTGAAATCCCCCCCTGTTCCCAACCCTGCAGCCCAAGATTGGCATCTAACGACAAGGATGGCCACCAGAGGCGCTGCAGTCGGCGTGCTGAGTAGCGTAGTAGTAGTAGTTGCTGACTCCGACTGTGTATCAGCTCTTTCAGGAGGGGGATTCTAATGAAGGAGAATTCTAAATGACAAGAGGTTCGTGGTAGTGGTCTCATTCGCCCCAGAAACCATACCGACACCCTCTTTTTATTTAGGGTGAGCGAGTCAGTTATTCTGACATCCTCCTGAATTTATTTTTTTCTCTGGTATAATGTTAGTATCATTTACCTAGAAATAATGAACTTAAGGATTATTTCACAGGGCGACACAAACCCTTGCCCAGAAATAGATTTTTCCTTTGTCAAAATCCCTTTTTTAAGAGAGCAGAGGAAAAGATGTATATTCATTATGTTTGCATTTTATGAGGCGGTCTCAGCACCTAGCCTAAGAAACCAATAACCAGACAACAGTGCTATAAACCCTACGGAATTTAAAATCCAGTTATGAACAAGCGCTGTAAAACTGAAACACTGCTAACCGATGGTGACAGTAACTGTGGGCTGCCTATATATATATGTGTATGTGTGTGTGTGTGTGTGCACACGTGTTCTGACTCTTGTCAATCTAGTACTGGCAGGTTAACTGAGTGACACCAAACGACCTGAGTGGGCTGTGATGAAGTGAGAATTGCTTACCAAACGGACTGGTATTTGACATGTTCAAAACAACTGTTCTCACCATACAGAATGAAACCTAGATTCATGTGTGTGATGAAATCTTTACAATTTGATATTCATTTTTATCAAAACCTCTGATAATTACAATGTAACTCTCTCTAGAATTGTCACTAGACTTTTCAGCAGTTAGTGACATAGCAAAACTAACTGCTGAAAAAAGTCTTTAGTTAGAAACCAATATCTCTAGATCTAGCAACAAAGTCGTTAAATTGGTAACACTAGTTCTCTATTGCAGTGCAAGTACACGAGCTGACAGAAAATTTAGTCCGGTGGCCAACCAGACATCCCAAGCAATAAAGCTGTAATTAGTACAACTATTATTTACTGAAGTCAGTCTTGGCACCCTGACTTTTGAAAAAAGAAAGACATCTTTGGTTCCCATTTAGTAAATCTGGAAGCTTACGCCTTTTGTCTTTCTACATATTTCAAAGGTGATCAGTGAGATGGATCATTCCACTTCTATGATCCTGTAGTGCCAATGACAATATGATGTATATGTTGCCTCTGTAAAAACTACACTTTCAACTCGATACTAACAACTCTTTTGTTAGTTTTGAGTTGGCCAAGAAACGCTGTCCAAATTGTCATTTCTCTGACTAACGAGAAGATCAAATGAGCATATTACAAAACTTCCTGGTAGACATCAGTACATTTCGAGCCAGATCTTTTGAGGCCAGGGGCATTGGTCTGTCCTTCGTATTCAGGAAGAACCTGTCGGTCGAGTAGTACTAGGATGGAATGTAAACGTACAGGTCACATTCACCTCCTTTTACCTTGGGATGTTGTCCACAGGTCCTTGGACTTTTTCCTTCGATCCTATGGTGGATGCTCAACAATTCATGTAGTTCACCCAGCTCATGGGGGACAGGTTGCATCATGCCCTAGGTTTGCAACTGCAAGGAGAAGGGTGTATAGGACTGGCCTCCTCCCTTTCTCTTGTCTTCCTTCCTCTTCCAGCGGGCAGAAGAACAGTGAACAAGACATCATGTGCTCGACTGGCATGCATGCAGCTGATCTAGATGACTGAGTGTCCTATCTATAATCTAGATCTATTTGCATTAGTAAATGCAATTCCTTCCATCTCTCTAGCAAGGTGAGTGACAGTCTGACTACGAGCAACCCAGTTGGTTATTCTTAGCATTATAGTCTCAAACACTGTGGGTTCATCCAAACCTTTTTGAATCAAGGATATTACATTCCTTTCATTCAAAATGCCCAGAAGTCTGACAAAAGAACAGTTCAGAGATTTACTCAGAATCCTCCTGCCAAAACTAAATCTCCCATATGACCGGGACAAATTTTTACAGTAATTTGTATTTTTTTTAACATACAAACCTGAGGTCTTTATATAAAGGGCCAAGCTTTTACCACCCCTCATTCTCTTACCTGGGCCAAAATGTAAACTGCGTAGAATTGAATGTTCACTGGCTTAGTGGGTGATACTTCTGCCCATACTTTAGTACCTCATACCATAAACCCCCTTGTAAAAGTGGCCGGATTTACAGCCCACTGAAAGTTAATCCCATGTATACCTCAGGTATGTATGTTAGGAAAAATACAAATTACTTTAAAAATTTGTGATAACAACTGTACTACTATTACATATTTGTTCAACACACCCCTTTAGGAAGTCTTAACAAGACCTATTGTCCAATGCAGCAAAGACTAAATGAAGACATTACTCTCTGACAGTGTGGAAAGTCACATTAGAGAGACCCTTTATAGTTTAAAGCACCTTATCAACAACTCACTTGTATCCCATAAATGCAGGATCATCAAAATCACAAATTAACCCTACAGACATACTATTGACATTTGTACATTTTTTTAAAAATTCTAAATTATCCTAAAAAAGAAAAGAATCATACTTACAGATGATAAGCTGAAACCAGCTCCACATGACAAACCTTCGGATAAGGAAGCAGCAGCAACGGAATGGGCTAGGGAGATCAACAAACCAGGGATCAGGAGGCTGGTATGGTTTCCATTTATACTCACAAACATCATAAATGTTGTAAAATTCTGTGAGACTAACCAGACCTGTCTCACTCTTGTTCATTGCCTTAAATGAGAGGTATGCATCTCGATGACCTGAAAAAGTTTCCAAAATTAATCTTGACTTTAAAAAAAATTAATCATTTACCTCAAATAAATAATTCATGAATGTTTAGCAGGGATCAACTCGTATCAGAGCAAATTGCAAATTACAAGAAAGTACCAATATCAATGCATTACAAAAGGCTTCTTAACTCAAAAAATAACTCTCCTCTAATCAAGATAATTCAAATAATGACTCCAGTCTAAATTGCTAACAATTTTAAGCCACTGCATATTTTTATAATGATCACTATGAAGAGGGTGGACAGCTATATAGGAAGAAACTGAAGCAGATGAAAATGGTGAGCAAAGCAATGTACTTGGGGGTTTGAGTGAAGGTGCAGAGATATACCTTCTACAGTGTCATGCTAGGCACACTGTCAGATTTATGGTGCTCCCCTGTATTCCCCATTGCAAATAGCTAGAACTCACAAATCATTGAAACCCCTAAAAAATTCTTAAAACTACCTATTTTGTTAGTTAGAACTCAAGAAAAATCCACTAATAATGTTTATACCTATTTATTTTAATAGTTTATCACAAAAAGTGCATTTTATTATGAAATTGATAAAAAAAAAAAAAGGAATTTGTGAATATTTCTCTGCAATACTGCGAATAGGTGAATTTCCCACGAATAGTGGGGGTATATGCTCCAGAGAGAAATCCGTGAATACGTGACTCCGTGAATACAGGGGGTTCACTTAATTACCTCACATGATAACCTAGCTACTCAAAACATACTTAAGGATTAAATAGAAGTGCCTCAGACTTTTTTATCAGCATAGATACCATTATAAAAAAAGGATTTTGATGTAGGAAAAATCTATTTCTGGGCGATGAGTTCGTGTCGCCCAGTGAAATAATCCTTAATTCAATTCATTTTTCTATGGTAAATGAAGCTAAACCAAATACCAGAGAAACAAATAATTCAAGTACGATGTCAGTATAACTGACTCGCTCACCCAAAATAAAAGAAGGGTGTCGGTATGGTATCTGGGGCGAGTGAGACCACTACCACGAACTTCTTGCCATTTAAAATTCTCCTACACCAAAATCCCCCATCTGAGAGAGCCGACCCACAGGCCGAGGCGGCAACTACTACTACTACACCCCACGCCACGCCGACCGCCGCGCCTCTGGTGGCCATCCTGAAGTTAGAAGGCAATCTTGGGCGACAGGGCTGGGGCTAGGGAGGGATTTCACTGGGCGACACGAACTCATCGCCCAGAAATAGATTTTTCCTACGTCAAAATCCTTTTTCTGGGCTCAGTTTGTGTCGCTGCGTGAAATAGTACCAGAGAAATTGCACAAGATTGAAATAAGAAAGGGATCTCAATGAAACTAGAAAATAAAAATATACTAATATAATTGGAGAATAAGATATATACATTAAGGAACATGAAAATGAAGTGGACTTAACTATAACATAAAATTAAACTTACAATATTAATAATATTGAACTTATTCTCTAATTGTGAAATAGAATATACAAATACAATTACTCACAACAAAATAAATCTGACAAGATACATATCTAAAGTAAGTGTGGTACCCTAGCATTAAAATAAGGGATCCACACTAAAGAATGTTTAAAATTACAAACTGGTGTGGGTGCCCCTAGCAAAAAAATAAGGGACACACCACCAAGCCATAATGATAAGCAGCTAAGGCTAAAAAGGCTATATTATAGAGCATAACGGCACGTTGGGTGAAATGCTAGTTGAGGCAGGTAGAAAGGAGATCTGGATCTTCAACTACGACTACTGTGCAATGTCAGGGGAAACTATGTTCCCTGCTGCCACTGCTGGAAACTTTAAAGATTCTAAGGACTTTAAATAGTGCCGCTTAAAAACTGTCGGCGATTTCCATCCAGTATATTTTTTCAAATCATCAAAATTCATGTGTTGAAAATAATTATGGAGGTGGCTACAGCCCTGACATCATGGGCTTTAGGGAATGACTCAGGGTTTGCTTGTTTAATAAAGTAGAGGATCTGTTGTCTAATACCCTTAACTGAGAGAGTGGCACCTTTCTCTCTCATAAAGAGGGGACCCGAAGAGGAAGAAGATGTCCTAGACAGAAAGGCTCGCAAGGTCATCACTGGACAAAGAGAAGGGTCTTGTGGGAGAGGGATGACTTTCCAGGGTTCCCATCTCGATAGAGGATCCTCATTTTTAGCTAAGAAGCTGCGATCCGGGGAGAGTAAAACTTCTCCTGAGGGGAGGAATTCTATATGCCCCGCATCTCTGAATAAAGCCGACAGTTCCGAGATCCTGGCTCCTGAGGCCAGACTTAGCAAAAATAGCGTTTTTCTTAAAAGCATTATGAAAGTACATGTGGAGTTGTCAGTGTCCGAAGCCAGTTTGAGGACATCATTTAGGAACCATGATACTGAAGTAGGCCTTACTGAAGGTCTAAGTCTAGCACAAGCCTTGGGAATAGACGTAAAGTAAGAGTCTGTTAAGTCTATTTTAAAACCTAGCTGAAAGATTTTCTTTAAGGCTGATTTATTAGTAGTAATAGTGCTAGCTGCTAATCCTTTTTCGAACAAGGACCTGAAAAAGGATATAGCTGAGTTGATTGTCAAGGTTGTGGTGTTTGTTTCCTTCAGGAAAGATGCTAACTTTTTGACCGCAGCGTCATACTGCCTTAAGGTTGATTCCCTTTTGTCTGATTCTAGGAAAAGGATATTCTGGGGATCTATGCCTGCATCTTTTCTAGCCGCAAACTTCATGAAGTCCATAAAGTTAGGGCTTTGAGAATTCCTGAGGAAGCGAACACAGTCCTCATTTGTACTGACTGAGATAGTCTGGGATTGGGGATCAGTTGAGGGCGAAGACCCAATTCCAGAAGCAGGGGATACCAGTTGCTCTTGGGCCAGTCCGGGGCTACTAGGGCCACTTGCCCCTTGAAAGTCCTGAGTTTGTTCAGGACTTTCAAGAGAAGATTCACTGGAGGAAAGATGTAAATCTTCTTCCATTGGTTCCAGTCTATGGACAGTGCGTCTGTGGCATATGCCAGAGGGTCCAGGTTGGGGGCCACATAGCAAGGGAGCTTGTGGTTCGCTTGGGAGGCGAAAAGATCTACTTGGAGACCTGGAACACTTCGGCGTATCCACTGGAACGATCTGTTGTCTAGGGACCATTCTGATTCTAGAGGAACTGACCGGGACAGAGCGTCTGCTATCACATTCCTTACCCCCGCCAGGTGGGTGGAGGATAGATGCCATTTGTACTTGTCCGCTAGAGAAAAAATGGCTACCATGACATGGTTCACATGCCTTGATTTGGATCCCCCCCTGTTGATGCAGTGTACTACTACTGCGCTGTCCAATACTAGTTTTACGTGCCTATCCCTTGGTGGGAGAAGTCTCTTCAGTCAGAAATACTGCCATAGCTTCCAATACATTTATGTGGAGCTGGCGGGGAGCTGGCGGAACTGCGGAGACCAAGTACCTTGAACTTTTCTGAACTGGGAGTACCCTCCCTAGCCGCTTAGTGAAGCGTCTGTGTGGATGGTCAACGTCGGAGGAGGGTATTGAAGAGGAACTGACTTGGACAGGCCTTTCGTCTGTGCCCATGGACGCAGACGATTGCGAAGGATTTGCAGGATTACTGACAACTTGTCCCGAGCTTTGACATTTGCTCTTGAGCGCCAAATCCGGTTTGTCTTTCAGCCTTGCTTTCAGTAAGACGTCCGTCACTGAAGCAAACTGGAGGGAACCTAGGATTCTTTCCTGGTTTCTCCTTGATGCATGTTTGTACTTTAGGAATTGCTTCACTGACTTGGCTATTTCCTTCCTTTTGGTCACCGGAATGGACAGATTGTGGGAGGATAGGTCCCATTGAATGCCTAGCCATTGGAACTGAGACTCCGGAGTGAGCCTGGACTTTGTCCTGTTTATCTGGAACCCTAGGTATTCCAAGAACTGAATCACCTTTTTTGTGGCTTTGAGGCATTCCTCGGCGGTTGACGCCCAGATCAGCCAATCGTCGAGGTAAGCTACTACCATTATCCCTTGCGACCTTAGTTGTTGGACAACTACTTCCGCCAATTTCGTGAATACCCTGGGGGCTACATTCAGTCCGAAGGGCATCACCTTGAAAGAGAATGCCTGGTCTCCTAGCTTGAAGCCTAGGTAAGGGCGAAAGTGTCTCGCAATTGGGATATGATAGTATGCGTCTGTAAGATCGATAGAGGTGGTGACGGCCCCACGGGGAAGTAAGGTTCGTACCTGCGAGATGGTCAGCATTTTGAACTTGTCGCACCGAATGAACAACTTTAGCTGGGACAAGTCTAAGATTATTCTTCTTTTTAGTGTGCCTTTCTTTGGCACGCTGAACAAGCGACCTTGAAACTTTAAATGCTTGACTCTCGAAATTACTCCTTTCTGAAGGAGTTCCTCTGCATAATCTGTCAATTCCTCCGATGGAAGTTGAAGGAATGGCCTGGATGGAGGGGGACCTTCAATCCAACTCCAACCCAGACCCTTTGACACAATACTCTGCGCCCATTTGCTGAACCCCCACCTGTGCCGGAAGAGGAACAGCCTCCCTCCTACCTTAGAGATCTCACTGCTGTTGTGCGGGGTGAGCTCCTCGCCCGCCACGGAAGTGCTTCCCTCTATTGATGGTCTTCCTGCGCCTCTTTGGCAAAAGTTGCCTCTGGCCCTGCTTCCCCTAGCAAACCGGTTGATGGTTTGGAAAGTCTGGCCTTCAAACACGGGGTTGAACGCCGGGGAAACCGCGTAAGAGGTAGAGGGCTGAGGTTGAGGAGAAAGCAAAAGGATCGGCTGGTTTTGTCCTTTCGCTGTAGCGGGCTGCCCTGTCTGGGTGACCGGGACCGCTTGGACGAAGTGCTGCTGCTTCTTCTGGTACGGTTGGAACCGCTTAGTCTTCTTCAGTTTCTTCCCTGAAGAAGAACTCTCCTGCTTCCTCTTGGCTGAGAGGCCCCAACGATCTCTGAGACTCTGGTTAAGTCTCGTCGCTTCGTTCTGGACCTCTTTAACTGCCGACTCCGGGAAGAGGTCCGCCCCCCCAGATGTTAGATGAAAGCAACTTATTTGGCTCATGCCGAATAGTTGCTTCCTGGAGGACGTGTTTCCGGCAATTAATCCTTGCCACGACAAACTCATACAAGTCTGCTTGGACTGTATGAGTTTGTGACTTTGCCAAAAGCTTGAAGAGCGGTTCTGATCCGTAAGTCAGGGCGGCCACTTCGGTCATGACCAGGGTGTTCAGGGTCCTTCCCAGCCTAGACCTTGCCTCAAACTCCGCCTGGATGAGGTTGTCTGGTAGCCTTGGTTAGCCTTGTAATTTTTCACCGAACTGGTCCATGGCGCAGTCCGGCTTAAATTTACCTACGGTGAAAGTGGCCGGAAGGTTCTCCCAAAGATCACCAAACGAAGGGAGAAGAGGAGACGTGGGGTCTGCTTCCCTGAGTTGTGGCAAAGGTTCACCCTTCATACCTGCCTGTAAAGTGGCTTCTGCTATCTTCGTCAGGAAGGGGATTGGTGCCTCCTTCTCTGTGGTGAAGATCGTAAAGGGACTTTTAAATGCTTGGAGCCTGGTATTGATACAATCCCAGTCCTCCAAGCAGTGAAGCCACTCTCTTTGAGCATGGTCCCAGCTAACAGGACCGTCTCCTTTGGGATCTTGTCCTCCCTATTCAGTGCCGTCTCCGTCAGCCTGGCATACCCCATGAAAGGAGGCTGTAAGTCTGCAGGGTGGAACTCGAAGTCTTCAATCCTTCGAGTTCCGCATTCCGGGATGGAAATCAGCCCATCCTTGAAGGGAGCATAAGCTGCTATCCTCCAAGGATTGCTCATGGAGAAAGCAGGAAGAGTTTCGTATGCCGGGAGTTGGGCAAGGCCGGCACCTACTACCGGAGAATCAGCCTGTGGGACTTGATTTAAGCCTGTTAGAAGGTTCTCTTGGGTGGACATCCTATCAGATAGTTGGGCAAACATCTGTTCCACCTTTGTGCTAAGAGAACCTACCAAGTCCCCTACCTGCTGCATCATACCTGCGGAAAATGCAGCAGGATCAAAAGCACTAGCCGCCATTACCCCTGCCGAGGCCACCGAAGGGGTTCTGGCGGTAGCGGGAGAAGTCACAGACCCGGCGGGAGTACGGGACCTTTCCCTGGAGATTTTGCTCCTAGACCCTCTTGGGAGTGAAGCAGAGGAAGAAGAGGCCTTCACTTTCTCTGCTCCGGGGTGAGAAGCCGGAGACTTATGAGATGAAGAAGACGATGACGCCTTTTTAGTCGACGTCTTCTTCAGGGTCTTCTGCTCTCTGTGTCCCTTTAATTTCGGGATCACAGAAGCAGCGGAGGCACTATGCGGGATCTCAGAACCCGTAAAGCCCTGGAAAGAAGAAGTAGAAGGAACAGGAGACGAAGATCCAGAAGCACCCAAAGGGAGCCCTTGGGTGCCCAACGAACCTACCTCAACTAGCAAATCATCTACTCCTACCGTCATTGGCTCTATGTTGATATCCAACGTTGCCACTTCCGCCACGATGTCCTGGCCAGAACCTTCTGTAAAGGCTTGCTCCACCTGCTTCTGGATCGCCGCTATCGTCGGAGCTGCCGCGGCGGGGTCTACGTACCCCGTCGACTTCCCTCCTGGAAAAATCAGGACAGCCATCTTCTCAAGGATGTAGGGCTGTCCTTTGGCGGCGTTTTTCCCAAAGCCGCCAACCCAGGCTTTCAGGGTTGCCAACGCCACTTCCTTCACTGCGGCAGCCTGAAAGAGAGGGTCATTGCAGTCCACATAGAAAGTCTAAAGGTATTCCTTACCGACTAGACTATAACAGAAAGCTTAAGACTAAGTATATATATCAAAGCCTATTTGTCATGTAGGAAACTTGATACCCATTTGTACTTACTCCGTCCAAAAACTGGTTCACCAGCTCGTAACATATCGAGCAAGCCTCATGGAACCAAACCAGGTAGTCTCCGTGGGGGGTAGCACAGGGGGCATGAGTCCGACAGACCTCATGCCCGCAGGGGTCTTGAAGCACGGCATTACAGCCGGGCTCTTGGCAGTTGGTAGCCTGTAAGTGGAAAGATACATGGGTATCTGAATTACACTCACAGGGATACTCTAATGCTCCGTTGCATGCCGGAGTATATATAAATATAAGCATAATCCCCCCCCTGAATTCCTTATGGACTAAGGTGTGATTTAAACTATTAAGAGGGACTCCGGTGTACACCGGAGGAGTGAAAGTTCCCCAAACCATAAGTATATAACTTATAATTTCTCAAGAGAAAAATTCACACCGGAGAACAGGGGAGGATGCCGTAAGCTTAAGCTAGACAACTTAAACTAGAAAAGTTATACACTACAATTTATATTTAAATTTGGAGTTGTAGCTCCGGTGTATGAAAATACTCCTCCCTCCATTGACCGGAAGAGTGCCCTAGTAAGAGCAATCACCGGAAAACGAAGGTAGGAACAACAGATAGGGAAAGCTATATGACCTACTGAAATCACGTCCCTACCGGTGGGCGGCGGAGCCCGCCACCCTCTCCAACAACCGAAGGTACACCGGAGCCAGCGCACCATCTGAAGCGAGGAGGCAAAATAACAAGGAGGGAGAGAAATCAGACCCAAGGTACTTCGGAGAACACCGGAGCAACCGGAGAGGGGGTGGCCAACCCCCAACCCCGACCACGCCGGAGTTCACCCCGAGCACGAGGGAGATGAGTGGTCCCCCAGTCTAACAGACTGTCCAACTCCCCTACTCCCTATGCGTGGGAGAGAGGGGGAGCAATGCCCGGGTGAAGCCAGAGGCAGGGAGCAAGCTAGGATGGATCCCTCCCTTCTACCCTATGGGCGAGAGAAGGGGGGAAGACTGGGGAAGGGCATCCAGGGTACACGCGATCGAAAGTGGACCACGACCTGAGAGGCAACACAACCGACCGTGTCGATAACACGTGTACACAAGGGTCAAATGAGAGCAACAAAACTGTATAAGAAATGATGCAACAAAACTGCTAAAAAAGCGGTACACGTGATCCTATGGGCAGGACCACGCATAACCAATGACCCTTGAACAAGGAACTGGACGCCCTAACGCTAACCCAACAACAATGAATAAACAAACATTTACATCGAAACAAGAAAGAGGGGGAAAAAACATGAGTGAGAGAAAAAGAAGAGTCCAGGAGGGAACGGCTGGATCCGAAGAAGACAGCCTACCACTCAGAGCTAGCCTTAGCCGATGAAGAGCAATGGCTAGGGTCAGGACAATAAGAGGAAAATCACTCAATTGCCTACAAACTAGATAAAGAAACATGCATGCATGAACGAAACCTAGGGGTAGACTACGAATCCCCAATACGATGTAAATATGTAAATATAATGTCACATATTAAAAGACTAGAGTAGCATGTGATCAAAATCCTTAAAGGTTAAGCAATGAAAGGTTCCAAGGTATGGGAGACCGAGAAACCTAACGAAACACGAGGCGAGCCATGGCCGCCATGCGCCAGACCAGGTGGCCTTAATTAGTACCTAAAAAACGGTAAATACCGGCTCCTGGCTGAAAAACTAAATCCAAACCTTTTCAGGGTACTTAACTTAGCTGCTGCGATAGCTGAACGTTCCATGATAAGGATAAATCCACAGGAAATCACACAAAACACAGAGCAAAGAAAATCATGTGTCGCTCCTAGTCGGCTAACTGAAAGGATGGCCACCAGAGGCGCGGCGGTCGGCGTGGCGTGGGGCGTAGTAGTAGTAGTTGCCGCCTCGGCCTGTGGGTCGGCTCTCTCAGATGGGGGATTTTGGTGTAGGAGAATTTTAAATGGCAAGAAGTTCGTGGTAGTGGTCTCACTCGCCCCAGATACCATACCGACACCCTTCTTTTATTTTGGGTGAGCGAGTCAGTTATACTGACATCTTGAATTTATTTTTCTCTGGTATTTGTTAGCTCATTTACCTTAGAAATAATGAACTTAAGGATTATTTCACGCAGCGACACGAACTGAGCCCAGAAATAAACTTTTAAAAAATCATGTGTAACAATTGCTTAATTCTTTAACTGACTGGTAGTGTATGTACTACTATTTACATACAAGCTCAACTGGTGGTCTGTTCTGAAATGAGGCAGTCTCATTTGTGAAGTTCCTGCAGTAGCTGGCACTGAATTTGACTTCCTATTTCCATACACCAAATCTAGTCTGGTTCTTAATGCAAATACATTTCTGTAATCTATATCTTACTTTTACCTCTGACTATCTTATAATCTTTCCATCAAGTGGCCTCTTCAAGCTTTTTTAAAGACCACATATTGGGGCATTTTAGCTTCCTCTGATATTCAAGTGTCTGATTCAAGGTATAATTTTGGTTGCTGTTCCTTGTACTGCAACTTTTTCCACATCCACCCTTTAGGATGGCACCCTTCAATGACATGGGCTCTAATTACTGCACTGAAAAATTCTTCAGTTTGTATTTTTCTATTCCCACCTTTATTCATGTTGTGCCTCTTCCCCATTTATAAATCAACTTCACAACACCTGTATATTTGCATGTTTATCAACTTTGACAAACACACATCCACAAGACACCACACATTTCTGGGATAACAATCCCTAAACACCTTTTTAAATTCTAAAATCTAATTCCCACAGATAGAAGCCCTTACACTTTTAATCTGTATCTGAATGAAAAGTTAGTCTAGTTCACTGTTTCAAAATGCTGTACCCCTGTGGAACTGCATGGTATTTAACATTTATCTTTGTAGAGTAGGGGTTCTCAAAGTGGTTGATATCAATCCCCAGGGGTCAATAGGATCATCCAAGGAGTCTATGAATAGTCAGAGGGTCAAAAGGGGGTCGATGAATAACTAACATGTCGGAGAATTAAGTTACATATACTCGTACATCTAAAGTTCCAAACATATTTTCTTACTACATGTTACTTTTTTATCATACTGAATGTCAAGTACTAAACTAATACTACTCTAATTGATTCTGACATTAGTTTTTTTTTTTTTTTGAGCTAGTCTAGGGGGTCGATAGAAAATTTGAAACTTCATAAGGGGGTCGAGGAGTTAAAAAGTTTGAAAACCCCTGTTGTAGAGAGACCATCACCTCCCATGCTATATCCAGCAGATATGGAAACAAGATCTTGCTTCTTTTGTGACATGGGTTAGTGAATAACCATATGAAACACCAATAACCACTGCTTCTTCAGCCTGGAGCAGCCACATAAATAAAAAATCTCTTTCAGAGGAGAAACACCAATAACCACTGCTTCTTCAGCCTGGAGCAGCCACATAAATAAAAAATCTCTTTCAGAGGAGACTAAGGATAAATCTCACCTATACCAGAAATTACACCCGCAGTGTGTTCATGATAGATCTAAGTAATTGCTCCGTGCCGGATATATCCTTGGAAATTTACTTTTTCTATAGTATTTTGGTTGCTTATTATGAATTTACTGCTATTTTTTGTCAGTCGACTATAATTAACCTCATAACTGAATGTTTTTTTGTATGCTGGCTATCCTAAATGCTACTGTTACAGGGGAACATTTGGTAAAAAGTGAAGTCACCTTCACGGGGGGGTCCCGGGGATGGATCACCCCGGCTAAGTAACACAGCCAAGTAGGTTAGTTTGGTTTCTTTTATTATAGATTCCCTTAGCCAATCCCTTCTTGAAAATATAGCTCCCTAATGACTTTTATATTTGCAGAACCGTTCCTCACAGTCCATGTGGGGCTGTTACTTAGAAATACAGTGTTCACTAAGAAATGCCTCGAAGACTAATACAAAAATATCCTAACTTGTCTATCACTGAATTCCTTACATTTTCCTGTACGTCACTGCATATACCATTCTTCACCTTTTGACAATTACAGCAGAATTCTATTAGTTCCTGTTTAACCCTCTTACGCAAACTGGACGTATTTTACATCGACATTTTTTGTCTCCCGTGTGCCGACTGGACGTATTTTACGTCGACTTACAAAAGTTTTTTTTAAAATTCGCGGAAAAATACTTATAGGCCTACCAGCCTAAAACTTTTGAATCACGCGCCTTGGGGGATGCTGGGAGTTCACGGATCAAGGTGTTGTTTTGTTTACAATCGTTACGCAGGCGCGCATGCGCGAATTTCTTTCTTGCCGCACTAAAAAGTATCTGTGACACATCTCGGAAATTATTTTGTCACTTTGACATAATTTTTTTACCATTGTAAATTAGCCGTTACATGAAGTATTATATATGAAAATGTGCGCATTTTTATGTAGAATACAACATTAAAATACTCATGATTGTAGCTTTTATTAGTTTTGAGATATTTTCATATAAATAACAATAATTGCCAAAATTTCAACCTTCGGTCAACTTTGACTCTACTGAAATGGTCGAAAAACGCAATTGTAAGCTAAAACTCTTATATTTTAGTAATATTCAATCATTTACCTTAATTTTGCAACTAATTGGAAGTATCTAGCACAATATTTCGATTTATGGTGAATTTATGAAAAAACTTTTTCCTTACGTCCGCGCGGTAACTCTTCCGAAAAAAAAATCATACATGCAATTGTGGTAATGTTTGCACCATTTTAAAATTAGCCTTTATATAAAGTTTTATATATGGAAATGTGCGCAATTTCATGCACAATACAACTAAAAACAACCCATGGTTGTAGCTTTTATCAGTTTTGAGATATTTTCATATAAATAACGATAATTGCCAAAATTTCAAACTTCGGTCAACTTTGACTCTACCGAAATGGTCGAAAAACGCAATTGTAAGCTAAAACGCTTATATTCTAGTAATATTCAAGCATTTACCTTCATTTTGCAACAAATTGGAAGTCTCTAGCACAATATTTCGATTTATGGTGAATTTATGAAAAAATAACATTTTCTTTACGTCCGTGCGGTAACTCTTCCGAAAAAATCATTACGTGCGATTGTGGTAATGTTTTGCAAGCCAATTTTAAATTAGCCGTCGTGAGAAGTGAAAGGAGTTTTGTGAGTGAGTGAGTGAAAATGTGCGCAAATTTCAATGTAGAATACAACAAACAATAATTGAAGGTTGTAGCTTTTCTCATTTTTGAAATATTTGCATATAATATCACGATAAATAGAAAAAAAACCACGTTCGGTCAACTTTGACTCTACCGAAATGGTCGAAAAACCCAATTGTAAGCTAAAACTCTTACAGTCTAGTAATATTCAGTCATTTATCTTCATCTTGAAACAAATTCGAAGTCTCTAGCAATATATTTAGATTTATGGTGAATTTAAAAAAAAATCTTTCCTTCCCTCCGCGCGCGGATTCTCCGCCACAAATCTCCGAAATGCGTACATACCAGTTCTCGGAATATTTGCTCCGTTTCATATAGGCATTTCATAGAGTTTTATATATGAAAATGTGCGCAATTTCATGTAGAATAAAACAAAAAATATTTGAAAGTTGTAGCTTTTCTTATTTCCAAAATAATTGCATATAAAAAATATATATAAAAAAATTCGACATTCGGTCAACTTTAACTCGTCAGATATGGTCGAAAACTGCAATGTAAGCTAATACTCTTACAGTATAGTAATATTCAATCATTTGTCTTCATTTTGAAAGAAATTGGAAGTCTCTAGGACAATATTTAGATTTATGGTGAATTTTTGAAAAAAATATTTGTTTACGTCTGCGCGTTACGAATTCATGCATTATTTTGTGATAATATTTTCTCTGTGTTGCTTTTATCGTTTTACAATGTGTTATATACCAAAATGATCGCAATTTAGCGTACATTACAACGAAAAAAAGTAACTTGTTACCTTTAACTGTTTTGTGCACAGCGCGATTTGAATACAATTATATATGAAATTTCGTTTTTGCGCTATCATATATCGTATTATTTATATATGATAATGATAATTTTTTTTCATTTATGATGGTTGCATACTAAACTTCAGCCAATGACAAAAAAAGGAGCCAAAAATGAACTATTAATCATGAAAACTAAGCGCGCTGTGATTTTTTGAAAAGAATATTTTTTCCGCTTCCGCTCTCACTCTGAAACACCTCCGGCACACGGGAGACAATTTTTTTTTACCGCTTCGGCGTAAGAGGGTTAACTGGAACTGGAATATAAAATTTGGGCCAAAGGCCAAATGCTGGGACCTATGGGGATCATTCAGTGCTGAATTATCATTTAGTTAAATGTAAGTCTAATTTATAAATATTTTGTCATAGTTAAATATCTATTAAGTTCATAACTAACATTATAAAAAGAGAAAACAGAGAAAGGTATCTGTACCCTACCTAAGAATTACTAACTAGTTGAGTTGAATGTGGGAGTGTGTGAGTATGAAGTTCAACTCTGAGGCTGTTTCACACTTGTTTGTCTGTTTATTCTTTGAAGAATGAAAAAACAGTAAAATCCCTATTGTATCCTTATCTGAATCAGAATTATTTCAAACATTATCTGGTTCCATGGGGGTGATAGTTTCACAATACATAGTAAGTTCTGTGCAAAGAAGTTCCAATATTGGCTTGTTTCCATTGATTTCTCCTTAAGGTATAAAGATTCCTGCAGTCTACATTATTTATTCTTTCAAGTAGGTACTTTATATTTTCATTAAATGACCAATTTACTAAAGTACAATTAAGGCCTTCTGGCCACCTTTGATAGAAAGGTATCTGACTTATGGTATTAGTCTGGAGGCTCTTGCCTGTAAAGCCTCAAGTCTTTCTGAGTCTTCCTCTGGGATGGTACCAAGAATTGGACACTGTACTCTAAGAGGAATCAAGCTTAAAAGTACCAGCAGCTAAAAATCCTAAAGTTCGTGGTAGCGATTCTTTTGTTTGAGTGTAAGTAAATAGACCTGTCCCCTTTCGGGAGAGGAATAACTGAGCAGAGAACCAATTTGTTTTTGTAACTGTCCATGTGTGGGGAGGCGGGCGTGCTCCTATTCTGTAATTACAGTGGTACCTAGTTTGTCAAATGTTTCTTATGTTGAACTTTACGTTTTTCGAACAAATGCTCGTACTTCAAGCTGACTGATTATCTAGTTTATACAGTGGTCCCCCCGTATTCACGGGGGATGTATACCAGACCCCCCCTTGAATAGTTAGAACCCGCTAATGTTTGGAACCCCTATAAAAACGCTAAAAACAGCCTATTTTCTTAGTTAAAACTCAAGAAAAACCCACTAAAAATTTTCATACTTGGTTTTTTAATAGTTTTATCACAAAAAGTGCATTTTATGATGAAATTGATAAAAAAAACCCAGGAATTTGTGGATATTTCTCAAAAAAAAATACCATGAATGTGCGAATTTTCCGCGAATAAAGCGGGGAAACATTCCCAAGAGAAATCAGCAAATGTGTGAGTCTGTGAATCCGGAGAACGCCAATACGGGGGGTACACTGTACAGGCGGTCCCCGGGTTACGATGGGTCCGGCTTACGACGGTCCGAGGTTACAACGCTTTTTCTTAAATATTCATTGAAAAATCCGCCCTGGGTTACGACGCTTGTTCCGAGGTTACGACGCTGACGCTTCTGACGCTCCGAGTTTACAATGCTTTTAAAAAAGACATACTATGATAAGATAAGAATCCTTTATAGTTTAGCACAGTTTCTCTCTCTCTCCTCTCTCTCTCTCTCGTAGTAGCCATCTTGCTTGGTGAGACGTACCCGCGTGAAGTGACAATAATCAACAGGTATCACAAGTTTAACATACGACTAGAATTTGAGAAATATCTAGAAGTGTTCGTGAACTATCGGTGATAAGATTAGTGTGAAAATAGTAGGATAAAGCGTCTTCTAAGTTAGTTTATCAAGTGTAATACTATAAATCAGAACAAGATGGCAGTAAGTTCCAACTGCGGGAAAAGGTGGCGTAATTTGGCCGTGCTTAGCAGATTCACAATACGATGAGGTAGCAGGAAGGGAACTGGCATTTCTCATCTATGAAATCAGCAACAGTCCTAACCAAAAAGATACAAAAGCATTCATAGATATATTAGAAGGATATAATCCTTCAAACTGGAACAAATCTAATGAAAAACATCTTGAAAATAATTGAAGAAGTTCCAAATAAAATCCAAGTGGTCAAGAGACTCATAAAGAAAATATACATAAACCAACATATTCCGACAAAGAAAATGAATAAGGTAAATCTTGTGAATATACTAATTGATGCATTAGGAAAAAGAATGCCAAAAGCATGCAAACTGTGTAAGGTTTGGTATAGCATAGTCAATCCACAAAACCTAATCAGAAAATGTGCTGCATGCAACATTCCGACCCATCCACAGTGTGCTGAGGTAATACAAGATTTGAGAAAAGATACAAGAATTTTTTGTTCAACATGTCTATCATGGATAGACAATGTTATTAAATCAAGATTGAATGTACAAATAGTTGAGGATGAAGAAAGAAGAGGAAGGAGAAGAAGAAGAAAAGAAAAAGAAGAAGAGGAAAACGGAAGAGAAGTAAACAAAAATGAAATGACAGAAAAAAATAAGGAAACAAAGAACAAGATAAAAGTATGGATGCAGAGATACTCATTGATACTACATATGAGGCAATAAAGCAGCATACCTACGAAGAAATAAATTACGATATGACAACAGAAAAGCAAATCCCGAAGAGGCTCTACCCAGATCTATACAATGACGGGAAGAGGAAAAAATAGACAAGAAAGACAAAATCTGCAAACCTTTTGAAAAGAGGAATTGCAGATTTGGAGAAAGATGTTACTACAAACATCCTAAGATATGTCAAAACTATGAAATATATGGTAAATGTGCATACTTAGATGGATATGGGGATGATTGCAGAGATCTGCATCCAAAAATATGTAAAAACCTAAAAGAAGGAAAAGGATGTAAGTTCGACAAAAAATGCAAATATATGCACCCTGTAGCCATGAATCATAATCAAATAAATAACCAACCAAGTAATAAAATCCAAAATAAGAAAGAAACAAATAAAGAGAGAAATCAAGAATATCAGGTAAAAGAGAAAAGCAAACCACCAATGAGATATGCAGAGGTGTCAGCAAAAATTTCAAAGCATCAGCTCCGAAATTCTACTCAAGAGATAATAACTGTATTTATTATGCAAGAGGATATTGCAGAAACGGAGAAAATTTGCAGATTCAGACATTAATAATTATGATGAAGGAAGATCAAATATTATGGAAAAGTTGGATTTTTTAATGTCAGAATTTCTGGAAATGAAAAAAAAGAACAACATACCAGAACAGGAAAAGAGACCATGGGAAAATCCTTATTACTATCAGTATTAAATGAGAGAAAACACGCAAACCATCATAGTGATGAATGCGCAGGGTTTAGTTACGAGTAACTCAAAAAGAAAAATAGAGTACTTAGAAGAACTAACCCAAAATGAAAAGAAAATAGATATAATGAATATAAGTGAAACCTGGTATTCCCAAGAGACTGGGAATGATGATCAAATAAAAGGGTTCCAAACTTATAGATCAGATAGAAAAAATAGGAATCAAGGGGGAACCGCAATATATGGGAAAGACAAAAACAAGGAAAAATATATGAGAAATATAGTAACTCAGAATGTGAACTAATAGCGGTAGAATTTGAATCTGAAAAATTGATGAACATAGTAATATAGACCTCCTAATACTAAAGAGTTTGACATAATAATTGAAAATTGGATGATATATGTAGAAATCACAAGGACTGGACTATTCTCCTATCTGGTGACTTCAACTTTCCTTTCGTAGAATGGAAAGAACGAATAGGAGATTGTGGTTGTACTTATACATATAAAAAAGAGAGTAATAGTAGTGCAGAAGATAAGAGGCAATTTGAAAAGCTATTAGATATGCTACTAGAATACAACATTCAACAAATAAATCACCTGCCAACAAGAAAGGAAAATACTTTTAGACCTAGTATTTGTGAACGAGATGAATTAGTGTTAAAGAAATATAGTTTATAATGCGAGTATTTCAGACATAATGTCATAGAATTAACAGTTCATTCCAAAGCAAGTGAAAATAGAGATAAGCAAGAAATGAAAAAGTGGGAAGGATGGAAAATACAACTTCTACAGTAAAAATATAAAATTGGTCAGAAATTAATGAAGAATTAAACAAAGATTGGATAACATTTTCGTAAGTGAATGACATAAGGGTAAATACGGAGATATTATATAAATATTGGAGATAATAGTGGAAAAATATATACCGAAGAAGAAAAGTAAACATCATTCATGCATACCAAGAGTCAGAAGGATCTTGTTCCAGAAAATCAGAAAGTGGAAAAAAGGTCTTGCAAAAGTAAAAAAATGCATGGAAAGTTACGTAGAACTAAAAAGTAAAGATAGAAAAATGCAGAACAAAAGATTATACAATCAAAAAAAAGAAAATGAAAAACGGGACTTGGAAGAAAAAACCCTATTAAATATCAAGCAAAACCCCAAACTATTATACTCATATGCGAGATGATGAATAAAAGAAGAATAGAAATAGGCCCTCTGAGAATTGAAGGGAGATTAACGAATGAAAAAAAGGAAATTTGCAACATACTGGCAGAACGATATAAGAGAGAATTCACCCCTAGAATAGATAATGAAGATAATGATATAGAAGTAAGGGATGAAAATAGTGAATATTTTAGCTGACATAGATATTAATGAAGCTGATATTGTGCAGGTCTATTAATGAAATTAAAAATGGAGCTGCTGCAGGGCCTGATGGAATTCCTGCTATTTTGTTAAAGAAAGTAGTTCATTCTATCGCAAAGCCACTTGCAATATTATTAAGACAAAGTGTAGATACAGGCAAGATATATAGATGCACAAATTAGCATATATTACCCTACTTTCAAAAGTGGATCAAGACTAGAGGCAAGTAATTATAGGCCTGAGTCTAACATCACATATTATGAAAGTGTATGAAAGGGTAATGAAGAAAAATATTATGAAACATTTAATAAAAATAAATTTGTTTAATAAAGGACAACATGGTTTCGTACCCGGAAAAAAAAAGTACACAAACCCAACTGTTAGTCCACCGTGAAAACATATTCAAAAATATGAAAGCGGAAATGAAACAGATGTGGTTTATTTAGACTTTGCAAAAGCTTTGATAAAGTAGACCATAATATATTAGCGAAGAAAATTAAGAGAAAACAAAATATCGTGGATAAAGTAGAAGATGGTTAAAAGAATTTTTACACAACAGAAAACACAGATAGTTCTTGCAAACACGAGAAATCGGATGAAGCCAAGGTAATATCCGGTGTGCCGCAAGGTACGGTGTTAGCTGCAATACTGTTTGTTATTATGATTGAAGACATAGACAATAATGTTAAAGATTCGGTAGTGAGTAGTTTCGCAGATACACAAGAATAAGTAGAGAAATTACTTGTGATGAAGATAGGAACGCTCTACAAAGAGACCTTAACAAAGTATATGATTGGGCAGAGGTAAATAGGATGGTATTTAACTCTGATAAATTTGAATCAATAAATTATGGAGACAGAGAAAGAAAGCTATATGCATATAAGGGACCTAATAATGAGACCATCACAAATAAGGAAGCAGTTAAAGACCTTGGTGTGATGATGAATAGGAACATGTTATGCAATGATCAAATAGCAACTCTGTTGGCAAAATGTAAAGCAAAAATGGGAATGTTGTTACGGCACTTCAAACAAGAAAAGCTGAACACATGATTTATGCTGTATAAAACATATGTTCGTAGTCCACTTGAATATTGCAATATGATATGGTACCCACACTATCAAAAGGATATTGCACAAAATAGAGAGTGTACAAAGGTCTTTACAGCTAGAATAGAATAAGTTAAGGACCTAGACTACTGGGAAAGACTACAATTCTTAAAATTATATAGTCTAGAAAGGAGAAGAGAACGTACATGATAATCATCAGGCATGGAAACAGATAGAAGGAATAGCAGAAAATATCATGGAACTAAAAAATATCAGAAAGAGCAAGCAGAGGTAGATTAATAGTGCCCAAAACTATACCAGGAAAAATAAGGAAAGCACACAGGACATTAATCCACTACGCACCAGCATCGATAATGCAGCGTCTATTCAATGCGTTGCCAGCTCATCTGAGGAATATATCAGGAGTGAGCGTAGATGTGTTTAAGAATAAGCTCGACAAATATCTAAATAAGCTCGACAAATATCTAAACTGCATCCCAGACCATCCAAGATTGGAAGATGCAAAATATACCGGAAGAATGTACTAGCAACTCTCTGGTAGACACTAGTGCCTCACACTGAGGGACCTGGGGCAACCCGAACAAGATGTAAGGTCTTGTAAGGGTCTGTAAGGTCTCTCTCTCTCTCTCTCTCGTTCGTCTCTCGTCTCTCTCTCTCTCTCTGTATTTTCCAACAAATAATCATATAATTCTCTCTTCTCTCTCTCTCTCTCTCTCTATACTACAAAGATGTATGTTTTTTAGTATGATAAATAAATGATTTACTATTTTCAAATATTAATATTAATTTATACAGCAATAATATCAATTCATTAAAGAAAATACCATAGTGAATTAGTAAGATTTCAGCTTATATTTATTATGGAAGAATGAAGGAAATCCCAGTCTTCTTGAAGTAATTTCTCCCAGTAACCTTTTTCGAGATCCAGGTACTAAAAGTGTCAGCTATATATCAAGTTCTGTGACAGCCAGGAGGGAAAGAGCTGTAGGGGAGAGCTGCAGTGTTGCAATCACGTGGTCCTGACATTTCCCCCCCCTCTCTCTCTCTCTCTCTCTCTCTCTCCTTCTCTCTCTCTCTCTCTCTCTCTTTCTCTCTCTCTCTCTCTCTCATTTACTGAGACTCGAGATTTTTTATGTACTTGTACTATTTGTTTTTAATACTTTCAAATAATAATAATAATAATAATAATAATAATAATAATAATAATAATAATAATAATAATGGGAGCAACATCAAACACATAGATGAGACAGGATACAAATACCTGGGAATAATGGAAGGAGGAGATATAAAACACCAAGAGATGAAGGACACGATCAGGAAAGAATATATGCAGAGACTCAAGCGATACTCAAGTCAAAACTCAACGCCGGAAATATGATAAAAGCCATAAAACACATGGGCAGTGCCAGTAATCAGATACAGCGCAGGAATAGTGGAATGGACGAAGGCAGAACTCCGCACCATAGATCAGAAAAACCAGGTGGAAACATATGACAATACACAAAGCACTACAACCCAAGAGCAAATACGGACAGACTATACATAACACGAAAGGAAGGAGGGAGAGGACTACTAAGTATAGAGGACTGCGTCAACATCAAAAACAGAGCCACTGGGGCAATATCTGAAAACCAGTGAAGCGACCGTGGCTAAAGAGTGCATGGGAAGAAGGACTAATAAAGTAGACGAAGACCCAGAAATATACAGAGACAGGAGAAAGACAGAAAGAACAGAGGACTGGCACAACAAACCAATGCACGGACAATACATGAGACAGACTAAAGAACTAGCCAGCGATGACAATTGGCAATGGCTACAGAGGGGAGAGCTAAAGAAGGAAACTGAAGGAATGATAATAGCGCCACAAGATCAGGCCCTAAGAACCAGATATGTTCAAAGTACGATAGACGGAAATAACATCTCTCCCATATGTAGGAAGTGCAATACGAAAAATGAAACCATAAACCACATAGCAAGTGAATGCCCGGCACTTGCACAGAACCAGTACAAAAAGAGGCATGATTTCAGTGGCAAAAGCCCCCTCCACTAGCCTGTGCAAGAAACATCAGCTACCTTGCAGTAATAAGTGGTACGAGCACCAACCTGAAGGAGTGTAGAAAACGATCGGCAAAGATCCTCTGGGACTATGGTATCAGAACGGATAGGGTGATACGTGCAAACAGACCAGACGTGACGTTGATTGACAAAGTCAAGAAGAAAGTATCACTCATTGATGTCGCAATACCATGGGACACCAGAGTTGAAGAGAAAGAGAGGGAAAAATTGGAATAAGTATCAAGATCTGAAAATAGAAATAAGAAGGATATGGGATATGCCAGTGGAAATCGTACCCATAATCATAGGAGCACTAGGCACGATCCCAAGATCCCTGAAAAGGAATCTAGAAAAACTAGAGGCTGAAGTAGCTCCAGGACTCATGCAGAAGAGTGTGATCCTAGAAACGGCACACATAGTAAGAAGAGTGATGGACTCCTAAGGAGGCAGGATGCAACTCTCTCTCTCTCTCTCTCTCTCTCTCTCTCTCTCTCTCTCTCTCTCTCTCTCTCTCTCTCTTACTGAGATGAGATGAGATCATTTTCATGGACGTGTATGTAATAAGTTTATCATTAATATTTTCCAATAATAACTACTATAAGTACAAATTCATATCTGAGTATTTTAAATACAATAACATTCCATTTCTCTCTTTTAAATACTGTAAGGACAACTCTCTCTCTCTCTCTCTCTCTCTCTCTCTCTCTCTCTCTCTCTCTCTCTCTCTCTCTCTCTCTCTCTCTCTCTCCACAAGATGCTTGTCATACATTTGGTGTTTCTATTTCTTCCTTTTATCTCTCTCGCTCTCAGCAAAAGAATTGATAGACAGACAAACATAATTGCACAGTCCTCTCTTTCTCTCTTCTCTGGAGAAATATATGTATTTATGGGAGGGGGAAAAAGTTGCCTACAGGCGTTCATTTCAATCTATTGAAACCTAAGGAGTTATTTCTCTCTCTCTCTCTCTCTCTCTCTCTCTCTCTCTCTCTCTCTCTCTCTCTCTCTCCTCTCTCTCTCTATCTCTCTCTCTCTCTCTCTCTCTCCTCTCTCTCTCTCTCTCTTGTATTTTTAATGAAAATATACAGTAATTTGTGAATACACAGTGTTACACATGAAAAAAAGTAAATTAGTGATAATTTTAGAGATACTGCCCTAAGAAAAATTGCAAATTAGTAGTGAAATTTTCCCTGTGGACATGTTTTCAAGAACATCGTTCCGGCTTACGACGATTTTCGGGTTACGACGCGTCTTAAGAACGGAACCCCCGTCGTAACCCGGGGACCGCCTGTACTTGTATTTGAAGGTCTACTGGGTCTTACAAGTTAAACTGTAGTATTAATTTTTTTTCGTTTACAATATATAGTTTAATGACAACAATATTTAACAAAATAAATAAAAGTATAAAGCATTTAATATAAAATATAGTTTTCAATATCACATTTAGCATAAAAGATGTATAAAATCGTACACAACCGCTGTGACGTCACTCTCAGCTGACTTGAGACTGAACGAGGGAGCATTGACATGTTGAGGAGAGAAGAAGAGAATAAATATTACTGTATGTATGCAAAAGCAATAACAATTCACATAAAAAGGGAATATCTCAATGAATTTAACATAATGATAAAATATGAAAACAATCAAAGGCGATACAGAACGAGAAAAAAAAAAAAAGTCGTAATTGAGCCAGTGTTCGATGCGCCGAGTGAGATGGTCTAGTCAAACAATATTAACAAATTAGTAAATGAAAGAACAAAGCTTTTCACAATAAAATTTAGCACAAATGATTAATAAATTCATCCATCATTGCAGTGATACACAGCTAACTTGAGGCAGAGGGAGGGAGCGTTTATATTTTTGAGAAATAATGAATGAATGATTTTAAGTTATCGTGTGTCGTGGTATTGTACAGGAGAAAAGAGAGTAAAATCTTTTACTATAATATATACGTAGAAGCAGTACCAATTCACATAAAAAATAAAATGTTATTTCATAATAAATTTAACATAATGATAAAATATGAAAACAATCAAATGCAATACAGAAAAAAGTATTAATTGAGCCTGTGTTCAGTGTGCCGAGTGAGGCGGTCTAGCTGAACAATATTAACAAATTAGTAAATGAAAGAACAAAGCTTTTCACAATAAAATTTAAAAACAAATGAATAACAAAATCAATTTTCATTGCGGTGATACATAGCTAACTTGAGGAAGAGGGAAGGAGCGATTATATTTTTGAGGAATAATGAATGAATGATTGTAAGTTATAGTGCATTGTGGTATTGTAGAGGAGAGAAGAGACGGTAGAATACGTACTATAATATGTATGTAAAAGCAGTACCAATTCACATAAAAAATAAGATTATTTCACAATAAATTTAACATAATGATAAAACATGAAAACAAATGCATACAGCAAAAAGAAAAAAAAAAGCTTACTCGAGTCAGTGTTTGGTGCACTGGAGAGAGAGAGAGAGAGAGAGAGAAGAGAGAGAGAGAGAGATAAGAGAGGCGAGATCTAAGAACGGGGGTTGCTTTTCCACAGACTTTGCTGATCTGGGATGGTTATTCGCCCATTTCTTTCACTTACACGCGATTTTCCCAAATCACTTTTATTTTTGTTACGGTAGAATACCAATCTAGTGGCAAATGTTTGTTACAATATTTTACTTCTGTAAAAGTAACTCAACTCTGTGATAAACAAACTGGATTTGTTACAATATTTCACCACTGTAAAAGTAACTCAACTCTGTGATATACAAACTGGCACCGCTTTCAACTTCTGCATGCCTTCGATTGTTTGTTGAAACGGCTTCCTTGTGAAAAGTTATTTTCTCTCTCTTTCCTTTTTTTGAATTCCTGACTTATTACTTATTTGTTTGCAAAATCTTCATGTTTGTTATAAAAGTCCGCCATCTGCCCACAGTAACTTGATGTATTGTGGCATAATTAATCTCTTTTGTGCACTTAAGATCCAAGTGTAAACATGCCGATTACACTCTCTCTCTCTCTCTCTCTCTCTCTCTCTCTCTCTCTCTCTCTCTCTCTCTCTCCCCCACCGTGAGAACATATACAAAAATATGAAAAGCGGAAATGAAACAGATGTGGTTTATCTAGACTTTGCAAAAGCTTTTGACAAGGTAGACCATAATATATTAGCAAAGAAAATTAGAAAACACAATATCGTGGATAAAGTAGGAAGATGGTTAAAAGAATTTTTACACAACGGAAAACAGATAGTTATTGCAAACGATGAGAAATCGGATGAAGCTAAGGTAATATCTGGTGTGCCACAAGATACGGTGTTAGCTGCAATACTGTTTGTTATTATGATTGTAGACATAGACAGTAATGTTAAGGACTCGGTAGTGAGTAGTTTTGCTGATGACACAAGAATAAGTAGAGAAATTACTTGTGATGAAGATAGGAACGGAACGCTCTACAAAGAGACCTTAACAAAGTATATGATTGGGCAGTGGTAAATAGGATGGTATTTAACTCTGATGTGTATTTAACTCTGATAAATTTTAATCAATAAATTATGGAGACAGAGAAGGAAAGCTATATGCATATAGGGGACCAAATAATGAGACAATCACAAATAAGGAAGCAGTTAAAGACCTTGGTGTGGGCACTTCAAAACAAGAAAAGCTGAACACATGATTATGCTTTATAAAACATATGTTCGTAGTCCACTTGGATATTGCAATATGATATGGTACCCACACTATCAAAAGGATAATGCACAAATTGAGAGTACAAAGGTCCTTTACAGCTAGAATAGAAGAAGTTAACCCTTAAACGCCGAAGCGGTAAAAAAAAAAAAATGTCTCCCGTGTGCCGGAGACGTTTCAGAGTGAGCGCGGAAGCGGAAAAAATATTTTTTTCAAAAAATCACAGCGCGCTTAGTTTTCAAGATTAAGAGTTCATTTTTGGCTCCTTTTTTTGTCATTGCCTGAAGTTTAGTATGCAACCATCAGAAATGAAAAACATTATCATTATCATATATAAATAATGCGATATATGATAGCGCAAAAACGAAATTTCATATATAATTGTATTTAAATCGCGCTGTGCGCAAAACGGTTAAAGGTAACAAGTTACTTTTTTTTCATTGTAATCTACACTAAATTGCAATCATTTTGGTATATAACACATTGTAAAACGATAAAAGCAACACAGAGAAAATATTATCACAAAATAATGCATGAATTCGTAACGCACGGACGTAAACTAATAATTTTTTCAAAAATTCACATAATCTAATATTGTCCTAGAGACCTTCCAATTTCTTTCAAAATGAAGACAATGATTGAATATTACTATACTGTAAGAATATTAGCTTACAAATACAGTTTTCGACCATATCTGACGAGTTAAAGTTGACCGAATGTCAAATTTTATATATATATATTTTTGTATGCAATTATTTCGGAAATAAGAAAAGCTACAACTTTCAAATATTTTTCATTTTATTCTACATGAAATTGCGCACATTTTCATATATAAAACTCTATGAATTGCCTAATATGAAACGGAGCAAATATTCCGAGAATGGGACTTATGCATTTCGGAGATTTGTGGCGGAGAATCCGCGCGCGGAGGGAAGGAAAGTTTTTTTTTTAAATTCACTATAAATTTAAATATATTGCTAGAGACTTCGAATTTGTTTCACGATGAAGATAAATGACTGAATATTACTAGACTGTAAGAGTTTTATCTTACAATTGCGTTTTTCGACCATTTCGGTAGAGTCAAATTTGACCAAACGTGGTTTTTTTTCTATTTATCGTGATTTATATGCAAATATTTCGAAAATGAAAAAAGCTGCAACCTTCAACTATTTTTTGTTGTATTATACATGCAATTGCGCACATTTTCATATATAAAACTTTATGTAACGGCTAATTTAAAATAGTGCAAACATTACCACAATCGCACGTATGATTTTTTCGGAAGAGTTACCGCGCGGACGTAAAGAAAATGTTATTTTTTTCATAAATTCACTATAAATCGAAATAATGTGCTAGAGACTTCCAATTTGTTGCAAAATGAAGGTAAATGCTTGAATATTACTAGAATATAAGCGTTTTAGCTTACAATTGCGTTTTTCGACCATTTCGGTAGAGTCAAAGTTGACCGAAGGTTGAAAATTTGTCACTTATCATTTTTTATATGAAAATATTTCAAAATTGATAAAAGCTACAACCATGGGTTGTTTTTAGTTGTGTTGTGCATGAAATTGCGCACATTTTCATATATAAAACTTTATGTAACGGCTAATTTAAAATGGTGCAAACATTACCACAACGCATGTATGATTTTTTTCGGAAGAGTTACCGCGAGGACGTAAAGAAAAAGTTTTTTCATAAATTCACCATAAATCGAAATATTGTGCTAGAGACTTCCAATTAGTTGCAAAATTAAGGTAAATAATTGAATATTACTAAAATATAAGTTTTAGCTTACAATTCCATTTTTCGACCATTTCGGTAGAGTCAAAGTTGACCGAAGGTTGAAATTTTGGCACTTATCGTTATTTATATGAAAATATCTCAAAACTGATAAAAGCTACAATCATGAGTATTTTTTTGCTGTATTCTACATAAAAATGCGCACATTTTCATATATAATACTACATATAACGGCTAATTTAAAATGGTAAAAAAATTATGTCAAAGTGACGAAATAATTTCCGAGATGTGTCACAGATACTTTTTAGTTCGGCAAGAAAGAAATTCGTGCTTGCGCGCCTGCGTAACGATTGTAAACAAAACAACACCTTGATCCGTGAACTCCCAACATCCCCCAAGGCGCGTGATTCAAGAGTTTTCGGCTGGTAGGCCTAAAAGTATTTTTCCGCAAATTTAAAAAAAAACTTTTGTATGTAGACGTAAAATACGTCCAGTCGGCACCCGAGAGACAAAAAATGTCGACGTAAAATACGTCCAGTCAGCGTTTAAGGGCTAAGGACCTTGCCTACTGGGAAAGACTACAATCATTAAAATTATAGTCTAGAAAGGAGAAGAGAACGCTACATGATAATTCAGGCATGGAAACAGATAGAAGGAATAGCCGAAAACATCATGGAGCTAAAAATATTAGTAAGAGCAAGCATAGGTAGATTAATAGTGCCCAAAACTATACCAGGAAAAATAAGGAAAGCACACAGGATATTAATCCACTACGCACCAACATCGATAATGCAGCGTCTATTCAATGCGTTGCCAGGTCATCTGAGGAATATATCAGGAGTGAGCGTAGATGTGTTTATGAATAAGCTCGACAAATATCTCAGCTGCATCCCAGACCATCCAAGATTGGAAGATGCAAAATATACCGGAAGATGTACTAGCAACTCTCTGGTAGACATTAGAGGTGCCTCACACTGAGGGACCTGGGGCAACCCAAACAAGATGTAAGGTCTGTAAGGTAAGGTCTCTCTCTCTCTCTCTCTCTCTCTCTCTCTCTCTCTCTCTCTCTCTCTCAAACATAATCGGCACACACTATCAATTCCTTTGATTGTCTTTGTACCTAATATGTGAATAAAATTGATTTTGTCAACCTTTGCATACTGGAACCAATTTGATTTGCTCAAAGGGTTCCCGTCTCTCTTCCCTCCATCCTCCACCCAGCCAGTGCCATTTTTACCAAACAGTTTGTAAATTGTACATTGAAGAAATAAAATTTAGAACATTTTACTTCATATAGTACGTTTTCATTACACTCTTAATTTAACTTTTGAACACATTAATAATAGAAAAAATGTGAAAAGGGGGACTTTTTGGGTTGGCTGGAACAAATTATCCCAATTCCTTTTATTTCTTATGGGGATATTTGTTTCATATTTCGAACAAATCGTACTTCAAACAGCCTTCTGGAATGGATTAAGTTCTAAGTACGAGGTACTACTGTACTTAGTAAGTATATACAAAATCTATTTTCACAATAAATTTAACATAATGATAAAACATGAAAACAAATGCATACAGCAAAAAGAAAAAAAAAAGCTTACTCGAGTCAGTGTTTGGTGCACTGAGAGAGAGAGAGAGAGAGAGAGAGAGAGAGAGAGAGAGATAGAGAGGAGAGAGAGAGAGAGAGAGAGAGAGGAAATTTGATGCCCACTTGATGACAGCAACAAATCAGCTCCTTCCCCCTCAAGTCACTTAACTTGATATGTATATCTGAGTTTTTTTTAGAAAGAATCTGACTGGGATTTCCTTCATTCTTCCATAATTTTTTAAATTTGTAAGTAAAAATCTTACTAATTCACTATGGTATTTTCTTTAATGAATTGATATTATTGCTGTATAAATTAATATTAATATTTGAAAATAGTAAATCATTTATTTATCATACAATAAAACATACATCTTTGTAGTAGAGCGAAAGAGAGAGAATTATTATTTTTATTATGTGATATTTAAACTTATTAAACTTACTAATACAGTATTAATCAAAATTAATATTTGAAAAATTAAGTAAACATCATTTTTTGTATCATAAAAATGTATTTAGTCATGAAAATAAACATCAAAATACACTAATTGGTGATTATTTTCGCCGGAAAATTCCGCGAATGGGCGAGTCCGTCCGCGAATAATTTCTAGATAGGTTCCAAAGAAAAACCCGCGAATGTGTGAGTCCGCGAATCCGGAGAACGCGAATACGGGGGGAACACTGTATAGGTGTCAAGTTTGTTACATGACATATATACTCTCATACAATTTAGTCTTAAGTTTTTCTGTTCATATTCAAGTTGGTAATGATCCGTCCTCGGGGCTTCGTTGTAAGGATTACAATGACCCTCTTTTTCAGGCTGCCACTGTTAAAGAAGTCGTGTTGGCAACCCTGAAGGCCTGGGTTGGTGGCTTCGGGAAGAACGCCGCCAAAGGACAGCCCTATATCCTGGAGAAGAAGATGGCTGTCCTGATCTTCCCAGGCGGGAAGTCGACGGGGTACGTGGACCCCACCGCGGCAGCTCTGACAATTGCTTCAATTCAAGAACAAGTAGAACAAGCCTTGACTGAAGGAAGCGGACAAGACATCGTGGCGGATGTAGCGACCCTGGATATTAATATAGAGCCAATGACGGTAGGTGGGGAAGATTTGCTAGTTGAGGTAGGTTTGTTGGGCACCCAAGGGCTTCCCTTGGGTGCTTCTGGAACTTCGTCACCTGTCCCTTCTTCTTCTTCCTTTCAGGGCTTTACGGGATCAGAGATCCCTTATAGTACCCCCGCTGCATCTGTGACCCCTAAGGTGAAGGGACACAGGGAGCAGAAGACCCTGAAGAAGACGTCCAAAAAGACGTCGTCGTCTTCTTCATCTCGTAAGTCTCCAGCTTCTCATCCCGGAGCAGAGAAAGTGAAGCCTTCTTCCTCTTCAACTTCACTGCTTAAAGGGTCGAGGAGTAAAACTTCTAAGGAAAGGGCCCGTACTCCCGCTGAGTCTGTGCCTTCTCCCGCTGCTGCCGGAACTCCTCCGGTGACTCCTGCTGGGGTCGTGGTACCTGGTACCTTTGATCCTGCTGCATTTTCGGCAGGAATGATGCAGCAGGTAGGGGATTTGGTAGGTTCTCTGAGTACGAGAGTTGAGCAAATGTTTGCCCAACTCTCTAGCTCTATTACCCAATCAGGGCAATCAATTCAGAACCTGTTTGAAAGAATGTCTACTCAAGAGAATCTCCTAACAGGCTTGAACCAGGCACCGCAGGCCGATCTCCCGGTAGTAGGAGCCGGACTGGCCCAACTTCCGGCCTATGATACTCTCCCTGCTTTCTCCATGAGTAATCCTTGGAGGGTAGCAGCTTATGCTCCCTTCAAGGATGGTATGATTTCCATCCCGGAATGTGGAACTCGAAGGATTGAGGACTTCGAGTTCCACCCTGCCGACTTACAGCCTCCTTTCATGGGATATGCGAGGCTGACGGAGATAGCCTTGAATAGGGAGGATAAAATCCCAAAAGAGACAGTCCTGTATAGCCGGGACCACGCTCAAAGAGAGTGGTTACACTGCTTGGAGGATTGGGACTGTATTAACACCAGACTCAAAGCATTTAAGAGTCCATTTACTATCTTCACCACAGAGGAGGAGGCACCACTCCCCTTTCTGACGAAGATAGCAGAAGCTACCATGCAAGCGGGCATGAGGGATGAACCCCTGCCACAACTGAGGGAATCTGACCCTACATCTCCTCTCCTCCCTTCGTTCGGTGAACACCATGGTGATGACCGAAGTGGCCGCCTTAACGTATGGTTCGGAGCCTCTTTTCAAGCTTCTAGCTAAGTCTCAAACCCATACAGCCAATGCCAAAGCGACTTGTATGAGTTTATTGTGGCGAGAAGGAACTGCCGAAAACACGTCCTTCAGGAAGCAACCATTCGGCACGAGCCGAACAAGTTGCTTTCATCTAATATCTGGGGGGCGGACCTCTTCCCGGAGTCGGCAGTAAAGGAGGTCCAAAACGAAGCAACGAGGCTTAACCAGAGCCTCAGAGCCCGTTGGGGTCTCTCAGCCAAGCGAAAACCAGAGAATCCTTCATCCGGAAAGAAGCTGAAAAAGACTAAACGGTTCCAGCCATACCAAAAGAAACAACAACAGCACTTTGTTCAGGCGGTCCCGGTCGCTCAGGCAGGTCAGTCCACTGTACCAAAAGGACAGAACCAGCCAATTCTTCTACTGTCTCCACAAGCCCAGCCCTCTACTTCCTACGCTGTTTCCCCGGCTTTCAATCCTGTGTTTGAAAGCCAAGCTTTTCAAACCTTCAACCGGTTTGCTAGGGGAAGCAGGGCCAGAGGCGCCTTTCGTCAACGGGGTGCAGGAAGAGCCGTCAATAGAGGAAAGCACTTCTGTGGGGGGCGCGGAGCTCATCCCGCACAGCAGCAGTGAGATCTCCAGGGTAGGAGGGAGGCTATTCCTCTTCCGACACGGGTGGAGGTTCAGCAAATGGGCACAGAGCATAGTGTCCAAGGGTCTGGGTTGGAGTTGGATCGAAGGTCCTCCTCCACCCAGGTCATTACCTTCAACTACCATCAAAGGAATTGGCAGATTATGCAGAGGAACTCCTTCAGAAAGGAGTAATATCGAGAGTCAAGCATTTAAAGTTTCAAGGACGCTTATTCAGCGTGCCAAAGAAAGGCTCATTAAAAAGAAGAATGATCTTAAACTTGTCCCAGCTAAACTTAATTCATTTGCTGCGACAAGTTCAAAATGCTGACCATCTCGCAGGTACGGACCTTACTTCCCCGTGGGGCCGTAACCACCTCTATCGATCTTACAGACGCATACTATCATATCCCAATCGCGAGACACTTTCGCCCTTACCTAGGCTTCAAGCTGGGAGACCAGGCATTCTCTTTCAAAGTGATGCCCTTCGGGCTGAATGTAGCCCCCAGGGTAT
Source organism: Macrobrachium nipponense (assembly GCF_015104395.2). Classification (NCBI taxonomy): domain Eukaryota; kingdom Metazoa; phylum Arthropoda; class Malacostraca; order Decapoda; family Palaemonidae; genus Macrobrachium; species Macrobrachium nipponense. The sequence continues at coordinate 151,583,373 of NC_087200.1, forward strand.
TCACGAAAATAGCGGAAGTAGTAGTACAACAACTGAGATCGCAAGGGATAATGGTAGTAGCATACCTCGACGATTGGCTGATTTGGGCGTCAACCGTCGAGGAAAGCCTCAAAGCCACAAACAAGGTGATTCAGTTCTTGGAACATCTAGGGTTCCAGATAAACAGGACAAAGTCCAGGCTCACTCCGGAGTCTCGTTTTCAATGGCTAGGCATCCAATGGGACTTATCCTCCCACAATCTGTCAATTCCGGTGGTCAAAAGGAAAGAAATAGCCAAGTCAGTGAGGCAATTCCTAAAGAACAAACAAGCATCAAGGAGAAACCAGGAGAGGATCCTAGGTTCCCTCCAGTTTGCTTCAGTGATGGACATCTTACTGAAAGCAAGGCTGAAAGACATAAACCGAATTTGGCGCTCAAGAGCAAATGTCAAATCTCGGGACAAGTTGTCAGTAATCCTGCAAATCCTTCGCAATCGTCTACGTCCATGGGCGGAGACAAAGAACCTGTCCAAATCAATTCCTCTTCAATATCCTCCTCCGGCGTTAACTATCCACACAGACGCCTCGCTAAGCGGCTGGGGAGGATACTCTCAGTTCAAAAAAGTTCTGGGAACTTGGTCACCTCAGTTCCGCCAGCTCCACATAAACGTATTGGAGGCTATGGCAGTATTTCTCACTCTGAAGAGGCTCCTTCCACCAAAGAATTCTCATATAAAACTGGTATTGGACAGCGCAGTAGTAGTACACTGCATCAACAGGGGAGGATCCAAATCAAGGCATGTGAACCATGTAATGATAGCCATTTTCTCTCTAGCGAACAAATACAAATGGCATCTGTCTTCCACCCACTTGGTGGGAGTAAGGAATGTGATAGCAGACGCCCTGTCTCGGTCAGTTCCTCTAGAATCAGAATGGTCCCTAGACAACAAGTCGTTCCAGTGGATACGCCGGAGTGTCCCAGGTCTCCAAGTAGATCTTTTCGCCTCCCAAGCGAACCACAAGCTTCCTTGCTATGTGGCCCCCAACCTGGACCCTCTGGCATATGCCACAGACGCACTGTCCATAGACTGGAATCAATGGAAGAAGATTTACATCTTTCCTCTAGTGAATCTTCTATTGAAAGTTCTGAACAAACTCAGGACTTTCAAGGGACAAGTGGCCCTAGTAGCCCCGAACTGGCCAAGAGCAACTGGTACCCTCTGCTTCTGGAATTGGGTCTTCGACCTCAACGGATTCCCAATCCCAAACTATCTCAGTCAGTACAAATGAGGACTGTGTTCGCTTCCTCAGGAATTCTCAAAACCCTAACTTTATGGACTTCATGAAGTTTGCGGCTAAAAAAGATGCAGGTATCAATCCCCAGAATATCCTTTTCCTAGAATCAGATAAGAGGGAATCAACCTTGAGGCAGTATGACGCTGCAGTTAAGAAGTTAGCATCTTTCCTGAAGGAGACAAACACCACAACCATGACAGTGAATTCAGCTATATCCTTTTTCAGGTCCTTATTCAAAAAAGGATTAGCAGCTAGCACTATTACCACTAATAAATCAGCTTTAAAGAAAATCTTTCAGTTGGGTTTTCAAATAGACTTGACAGACTCTTACTTTACGTCTATTCCCAAAGCTTGTGCTAGACTTAGACCTTCTGTAAGGCCTAGTTCAGTATCATGATTTTTAAATGATGTCCTCAAACTGGCTTCAGACACTGACAACTCCGCCTGTTCATTCATAATGCTACTAAGGAAGACGCTATTCTTACTAAGTCTGGCTTCAGGGGCCAGAATTTCAGAACTGTCGGCTCTATCCAGAGATGCGGGGCATATAGAATTCCTCCCTTCAGGAGAAGTTTTGCTTTCCCCGGATCGTAGTTTTCTAGCTAAAAACGAGGATCCTTTAGCGAGGTGGGCACCTTGGAAAGTCATCCCTCTCCCACAAGACCCTTCTCTTTGTCCAGTGATGACCTTACGAGCCTTTCTGTCTAGGACATCTTCTACCTCCTCAGGTCCTCTCTTTATGAGAGAAAAAGGTGGCACTATATCAGTTAAAGACATCAGGCAGCAGATCCTTTACTTCATTAAGCAAGCAAATCCTGAATCATTTCCAAAAGCCCATATCAGGGCAGTAGCCACCTCTATTAATTATTTTTAGCATATGAATTTTGATGATTTAAAGAAGTATACTGGCTGGAAATCGCCGACAGTTTTTAAGCGTCACTATCTAAAGTCCTTGGAATCTTTAAAATTTCCAGCAGTGGCAGCGGGGAACATAGTTTCCCCTGACACTGCATAATAGTTGTAGTTGAAGATCCAGATCTCCTTTCTACCTGCCTCAACTAACATTTCACATAACCTACCGTAATGCTCTATAATATAGTCCTTTAGCCTTAGCTGCTTATGATTATGTTTTTGGTGGTGTGTCCCTTATTTTTTTGCTAGGAGCACCCACAACAATTTTGTATATTATGAAATGTCTTTGGGTGTGGCTCCCCTTATTTTAATGCTAGGGTACCACACCTATTTTGTGTATATATCTTTGAAGATTATTTTGATTATAGTGAGTAATTTCATATGTAACTTATAACTCACTATCCTAGATAAGCTTTCAATAATAATATAAGTTTAGTTTTAAGTTAACTGTAAGTCCACTTTAATTTTGTCAAGTTAACTTTATGTATGGTAATTTTTGGATTCTCCAGATTATACTTGTTTGTTTTTATCTTTATAGTTTCATTGAGACCCTTTCTTTATTCAATCTTGTGCTATTTCTCTGGTACTTTTTTACGCAGCGACACGAACTGAGCCCAGAAAAAGGATTTTGACGTAGGAAAAATCTATTTCTGGGCGAGGGGTTCGTGTCGCCCAGTGAAATCCCCCCCTACACCCCGCCCTGTAGCCCAAGATTGCCTTCTAACTTCAAGGATGGCCACCAGAGGCGTGGCAGTCGGCGTGGCGTGGGGCGTAGTAGTAGTAGTTGCCGCCTCTGCCTGTGGATCGGCTCTCTCAGGAGGGGGATTTTGGTGTAGGAAGTTCTAAATGGCAAGAGGTTCGTGGTAGTGGTCTCACTCGCCCCAGATACCATACCGACGCCCTCTTTTATTTAGGGTGTGCGAGTCAGTTATACTGACATCTTCCTGAATTTATTTTTCTCTGGTATGTGTTAGCTCTTTACCTTAGAAATAATGAACTTGAGGATTATTTCACGCAGCGACACGAACCCCTCGCCCAGAAATAGATTTTTCCTACGTCAAAATCCTTTTTTTAGAATTCTTCTTCTGTTTTAATATTATGTTACGTATATGTTTCATTATAGCTGTCAGTAACTCGGTATCTCCATTAGGTAAAGATAGAATAAATAGAAATGAATGGTTATTATACTGTTTGGTAGTTTCATTAGTTGAAGAGAGATACTAATGAAAATTTATGGCTTACTGTGTCCTAGGAAAAGTGATTGCTTGGCGTTAGTTCGGTAATCGTAAGACGGTAAGAGCTGAATGTAAACAATCGATTGGAAGATTTTTTTGTTTGTTTGTTTGTGTATTATAGTTACTGATTAATTAATAATTATTTGAAATGAGTACATACTGATTATTTATACATTTTATTGGCATATTCTAAGCTTTTAGCTTCTTAGGTTTAGATGTCAGAATCATAGACTAGGCCACAGTAGCAACCGCTAACATAGGCTAGGCTTATTGCTAAGGGACATATGCTAAAGTCCTAATATATGAAGTAAAAATGGGGTTGAACATTACATGTAGTTGAATATTACTCAAGTATGTGCAGTATTTTGTCTTTTTGGAGTCATATTTCTTCCGTCGGATCGGCGTCGTAACCCTAGAACACGTGTTTTAGGCCTGGAAATATAATTTACTGGGTGTTTTTGGAGGGCATGGAACGGATTTGCCATTTTACATGTAAAATGTGGTCCAACATACGAAAACCTCATGATACGAAGGGCGCCTCGGAACGGAATAATTTCGTATCTCGAGGTACTACTGTATATGTAATTTACCAAGTAATTACATAGCTGATGCCCATATTGACAGAGGTGGGATACATGGACTATTCTATTCCCAAACAATGTTAATAAAAACAATGAAATGATAAAGAAATTTCTTCTAACAATCATTGTGTTTGTTGTTTTCTTCACCAAAATTCACAGAAGGGTTGGTTAGTAGGAAAACAGTCTGAAACCCCTACTAGCCTACCTGGGCTGGGTCCAAGCGTCAGCCTCCGAGACGGACCCACTGCAACATCAAGCACATCACTTACCTCAACAGGAGACTCCAGACGTCCATGAACAGACAAGGGCGTGGCGGCCGTATGTACGTGAGATGGGGGGAAACTAGAGCACTCAAGATTGACAGAAAGGAACGAAATGGGCAAGAACTTGGGAAAAGGCCAAGAGAGGAAAAAACCCAACTCTCGTCCAGGCGGTAAAGAAAAGACTGGAGTAGATGATCGGCGTTTGAGCACTCTTCATCTGATCTATGCATGCATTGCCAGATACCACAAGATTCCTTGCTTTCATCTGCTTTTTTACCGGATCCAGCTAGGCGCTAGAAATGATCCTATTGTTAAGGGGGCCGGCTGGCTAATGCCATTCTTTAAGGACAGGACTTTGATATTCATACTACTTAATAAGGTGAGTTGGTACATCTCCAAACCACATATGATTTTCGCCTCTGACCTTCAGTTTTGTGACGCCAGTGCGATTTATCCCGAAAATAACCATTTTTCAAATTCTACCTCCTCCCTTGATATTTAATATTAAGACCTGGGATTACTACCATATATAGACCTGATGTAGACCTCCAATCAAATGAAGAGTTTTTTTTTCTAAAAGTCATTTTTTTGCTAGATATGAATTTTTCATTATGGTAAAAAAATAAACTCTACAAATTAGGAAAACAAAATTTATAAAAAATAAGACAAAACAAAAATTGGAAAAAAGGGCCTCATTTGATTGTTGTATAATGTCTTTCTGAGTTATATACCAAATTCCAATGTTATAGCTTTAAAACTAAGTGAGAAGATAGATTTTGGTCAACAACTATAGTTTTGAGATACAGGCATTCAAAGTTTTTCTTCGTATTTTCATAACGACAATGTTAATAAATAATGATTATTATGAATGTATATTTCTTTTTGTGTATTAATAAACCAAAACTATTTTATTTATCATAATTTAATCATAAATGATGATCCCTTTGCTCATATATCGTACCTTGGGGCACTGCGTCAGGCAAGACGGGGCACTCCTTCCTACGCAACTCTCTCTCTCTCCTTCACTAACTTGGCTTATTACAGCAAATTTTCTTCTTCTGTATGTTAGCTAGATGTTTTCCTAGTATTTTCCGTTTTGGCATGATGAAATTCTTGCCAAAACAAAAAATAAACAAACGTAAATGCAAGAGAATGTCAAGAGGTGAAATTCGAAGTTGTACTCTCTTTTCACAAAGACAATGTTAATAAATCATGATTATTATGAATTTCATATTCCTTTTTGGGTATTAAGAAACCAAAACTATGTTATTTATCATAAATTAAGATCCCTTTGCTCAAAGATCGTAGCCTGGGGGACAGTGTGACGTGTGCTTCAGGCAAGACGGGGGCGTTTACTTACTACGCAACCCTCCCTCTCTCACTTCAATAACTACGCTAATATCGCATATATTATGATATTCTGTAATCATATTAGAGCGAATTTTCTTCGTCTTTATGTTAACGAGATGTTTTCCTTGTCTTTTCCTCATTGGCATGATGAAATTCTTGCCGAAACATAGATAAACATATGTAAAAGCAAGCGAATGTCAGAGGTGAAACTCAAACGTGTAGTCTACTTGAAGTATGTGCTCGCACTGAATCATGGTTCAACTTGATACTCCCCTCTGCGACCCACGGAATCTCTACAGATGCCATTTCTCACAATTTCTTTGACAATAATTATCAAAATTTACGATAACTAAAGAAATATTGCATTTTCTTGTACAGATGAATGTTTTAGGCTTATTGAGTTATGTTTACTAATTACCCTGTAACTACGAAAGTAAGAGGAATTTTGACGAAATATTTCGTATACGTATTTTCAATTGCCATATGAAGCTCCATGAATTTTTTCATGACTTTGCATTTTTCGCCCTATACCCCCATATATAAGGGTTCCAGCCGGCCCCCTTAAGACCGAGGGTTTGTTCGCGTATGAACAAACAACACCTTCACCTGAACACCGAGGAGAGCATCACTCTGTATCCTTTTATGGTAGAAGATAATCCTTTTGTTCCCTTCAAAAATAAAAGGAAGTACACATTCTCTGTTAAAGATGATTTAGTAGAAAAGATTCTATTGTCTACTTGCTTTGGTATATATCAGATGACGACCTGCATGTGGAAATGGCTTCCGAAGCCTCTCTCGAAAACTCTTTTGCTCTGAGGACTTTTGATAGTTTATATCCTTTCAGAGCCAGAGAAGACAACTTTTGATGCAAGTAGTTGAAATAGGCCTGTCTGAGAAGCATTCTCTTTTGAGGTAGAAGTCTTGGAAAGTCTACCAGTAGACTCATTACATCTGGGAACCATTCCCTCAGTGACCAAAATGGTGCTATCAGGATCAACTGTTACGTTTTGATGATGATCAAACTTGTTCAATACTTCCCGAATCATCACGAACAGGGGAAAAGCATAGAGAAATTTGTCCGACCAATTGAGCAGCATGGCATCTGTTGCCCATGCTCAAGGATCCAGAATTGGGGAGCAAAAAAGGGGAAAGTTTTTCGATATTGTAAACAGGTCCAACATTGGTGTCCCCCAAAGTTTCCATAGGTCTAAACATACTAGTGGATATAAGGTCCATTCTGTCTAAATGACTTGGTTCCTGCAGCTCAGCTGGTCCGCCAACACATTCACTTATCCCTGAACAAATCTGGTGATCAACACAAAGTCTAATTTTGTTTCGCCCATATGAGGAGGTCTCTTGCTATCTCGCAAAGAGAAAAAGAGCGCGTTTCTCCTGGTTTGCTTATGTAAGCTAGAGAAGTTGTGTTGTCCGAGTGGACTGCAACTGTCCTTCCGGACACTACCGAGGAAAAAGCCATCAGGCCAATTGTATCGCTTTTAACTCCTTGACATTTATATGCCAACGAAGCTGATCCTTCAACCACGACCCAGAGATTTCTTTGTTTCATAAGAGAGTTTCCCAGCCCAGATCTGATGCGTCAGGATAGAAGTTTAGGTCTGGGTTCTGTGGAAAAAAGAGACTTCCCTTCTAGTAACCTGTCTCTTGATTTCCACCAACGCAGGTGTTTCTTGATTTCCTGGGTGATCAGAAACTTGAATGAGTCAGGATTTCTTTTTAAGTTCCACTTGTCTCTTAGATAGAATTGAAGAACTCTTAGATGAAGTCTCCCTAAGGAGACAAACTGCTCTTTTGAGGCCAACGTCCCCAGAAGACTCATCCAGCTGTTGGCCATGCAATACTGAAGATTCTGGTATTTGTCTACTTTTTGCAGACATGACTCCACTCTTTTTAGGGAGGGAAAAGCCCAAAAGTGAACAGATTTGAGAGTCATTCCCATACAATCTTTCTCCTGACAAGGAGTCATCTGTGATTTTTGGTGATTTATTACTAATCCTAGTTCCTAAGCTAGTAGAAGTGTTTTCCGAAGGTCCTTTGTACGTTGTTCCTTTGATTTTGCTCAAAGAAACCAGTTGTCCAAGTAGAATACTATGTTGATCCCCATCAGATGGAGCCCACCTGCTAAGGGAGCAAGGATGCATGTGAATACTTGTGGGGCAGTTGAAAGCCTGAAGTACTATGCCTGAAACTGAAACTCTCGGTCCCGAAACACAACTCTTAGAAATTTTCGGGAGTTCAGATGCATTGGTATGACGGATGTATGCTAAACTTAAATGTGTTGTTTCCATTTTGAATTTCGTCTTCGGATCAAAACATTCAGGTTGTTTACATCCAAAACTAGTACATCCTGTGTCGACTTCTTTAGTTCACAGGAAATCACATCTACTATTACCAATGGAAACAAACCTTTTGATAGAGATGAAAACAGAAGGGCCCATCTCTGAATTGATGTCACTCCTTTTGTGGTTAAAGAACACTATATCTCTCTCTCTTTCAAAACTACCATGGTGTAGAGTGCGGCCAGTTCCCCAGTAACATCTCAAATTCCTTTATCTGCACACAAAAGTACCTTAAGGAGATCTGACAAAAATTCTGCTGGTAAATCAGGTTATTCCTGGATTTGTAAGCCAGAGAACCTATCATCCAGTCAAGGAAACTCACAATTTCCAAGACTTTAAAAAGATTCTTAAGAAAATAGCCACAGAAAAAGCAGACCTCAGGGCCGAATCTATGAGACTGGAGAAGTCCCCTTAGGAGGACTCAGCCTCACCCAAGGAAGGAACTTATTCTGTCACATAGTATGAGTACCTTCTCTTCAAAAGAAGAGATGGTGGATAACTAAAGTTGAATTTACCTAATTCTCTCTTTTCTGACATATTTCTCTACTTCTTTGAGAGCCTTCCTTGCTGAAATAGAAATCACCATTTGGGTTACATGAGCAGACCATGCAGGCTGACTGCTCAATTGGAGAATCAACACTGGAGATAGTGTTGCAGGAGAGAAGTTGGTAGCTCTGTTGTAAATAGTGCAACAAGGATGCGTAAGCTGTAGGGGGTGTCTTCTTCCACTTCTTCCTTGACCCAAGATACCGGAGACGTTCAAGTCCTCGTAGCTGTGGACTGCTTCTTTAAACAACTCAAAACCTCATCCAATTCCTGCTTAATCGGGGAGAGAGAGGG
>NC_087200.1:151597684-151631648 GCF_015104395.2 Macrobrachium nipponense
TCATGTTATATATATATATAATATAGATATATATATATATATATATATATATATATATATATATTATATTGACATATATTATTATTATATATAATTATATATTGCATATTAAGTTTCTTATATATATATATGTTTATATGTATATATATATATATATTATATATATATATATATATATCTATATATATATATATATATATATATATATATGTACACATTAGTTAATAATCTATTTTTTTGAAAATAACAAATTGAAGAAACATACAAATTAATAGTTCATCGAGAGCTTTTGCGCACACCATCTGAAATTTTGGGAATATGTTGTCATTTGCTCTTCAGACATGACATCGACTGCCGTGATGAAAATTACTATTTTTATGATAACGAAGTTATGGATAAGGTGAGCAACGTCTCATCCCATTCCTATTGCTTAACGAAAATGAAAGTGTCATAAGGTGACGAGATACACACTCCATTCCAATTTATTCTAAATCATTGTCGACTAGTTGGCACGAATTTCATTTTATTCTCGTAATGTATAAAAGACATAACCGAAAGAACGTATACAACATAAAAGTCATTAAAAGGTCTGGAAGTAATACTGCTATAATTTATTACCGACTCATCAAAACGAATAGCTAAAAATTTTTCTAATCTATTGCGGCATGGGTTCCATTTTGCCCAGTCTCTTTGTCTAAAGATACCTACACACCCACAAATTCACTCACAGACCTAAACACGCAAGAGTACACACACACACACACACACACACACACACACACACACACACACCCCCACATAATATATATATATATATATATATATATATATATATAGTATATATAATATATATATTATATTATATATATATACATATATATATACGTATATATATATATATATAATATATATATATATATATGCATATACATACATACATATATATATATAATATATATATATATATATATATACGTATATGTATAACTGAATCACAATAGTTTGGAACGTGATAAATATAAATATAAAGTTTATAAGCTACCCCAGTGTTTCACGTTCCTTCGTGGCTTATACCTTTATTTACACACACACACACACACACACACACATATATATATATATATATATATATATTATATATATATATATATATATATATATATAATATATATATATATATATATATATATATATATATATATATATAATATATGTATATATACATATACATACATACTTACACACACACACCACATATATATATATATATATATATATATATATATATATATATATATATATATATATATATATAAATATATATATTAAAACACTGACCTTGATATGGTTAGAATGTCGCCCGGCCCCCCGTATTACTTATGGAATTCCCTACTACGTGTTGAAGATGGGCATGAGACAATTACCAATGGGTCTACTGATTTCATACTCACATCTTTCCTTTTACTATGTAAAAACTATTACGTATATAATTATATTTATAATAAGTACTTAATTACACAAGTTTCATGTAATTTGTAAATATAATATGTCTGTACACACGTAATCAATGAAATATATTCAGCTATGCATGGCAAGTGCAATTGTTCAAAGCCATTTTGACCGTGTAACCCTATTCATTTTCCCATATACCTGACTCGTTTATACAGGTACACACTTTTGGCCCTACATGTCGAGTACGTTAGGCCATACACATATGCAAATGCACTACATACATACACCATATAACAAACGTACATACACACTCATTTAAATATGTGTGTGTGCGTGTGTACGCGCGCGCGCCCGTGTTTGTATGTTTGCGTGCATAAACTCCAAAGATGTACATACATCTATACCTCTCTCTGTCTCCCATATTTACTAACGAAAGCTTGGCTTGGCCGGGTCAGCGGGGTAGACAGGATGGGTATATGCAAGACGAGAGGTTCGCACACTGGTTGTAAATATACCTGGACCATTACAATCGTTGCCATATCATTGGGATTGTTTCACATTTATATTTTATGGTTCTCTCAGTAAACTTGCAGTTTTCTGCATTTTCGTTTCACATTGAATAACATTACTATATATATAAGAGCTTTGATAAAGGATTTATTTCTGGAAAATTACAAATGATTTATTGGTAAGTTTACTAATCGGCATCATTCTGAAATAGAAATGTTTTTTCGATTTCATCACGAGATGAACGCAGCTACATATCGTATGCCGACTGATTTTTTTTTTTTTTTTTTTTTTTTTATACTTTTTAGAATATGGATTGCAGTGAAGATATTGTTCGTCAGATACAGAAAAAATTATATATCGGATCTGAGAGAAGAGCACGAATTACTTCTTGGTCAAATTTAGGGATGTCGGGCGACTTGGTGACAGTGTTACAAACACGTGAGGAAATGAAGCCAGTTAGAAGTAGCGAGAGGCGACTTTCACCTGGGAAACTCGCGGGCGATATGAGGTGATCTCGCCAGAAACAAGCCAAGTTTTTGGCGTAGTTTTGAATATTATTTTCGGGCTCACATTGTGGATTGATTGGTTGGGAAAAGATATTCTTTGATTTATACACGTCAAGTAGAGAAAACAGACTATGGATTGGATAAATTTTGGGGACGCTATATCGAGTTATTACAAAGATATGCACGGTGTTGGGGTGGGCTTCTGTCAGAAGCCCTCGATACCTAGTATGAGAGAGATGGTGGGCTTCTCTCAGAAGCCCCAAGACCGGAAAGGGTTAAACTACAGGTGTTACCACATGTTTGCATTTCACAATCACTTGAGGTTTGTCTGAACATTCATTGGAAAAACTCTCTGGGCTTTCCCAAAAAACTACATGAGGGAACAGCTTCTCTCACTCTTTTACAAGGCACCTGAGGGGTAAAAGGCACTTCTGCTAACCTTTTCAATGGTCTTGACTTACCACTGTTGCGCCATTGGCGTCTGTTCCAGACTCGAATTATCAGAACTAGCCAAAAGAAGATGCGTTTCATGAAATACACCTTTCCACCGACTATCTGTCGACACCTGGGCATTTGCAGCAGGCGCGACTGAGGGGCCAACTCCCCAGGGGCAGACCCCATCGACATTCCATGAGCTTCCGTATAGTTTCTCCCTGGTGCAGGGAGTATACTAGGGACCTTTGCCTAGGAGAATCAGTGGGCCGAGAAGCAAGCTCCTCCACTGTCACTTCATGATCACACAACACTTTTTATTTTCCATAAAAGCTTTTACAGAAGCTCCAACTTGAGCTAGTGTGTACTAACATGTCAAATTATTTCTCAAGAATGGCAATGGCATTGAGTTCAGGAGTATGGGAGCTGGTTCCAGGGATAAAGCAGAGAGAAAAACAATAGGTACTAATTCAGTGGGACATTTAGCCGATTCCTGACTAGCTAAATTCTTGTCCCTAGCAGTTGCTTTTCTCTTTCTGCCTTTCTCTAGTTTATTTAAATGAGAGTTAAAGTTTTCAATCCTTACTTCCCCAATCCCTACACTCACCACAAGTCATAACTAGCTAAACACACTTGCCCCTTCAAAGATGTACATTTAGTGTGCGAATCATACTTCGCTGGAGTCATCTAGTGTTGCAGCACAGGTATTCAGGCTGCAATATTAGACTGTAGAGTGGGGGGGCCCCCATATTCGCATTCTCTGGATTTGCGGATTTCTCTCTGGACCATATCTACCCATTATTCGCAGTAAATTCGCCTATTCGCGGTATTTATTTATGAGAAATATCCAGAAATTCCTGTTTTTTTTTATCAATTTTATCATAAATGCACTCTTTGTGATAAAACTATTAAAAAAATACTATCAACATTTTTATTGGGTGTTTCTTGAATTTCACCTACCAAAATAGGCTGTTTTCAGCATTTTTATAGGGTTTCCAACTATTCGCAGATTCTAAACATTCACAAGGGGGACTAGTACGCATCCACTGTGAATATGGAGGGCCCACTGTTTACCTAATTGCCGAAAGGCTACAGAAAACAAACTACCTCACCAATTTATGATAAAATCCCACAAAATAAATGAAGATAATTTCAAAACCATTGCCGCTGCCCACGGCCGTCGCAGAGAAGCCAGCATAAACAAATTGTTCTCTCTGGCTAGTTGTTCCTCTCCTTCCCAAAAGTGGGGTGGGGGCGGTGCCATTTACCTACACTTTTAAAACAAAAGAATCGCTGCCACAAATTTCTGACTTTTTAGCTGCTGGTACTTTTATACTTTTAAACTTTTAGCTAGGCAATTACTTGGTAAGTTACATATACAATTTTGGTATTTACAGTATACAGTACTTGTATTTTTTTCATGTTCAAAGACTGCCTAGAAAGTTGTAAGCCACTACCAATTAAGACCCCTTCAAACTTTTCCTCCTGTTGATGGCAACTCTATCTCCCTGTAAAGTAAGTCTTATATGGTATTCTTGGTTTAAACATTATGTGCATGACTTTGCAGTCCTAGTATAATACTAAAGCATTATGACAAAGTGACAAAACTTTCCCTTCAGAGATCAAATTGGTGATAGGTGTGCAGTGAAAAACTGTATGACAGTTTTTGTAAACTGTGACCCAAAGGCCACAGTTTAGATTTTTCAGTAGTAGTACATATACATTTTTGTGCATTTTGCTGGTTACCTACAATGTACACTAGGCCATTTCATAATTCATTATTTTAACTTTTGGAGCTTTGGAGTAAATTGTCATAAAATAAGAGATTTTCATGCTGTATTTGAACATTTTTGAAATACGTAGTCCCTCCTTACTGCAACAGGTACCTTCCACATCCTACCAAGGAAAGTGGAAATCCTAGATGATGGCAAAACATTAGTAAACCATATAATACTGTGCATGCTAAAGCCTAACAGACAAATACACAATTGATAATGAGCATTTTGCAATAATACAATAATATACAGTATGTTTTCTATCTCTCTCTTTAATAAAAGGTTGTCTGATGTTTTAGCCAATTTAACTTTAGAGTGATGAAAAGTAACAATCAAAATAGCTTTTCTTATGAAGACAAAAAAAATGGAAAACCTATAGTATACTGGTACACATTTAAGATTCAAAATATTACATCAGCTGTGGAAAATGACCAATGTAATAGGTATGTGAAAATACAGAAAACAAGTCACATATTGAATGGTGTTCAGCAAGGTATGAACTGACAATTTTCACCATGTTACAGGCTGATTGAATTTACCAATTTTTCCTGGCCATGATAAATACACAAAAATGAATCTGAATCTTGGACCTAGGGATAAGGGGAATCTACTGTATTTTCAGAATACGTATTCTGAATATACTCCAGCAATTACTGAAACATCCATGGGCAGGGTCTCAACAACCAGCATGCTTCTGCCTGTCTGGCACTCAGCCAGTTTGCCACATCATATTGTTTGGGAAGATTGCAATACTTGTGTAACAAGGGTGATAGGCAGAATGAGACATGTCTGTTACATTTTCTCTCAATTCAAAAAAAGTAGAAATGTGTGGTGCCTGTTCTGGCAGAGATTTCCTGTGAATCTTCTCGTCCACCCTCACTCACGCTATTTCTCACAAACTCCATGCACACTGGTAACCAAGTATGTATAGTTTTTCAAATTTAGACAACATCTATTTTAAGGGGGGGTGGGCTGACTGTTGAATTTTGAGGAATTATCAACTTTTAGTTATTAAATATTTCAGTGTTTTATGTCTAAATAAATATATCCTGAAGCGATAATGCTTAAAAAAGTTTTTTAGATTGGTTTATTGACAAGTTTGTTCATCACTTGTATAAACAATGTGAACCACAAATTGTAAAATAAAAAAATTTTCAAAAAGCATTTGTATTAATAATTCAGGATAGGATCAAGTATGCTATATACGTACACTGTTTTGGACTATTTAATGTGTAGATAACATATCTTAAAAACATTATTGCTAAAGAAAAATAAAGTTTAGATTAGTTCATGGTCAATTCTGTTCATTATTGTGAAGATCAATTTGTAAAAAAAAAACCTAAAAAATGTCTAGGAATGATCCGTTTTTATGGTCCTTTTTTTGTCACAAAGACAGAATGTGTAACTCTTAAAATTGCCAGTGACCTAAGATTTCCTCAGGTTTAAGAAGTGTCAGCACATTCCACCTAAAACGTCATGCTTTAACTCACTGAAGATTTAGTGTCTATGGGAGCAAAGGTGACGTCATATACCAGAGCTCTTTGAACGAAAAGTGATTACCTCTTACTACTACCTATACAGAAAATGCCACACATCCAGACTTTATCAATATTCTTTTAACTCTGTACAACAAAGCTTATCATTAGGTTATAAGCAGACCTTCATATTTCACACAATTATGCATTATTAATTGCACTTGCACTCTCCCTCTTACACACGTTAGTGTTGGTTTTAACAAACCTAGACAGTATTAAGGGCAGTGGACGAAATTACTGTAAAATTTTAGACTGCCTTTGTTTCATTATGAAAATATTAAACAAAAAGTACATTAGTACTATTTTTAAAACTATCATCATTTACTTAGTCAAGTTTTATTTGTAAATACATGGGCTTATTTACTGTGGTAAAGTGGATGTTGATTAGAAATTTACAGTAGATTTGTTTGTCTGGGGAGAGAGGTGCACCAGGGATATGGCATGAATGCCAAGGAAGCAGTAAGCCAAATAAAGGTTGGAAACCACTGAATTTTAAGATGATCAAGTCTAAAAGCAACAAAAGTGAAGCTTAATGCTGCTTAGACAATATTTTAAAATATATTTATATAAGCATTCTACAGCCAAAGAAAGAACTTACTTAAATGAGGGTCTAAAATATTTCATAAGAACCAATAAAATGACGGAAGGGAATGTGCTTGGGTTGTGATCGAGTTACAAGAAGACGAAATGCATGCTGACATGCCCGCCGTTTATGTAACAGGAGCTTCCTAAATTTGCCTTTCTCAATGTCACTAAAAACCACAAAAACAATGGCAAGCATCTGAAAATGAAGAAAAAACATTGATGAAAACACTATATCAAAATAAGAAATATAATTAGTATTACACAAGCAGAATTAACAGTAGTAACAATAGAGTATATAAAAAAAAATGGAGGACTTTACCATCAAACTGAAATGCTTCACCATTCAGTTTCCTGTGGGGGGGGGGGGACAATTAGCTCTCTCCTTTAATCATGGTCCCTAATTGTATGCTCATTAGAGAGAGAGAGGAGCGAGAGAGAGAGGAGAAGGACAGAAGAGAGAGAAGGGGTGGAGCTGAAATGGTTGAACAGCAAGATAAGGAGATCCGAAAAATATAGGCAATTATGTAAAAGATCTACAGATGGAACTGGGGGAAATCCTGACAGGTGCACTAGGAAGTAACAGTTAGAGGTGTTGGACAGCAAAACTGAAGGAAGCCAGAATTGAGGTGAAGGCTACGAATTAGTGCAGCTAGTGTCCAAAGGAATGCCCTTTAGCAATGCCGTAAGTACGTAACTAGGTAAATAAAAATTTAGAAATATAATTGCCAAGGAAAGTTATGCACAAAATGGATATCCAATAACTTTTTCATTTAATTGTTTATTACAAATAAGAGTGGTGAGGGCTCATTTATCTCCCAAATTAGTGGGGGTAGCAAGAAGGCATTCTATGTCATGTTCATTATATTTTACAAAACCAAGAGTGCTGCTGCATGAAGGCCCAAGGGAAGAAGGTAGGAAGCTGCAAAGAGAATTACTCAACATAACTTGGCGAACAATGGCCACAGCAAGATAATATTGTAGAATATGGTAGATTTTAAGGGACCGATGGCATCACAGCAAGGTGACTCCACACCAAGTCAAGCTGTTACATTACTGATGTTACATTCTGCATCAAGCCCACACTGGAACGAGGAAAACAAAAACCAGAAATGAGCAAATCTTAAGAAAGGTCCAATGGAAGCTTGAGAGAATGAAACTTTTCCAAGGAGAGAGATAACGAATAAGAGAATTTGTTGTGCAACATACAATGAAGACCCCAAGTACTTGTACAGGGAATATAAAAATAGCTATCTACCTTGGGATGAAGCCAGGTGATTTGCTGGTGATTGTTAGCATCACAAAATATCAAGTATTAACACCAGTACTTCACAAATAACAGTCCTTTATCATATTGACATTTTTTGTACTTGTCCTATTTGTTTTACAAAGCCAAAGTGTAACAAAACTTCCTTTACTATATGCAACCATCTATTAGCATGCACTTCTATATCTCCTGTTTCATATCTATATTACAAAATCTTACTCAATGTCAAGCACATCATAGTTTTGTCCCTTTTTACTTATCTATCTCAAGTATATACCCATTCCTGTAGTACATCATTTAACCTGTATATATAAACATATTCAACCACACTAAACACAAGGGGCTATGAACTAGAGAAAAGGGTATGGTGAAATTCTGTGTAGGATCCAAAAATTACATCCCATTTTTGTATAAAGCTATGAGATATGGCACTTAATTTGTGGACAATACTGATGGACATACATCATAGAAATCTATAAAGTATGAATGAAACACTAAAAAAAAATTCTTGGGTTACAAAGAATGAAAAATACATACTATTACAAACTATAAAACACATATTTACCACATACCAAATTCATGAGGAAATACAAATTGATGGCTAAAAAAGCTATGAAGAAGGCTGCACTCCAACGGCTTTTGGCATATGCTGGCATCATCACATCTGGGAAACTGTTGTGATATATGACTTTATTAATGCTATAATGATGCCTAAAGTATTGCATTCAGTTTACATGCAAAATATATACACATATCTTGACAAAGTAGCCACTGGCACCTCAAGGAATCTATCATCATCATTAAAATTTTTGTAAGCTTTACCCTTTACAGGGTTAGACATATAATGAGGTACCTTCCCTTCTAAGTATCATGTGTGCCCTTATGTAATGTCTAATTTTCGTCTGATTCAGGTAATCCATGCCCTGTATTCGTGATTTTCTTGGGCTTTCAACTGGTCTTGCCCTACTACACTTCCAGACCTTTTCTTTAATTGAATACTCTTCACCCATTCTTACCATCACATGGCAACACTCTACCTTTAAAATATCATTATTTCCATGCTCAGAACACTTATCTCTTGGTTACTGCTTCAATCAGAACAGCTTTCCTATGTACTCCACCCTTTAGTCTGTATAAGTTTGTGATGATACCTCTTCAAATTCTTGTTTCTTTCACCTCAAACCTGTCAATCATATAGGACATCTAGTGAAATCCGAATTTCTCAGTGCATATACCTATGTCTTAAAGACACATGCAGCAGAAGAACTGTTCATACACACAAGTCTTTGACCCATCAATAGGTAATAACTGTCCTCATTACTCAGATAACTGTGGTGTTAGTGACACCCTTATTTGTAAGCTAGTAGTATATACTATATGTATGTCACCTGCAAAATATATGCAGATAACACTTTGTACAGTTCTATATCTTTGTCTTACCCCAACATTTTCTTCAGCAGTTTGAAAAAGTCTACCTAATTTATACTAATTCTGATTCATCCTTTCCACTTTCATGTTACCATTATGTACATTATCATTTGCTTTTCCTCCTGAAAAGAGTATCAGTAATGACCATTACCTTTAGGTTATGCCTAGCTGGCTTCCTGCAATTATCTTAGTTAATTGTTTGTATTATGCAAATTGGGAAAGGAAAAGAAAGGAATATAAAATTTAGGTCAAAGGTCAAGCACAGGGACCTATGAGGTCATTTAACACAAGGGGGAATTCAGAAAAAGGTTTTAAAGGTAACATGTGGAAAACCTCTCAGTTGCACTAGGAAAATTGTTATGGGAGGGGGGGGGGGTGAAAATTAAGACTGAAGAAAAAGACTGAAGAAGTACAGTAAAAGGAACAAAAGGAGTTGCAGCTAGGGGCCAAAAGGACACTGCAAAGACACTTACGAAATACCTACAACGCACTGCACCTTTTTTTCTTGTATTCTTGTATAATTCAATGTCTCCACTAATTTCACTAGTTTCTGACAAATTTTAATATAACATTACTTTTTTATCAGGAAACATCAAATGAGTAGATGGTAGTTAAGGCTAGTGATTTAATATTATTATCACTTGATTTTAGTGTGAAAATTACTACACTGTTGGCATTTTACTTTGCTTCCCCCCCAAAGATATTTTGTAAAAAAGTGGAATTTCTTACTGGATTGTTGCTTGATATTAATTATACTGTCGTGTTGCCAACTGATATTTAAAATCTTGCTTTTTAGCATAAGTGGATTTTTTATTTTTAATAATACAGTACAGTAAACCGAACATATTTGCGTTCTCGAGGTTCATGGACTAAACTATTTGTGGATTTTTCTGTGGAACATACCTAAAAATTATTCGCAAGAAGGCCTGCTCATTCAGGGGTTTTTCTGTGGTACGTATCAGTTAAAATACTTGCAGACCCCAACTATTCACAGATGCAAATGTTTTCGTAAAGCAATATTCTGTATTTACATATTTACTGAATACTAATATGTGACATTAAATATTTATAATAATATCAAACCATAAGGGTATTCACTGGTGATGAATGTTGAGTACAGATGATATTAGTTGTGCAGTCTGATGAATGACAATGAACATAAACTGCATAGCAAAGTAGAGGAGTTACATCTCCTCTGAAGGTACCTCTTCACCTTCTTCAAGGAGGAGTTTCGTCACTGATTTCGAGAAGCATCACCTTCTTGAGGTAAGTGAACATGTTAACATGCCTTGACCATTGTCTGTATCTGCCTTACTTCCCT
Source organism: Macrobrachium nipponense (assembly GCF_015104395.2). NCBI lineage: Eukaryota > Metazoa > Arthropoda > Malacostraca > Decapoda > Palaemonidae > Macrobrachium > Macrobrachium nipponense. The sequence goes on from NC_087200.1 coordinate 151,608,493, forward strand.
GATCAATTTGTAAAGACAACAAAGTTATTCAAAATCCTGGTCAGTTGGTGGGACGGTAAAGTTGGTGGCGAGTACTTCTCGAAAAATGACCTCCCGAATATTTTACCCTGTTCATACTCGTTCTCCATGCAGATGACTGCAATTTCAGTCACACAATAATGGGCTGCTACTTCTCCATAACTTTTGCCCTCTCTAACACAACAATCATGTCTACTTTCTCCTTATTTGTCATTAACTGTAAGGACACCTGACACTTAGGCTCTTAGCCAGAAGTCTGAGAAGAAGCAGAGTGTTTAGGGGATATTTTAGTAGGCTATTTCAAACAATATTCTTATTCCATAGTAGTATATATCACACACACAAAACACACACACACACAGAACATTGAATTATATTAGGTCAACTGGGCACAAATTGTGTACATATTCTGCACACACTGTACATTTTATGAAATGTTTTATTTCAAGATGATTCTTAATTGATTGATTGATTCCGAGTTATCTGGCGTCACAACTACCAGGGTCACTGACGCCACGAGGGATGATTCTTAAATGTTATACATTTGTACATAGGGTGTTTTAGGAAGATACTGTAATTACGCAGTGCATATCACAATATGTAAGAAAATGGGAATAGCAGGGTACGTATGTTTCCATCAGCAGTACGTAGTATTTTCATGCATACGTACTCAGTATACTTTCAGGGTTAAATAAATTTTTTATGATGAAAAAAGATTAAATAATTTTCAAGTATTACAATTCTGTAGTAAGTTAATATAAACATAGCAGATTTTCAATAACATAACTGGTTTTTCTTAAAAGATGCTTCACACAAGGCAACTTTCCACAGGTAATTCTTTATGACGCTGTGATGCCCTCTTAGAGCAGTACTCATAAGAAATGATACTCAGCACTTCATTGGCTGTCGTCTGCAAAGCAGCCAATCCAGGAGCAGCATTCATTTTCCTTGGTGCTCATTGACTGTACAGTAGGGCCTCAATAATCGCGGGGGATAGGGCCCAGAACCCCCCGTGATAAGTAAATATGTTATTGTTATAATACAATTTAGTTTGTTCATACTTACCTGGCAGATATATATATAGCTGTATTCTCTGACGTCTGACAGAATTTCAAAACTCGCGGCACACGCAGTGGGCGGCCAGGTGGTAGTACCCATTCCCACCGCTGGGAGGCAGATATCAGGAACCATTCCCATTTTCTATTCATATTTCTAATGCCACTGTCTCCTGAGGGGAGGTGGGTGGGCACTTAATTATATATATCTGCCAGGTAAGTATGAACAAACTTAATTGTATTATAACAATAACATTTTGTTCATGAAACTTACCTGTCAGATATATATATAGCTGAATCCCACCTTTGGAGGGTGGGAAGAGACAGAATAGGATTTTAGGAAACAAATCTATGTAGATGATAGACATCTTGGTTCCTTACCTGTTAGCATAGCTGACTTCGTGATTACTGTCACCCAAGCCTGCCTCTGCTTTAATAGAGTTGCCAGCGAGGTAGGAACCTGTAATGCTGGTGCGCTCTAGATGATCTGTCAACGGGGGCGTGACCACAATTTGACCAGACCTTATGACCATGCATATGAGGGCAATGAAGCAAAAAACCACCACCTGACCAACTAAGCAAAACCAACTTTAAGTTAAACTAAACGATTGGAAGATCTCTGAGGATCTACCCAACAACCAAAAAACGCAAATAAAAACTATACCTAACCATTATCTAGAGGATAGGAAAAGAGCTACTTCCAGCCCCCAAAACTGTGTCTGCAGAAATGCATGGCCCTAGAGAACAGCAGTTCTCGTACGTCGTCCTCACATCTCTTAAATAATGTGAGGCGAATACTGAGTTGCTCCTCCAAAAGGTGGCATCAAGAATGTCCTTGATTGCCATTCACTAACTTTCACCGCGCCTGTTTCCAAGGCAAGCACTTTGGATTCTAGAGATCGTAAAGAATCCAAAATCAAAGAGAGGGCATTACCTTCTCCAGACAATTTCAGGGCCCGAAGGCAACATCACAGGGTTAGGAGAGACAAAATCTACAGGAGTTATTGAAGGTGGAATATTACTGCCCTTACCTTTACTGGTTGAACCACTCCTAGAGGAAGACCTCCTGATCCTATCACGATCCAATTTACGTAAATAGGTATCATAAACCTTCCATCCATCATCGGTCAAACTTTCGCACTCCCTACATCGATCATCTATTAAGCAAACATGCCCCCTACACCTCGTACATACAGAGCGCAGAGTGGGGATCTACCGAGGATTTTGGTAGCCTCACCTTACAATCACTCATAACACACACCCTGAAACTCACAGAACTTGATCCAGACATCTTGTTCAATCAAAAGCCAATCCAAAATATAAAAACAGTCCACTATTGCGTGTGCCTAGCCACCAATCCAGAGTCAAAACCAAATGACAATCCAAATACTTAGGTGACTACAAAGTTCCAAAATCCAAGGCGGAGGTACTGCAAACAGTTGTTTACAGCACCGGCGACAGAAAAAATATGAATAGAAAATGGGAATGGTTCCTGATATCCGCCTCCAAGAGGCGGGAATGGATACTACCACCTGGCCGCCCACTGCGTGTGCCGCGAATTTTGAAATTCTGTCGGACGTCAGAGAATACAGCTATATATATATCTGACAGGTAAGTTTCATGAACAAAACCCAAGTTATCTTGGTACCCCCCAACAATAATTGCTAAAAACTGCCTATTTTAATAGTTAACCCACCCAACAACCACTATTCCAATGTTTATAATTGCATACTTTAGTTCAAACACCAAATATGTCTTCAACTATCACCTTAAACTAAATTCAAGATAGTTTCAAAGTTATTTTACAACATAAGCCTTAAAATATATGTAGTATACGTGCTACAGTACATATGTAGCCTACTAGCCTCTGGATTACAGCTAAAAGCCTACATATGCATGCTAATGTGGGCCTCTTTTCTTCACAACACGTTAATATAGTATTACACATAATAACCTTCATCTGATGTTTAGGCTTCTTTCCCATAAGAGTAAAAGAATTGGGGCTTTGGATGCCACATAATTAACTCGTTTATATGGGTACAATTTAAAGAACGCGGCGAACACGACCTCAATAACAATATAATACATGGGCAGGCCAATGTTGCCAAATGGGAATGGCAATTTCTTGCTAGATTTTGCTCCATAAAGTGCTGAAAAATTCACATCATACAAACAATGCCACCCAGCCAATTTCAACCGATTGCTCTCTTTTTCGATTCAAACATGTTTCCAACATACGCAGTGTACTTGTACAATACGTTGCATAATTCCTATTAATTTCGAAACCTATTCTGTTCAATTCCTGAAAATGGTTTTGCAAGGTTTTGTTCTTTTTCTTACATGATATATCAAACATAGATGAATAAAAGAAATATTAAAATTAACATTACAAAGTTTTGATGTCAAAATACATATGCTAGATGTACTTGTAAACAAATGCAAGTTTTCCTGCCAGATGCTGGATTGAAAATTTTCTTGCTAATTATCTCAAGAAAATGAAAGCTAGCATTAAAATGAGAAATTGGTAACACTGGACTCAACAGATCCGTGTTAGTAGTACAAATGATAGTTATCGTATCATTAAAAATAACAAAATAAATGAAGTTGTAAAGCTGATTCTATTCATGTTTTTCTAAGCACGTAGCCTAAAAGGAAAACTTTATTTTGTTTGTTTCACCATGCCACAAACCCCTGACAATTTACTACCAAATAACAATGATATTGTGTATTGAAAATGAATGTTACGTATGTATTCCCAAACATTATTACTACCATGGCTAGTACTATTACAATTTCGAAAGATAATCTTGCTGTGAACGCTACCATAATTTGATTTTCATATACATATGTACATTTTGTCAGCTGGCTGGCTTCGCATAGATAAAAGTTGATTTCACTGATATGAAATTATTCCACGAATAGCCTTTTTATTATGAAGATATGACGATAATATAGAAGGTAAAAAATGGTTTTACGTATTTCGTTTACGCTTCGTCGGAGAGAGAGAGAGAGAGAGAGAGAGAGAAGAGAGAGAGGAGAGAGAGGGTGTATTTTGTTTACGCTTCGTCGCCGAGAGAGAGAGAGAGAGAGAGAGAGAGAGAGAGAGAGAGAGAGAGAGAGAGAGAGAGAGAGAGAGATTCTTTCTCCAGATCTCCATTATATGAAGAATAAGTAAAAAAGGGATTTTGTCGAAGGAAAAATCTATTTCTGGGCAAGGGCCTGTGTCGCCCAGTGAAATGTCCCTTTAGCATACATTTCTAAGGTAAATTATTGCTAACATACCAGAGAAAAAGCTTAAATGGAATTGTCAGAACATTCTGACTCGCTCACTTTATATAAAAGGTGTCGGTATGGTTTCTGGGGCGAGTGAAACCACTACCACGGGTCTCTTACCATTTAGATCCATCCTTCTTTGAAATCCCCCTACCTGAGAGGGGTGATGCAAGGCCCGCTCCCAGCTACGACTACTACTAGCGCCCCCGACGCCACCACCAGCGCCTTTACCGGTCATCCTTGGAGTTAGCATGACAAGGGGTTTTGGGCCAAGGGTGGGTAACAAATGAATGGGTGGGAACTTTCACTGGGCGACACGGGCCCTTGCCCAGAAAAAGGGAAAAAGGGTGCCCAGAAATAGATTTTTCCTTCATCAAAATCCCTTTTCTGGGCCCAGCCTGTATTGCTTCATGAAATAGTACCAGAGAAATGGCCACAAGCTTGAGTAATGGATATAAAAGATATTGTAAGGATAAAAATAAAAAACAATAAAGGTTAAATACTATAATCTAAATGAGCTTATGAACTATAAATGATTATAATACAGACTTAAGATTAATTACAGTAACTTACATTAATCTTAAAGACAAATACAATATCATAAAAATTAGGTTATGTGTGAGTAATCCTAAAATAAAAATAATGGAAAACATCACAACTATGTACACATATGGCACCTAAGGCATAGAAAGGCTACATGGTGGCAGAACCGCAGGAAAGGACGTCAGTGAGGCAGGTAAAAGGAGGGGAGATCTAGATCCAAGTTACTAATACTACTTACTAAGCAGTGTCAGGAGAAATTGTGTTTCCCGCTGCCACTGCTGGAAATTTAAGAGCTTCTAAGGACTTGAGGTAGTGACGTTTGAACACTGTCAGAGATTTCCAGCCTGTATACTTTTTCAGATCATCAAAATTCATATGTTGAAAATAGTTGACTGAGGTAGCTACTGCCCTAATAACGTGAACCTTGGGGAACGATTCTGGGTTGGCTTGTTTAATGAAATATAATATCTGCTGCCTAATTCACTTTAAGGAAATGGTACCACCCTTTTCCCTCACGAATCAAGGGCCTGAGGATTTTATGGCCGTTCTGGTAAGATATGCTCTTAAGGCAGTAACTAGACATAAAGAAGGGTCCTGAGGAAGTGGGAGAATCTTCCAAAGGGCCCAACTCATTAGTGGATCCTCATTTTTAGCTAAAAAATGACGATCTGGAGAAAGTAAAACTTCTCCTGAAGGAGAAAATTCTCTATGACCTGAGTCTCTAGATAGAGCCGACAGTTCAGACACCCAGGGGGCTCCTCAGTCTAGACTTAGAAGAAATAATGTTTTCCTCAGGAGGGGCAAAAAGTCACATGAGTTGTTATCAGTATCTGAGGCCAGTTTGAAAAACATCACTTAAGAACCATGACACAGACTTAGGCCTCTCTGATGGTCTGAGCTGGTCTGAGCCTAGCACAGGCTCTAAGGATAGATGAAAAATAAGAGTCTGTTAGATCTATTTGGAAACCAAACTGGAAGATTTTCTTTAGTGCCGATTTAGTAGTAGTAATAGTACTAGCTGCTAAACCCTTTTCAAATAATAATCTAAAGAAGGAAATAGCCAGGTTGGTAGTCATGGTTTGAGATTCGGTCTTCCTCAGAAAAATGGCTAGTTTTTAAACAGCTGAGTCATATTGGCGAAGGGCCGATTCTCTTTTATCCGATTCTAGGAATAGGATGTTTTGAGGATCGATATCAGCATCCCTTTTTGCCGCGAACTTCATGAAGTCCATAAAGTTAGGGTTTTGAGAATTCCTGAGGAAGCGAACAAAGTCTTCATTTGTACTAGTTGGGATAGTTTGGGATTGGGAATCCGTTGAGGTCGGAGACCCAATTCCAACAGGAGTGGAACCAGTTGCTCTTGGGCCAATTGGGGGCTACTAGAGCGAACTCAATCCCTTGAAGGTCCTGAGCTTGTTCAACACTTTCAGAAGAAGATTCCACTGGAGGAAAGATGTAAATCTTCTTCCACTGTTCCAGTCTATAGCCATGGTGTCTGTGCATAAGGAACAGAGGGGGGTCCAGGTGGGGGCCACATAGCAAGGAAGTTTGTGATTTGACTCTGTGGCGAAAAGATCCACCTGGAGCCCTGGAACCTGTTGGCAGATCCAACTGAATGACCGTCTGTCCAGGGACCACTCCGACTCTAGTGGGACTAAGCGAGAAAGGGCATCTGCTATCACGTTCTTCACTCCCGCTAGGTGTGTGGAGGACAGGTGCCATTTGTACTTGGCTGCCAGAGAATATGGCTATCATGACATGGTTCACATTGGCTTGACTTGGAAGCCTCCCCTGTTGAATGCAGTGTTTAATCTACTACTGCCATATGTCCAACACCCCAGCGTTGGATGTCGAGATCTTCCATGGCTGGTTGAAGTCTTTTCAGGGTGAGGAATACCGCCATAGCTTCCAGTACGTTGATATGGAGCCGGCAGAATGGAAGGGACCAAGTCCCTTGTACCTTTTTGTACTGAGAGTACCCTCCCCAGCCGCTTAGTGAAGTATCCGTGTCGATAACTAATGCCGGCAGAGGGAATTGAAGAGGAATTGACTTTGATAGATTTTTTACCTCCGCCCAAGGGCGGATGCGTTTGCGCAGTATTGCCGGGATATCGGACAGCTTGTCCCGGGACCTGTTGTTTGCCCTTGAGCACCAGACGCGGTTTTATGTCTTTGAGTTTTGCCTTTAGCAGAACATCCGTTACCGAGGCAAATTGAAGAGAGCCTAGGATCCTTTCCTGGCTCCTTCGAGATATCTGCATGCACTTGAGAAATTGTCTGGTTGCTTTGGCTATTTCTCTTCTCTTTGATGATGGAATTGATAGTGTGTGTGAGTTCAAGTCCCACTGAATGCCCAGCCACTGAAAGCGAGAGTCCGGTGTCAACTGGGACTTGGTCTTGTTTATCTGGAACCCTAAGTGTTCCAGAAACTGGATTACTTTGACCATCGCTTTGTGGCATTCTTCGATGCTTGTGGCCCAAATGAGCCAATCGTCTAGATACGCAACTACCATTATTCCCTGAGACCTGAGTTGTTGAACCACTGTCTCCGCCAATTTCGTGAAAACCCTGGAGGCTACATTGAGCCCGAAGGGCATTACCTTGAAGGAGAATGCCTGGTTCCCTAGCCTGAAACCTAGGTACGGGCGGAAATGTCTTGCCACTGGAACATGATAGTATGCGTCTGTAAGATCGATAGAGGTGGTGACGGCCCCACAGGGAAGTAAGGTCCGCACCTGCGAGATAGTCAGCATTTTGAACTTGTCGCAGCGAATGAATAAGTTTAGACGGAACAAGTCTAGAATTATTCTTCGTTTGTTTGAGCCTTTCTTTGGCACACTGAACAAGCGACCTTGAAACTTTAAATGCCTGACTTTTGACACTACTCCTTTGTGAAGGAGTTCTTGGGCATACTCTACCAATTCCGCTGTCGGTTGTTGATAGAAGATTTTGGATGGAGGAGGGCCTTTGGTCCAGCTCCATCCTAGGCCTTTGGACACAATGCTCTGTGCCCAGCTGCTGAACCTCCATCTGTGACGAAAGAGGAAACAGTCTCCCTCCTACTGAGGGTTCTCACTGGCTCAGGGAAGGGCGAGACCCCAGCCCTACCTCGTAAGTGCTTACCTCGGCTGGATGCTCTTCCGCCGCCTCTCTGGCGAAAGGCACCTCTAGTCCTGCTACCCCTTCCGAACCTGTTGAAAGGTTGGAACGATTGGCTTTCAAATACTTTGTGGTCAATAATCATCCCCCAAAATTTTAACTTACTTTTCACAAGCCGGCATCTGCTAAATCTTACTGCAACTGTTTTGAAAGAGAAGAATTTAAAACCATTCTCATCAGCCCACTTAGTAATTGCACTTCTGGATTCGACCTGTGTCAGCCGGTGAAATGGTCCTGTAGCACTCATTTCTGGGTATAAATTGATGCGAAATATACCAGAGAAAAATCTAAAAGGAATGCTGAAGTTACTACCCTCAGCTCGAACATCATAGGGCGTCGGTATAAGCACAGGGGCGAGTGGAGGCCACTACCACAGGTCTTCTGCCAATTAGAAGATTCCCTTCAAAGTCCCTCTCTAGGCAAGTGCCGTTACAAGGACTACCACATCTACCTTCCGCTCGCTACTACTACAACTCACGCCCGGTGGCTTCATTCCTGTATTAGCGTGTCAAGTGATCTCACGTGTCTCTCTCGCTGGCCCCCTTTTTCTGTGTTTTGACGAAGCCATGTCTGTTCCAGAGCTCCAAGCTTCTTCATCCAAGTTGAGTATTCCATTTTACGTTTTGGTATCTCGTGTGGGCCCGATGCATTCCCCTTATTTTTTTAAGCCTTTTTGGCCCCTTAGTTCTCGCAAAACCGGGGGCGGGTGACGCTCTTTTCACCCGCCATCTTGGGTGCATCATTCGACGTGTGCGTTCTTTCCCATTGTTTGTTTATGATTACATTTACTATCACGGTTTAATTTTAACTGTTTTTACCACTTTTTTTCGTATTCCCATTCATTTTTCTAGCTCCTGTCATATCTGGAGCTTTGGTTTTATGATTTTTATCTATACATCGTAGGCTCTAACTCGCTCCTGACGTCCTCTGGGGTCTCTTGTTAATTGTTTATTTTCATTTATTCTAGCCTTTGGCTTTTGTCCTCAGTCCCTCAGGAGTGTGGTCGTTCCCCTTCGTACGTATTATTTATTTATTTCTTATTATACGTGAGTAGTGTATTTGGGCTTCTAATTAGCCTATAGGATGCCTGTCTTGTAGAGAGAGCGATTCCTCTCTCTCTCTCTTGCGATTTTATACCTGCATGCTCTTATTGTATTTTCGATGTTAGCCAACATGCACTCTTTGGATTTTATGCACATTTGAATGATATTCATATCCCTATGACTTACCCGACCATACCTAGGCTAGGTTTTGGAAGGTAGGTCAGGTAGCCCTGGCCCTCCTTCCTTTAGGCCCCACCCTTACCGCCCCCTGCCTGCACTACTGTGCTTGCTGGGAGAGCGGTCCAGGATAGAGAGTCCCTCTCTTCGATTTTTGAGGGTTTTATTGGGTTCCTTCCGTCCACGTCATGACGTCCTTGGAGGCCGAGCTAGCCTACCTGACCAGATCCGTACCGATCTCGGAGGGTTAGACTGTCCCTGCTGGGTGTATTCTTTCCCCCTAATTGTTCCTCTTTCGCAATTCTTCCAGTGATTCCTCATCATTATTTTATGTTTGTTTTGTTGTGTATAGCCTTGGCCTTTGCCTCCTTTAGGGTGCCAGTTGGTCTACCGTCTTCTGCTCCCATTAGTAGTAGGCTAGTTACAGCTCCCGTAAGGTGGTGGTCACTGATCGATTGCTGTGGCCCGGCGTTCACGACTTGTCCAATCTCCTCCAGACCGCCCCCCCCCCCCCCCACCGGTCTTGTCCGGCGCTGCCTAGCTAGCTCGCGGTGCAAGTAATCTACCGATGAAATGGCCGCTAGAGCATTTCTGGGCTCAGTTCTGTCGCTGCGCGAAATATCCTTTAATCCATTATTTCTAAAGTAAATGAACTAACAAATACCAGAGAATAAACAAAATAAAGAAAAAGGTCAGTATAACCGACTCGCTCACCCTCCAAGAGGGCGTCGGTATGAACACTAGGGCGAGTGAGACCACTACCACGAACCCTCTTGCCAATAGAAATCTCCCACACACACACAAGAGGGGAGCCGACCCACAGAACGGGGCAGCAACTACTACTACTCCTACCCACGCTATGGACTGCCGCGCCTCTGGTGGCCATCCTTTCAGTTAGCACGAACCCGTACGGACGTAATTTTTTGTCTCTGTGTTTTCGTGCCCCCTTTTTGAGGCTTTTGTCTAATAATGGAGCGTTCAGCCATCGCATCAGCTAAGTTAAGTATTCCGTAAGGTTCCTACTTAGTTTTTTCCAGCCTTGAGTCAGTATTTGCCGTTTTTTAGGTATAAATGCTGGCTCTCAGCCGGAAGCATGGCGGCTTTGTTCTGCCTCGTGGCGGGTTCGTTCTTGGTCTCTCATACCTAGAACCTTCCTTTTATTTTACGCTCTATTCCTGTTTTATTTATATATTATGTTAGGGGATCCAGCCTGCATTGGTTTATGTCATGCATGCATGTCTTTCTTTACTTGCTTAGGCATTATCGCTTCTATCCAGACCCTAGCCACAGCTCTTAGTATCGGCCCCGGCTAGCTTTGAGTGGTAGACTTTCTCTCGGGTTAGTCGTACACTCCTGGATTTTTTCTCCTACTGTTTTATTTCCCTACTTTCATTTTAATTTAAGTATTTTGTGATTTTATTTGATTTTGGGTTAGCCTAGGGCGTCTGGTACGTTATCGTAGCCTAGGTTTATTATATCATGGTCCCCATTATTTTGTTGCTTCCTTTTATCAGTTTTGTTGCATCTACGATGGCATCTCGCTGATCAGTTTGGTTGCATTAACCTAGGCCTATGGATTTTGTTGTTTTATCGAGTTACCATTTCGTGGTCACCATGTGATCGCGATACAGCCAGACGCCCGTCCAGTCACCCTGCCCTCCTCCCGCTCTCCCATAGAGCTGGGGGGAGGGAGGTCCGTCCTCGCTCGCTCCACCCGGGCCTGTCTCCCTCTCTCCCTACGCGGAGGGAGTAGGGGAGGCTGGACAGACACAGGACTGGGCTCGACCGTTTCTCTCTGCTTCACGGTGCTTTGTTGTGACGAGGTAGGGGGATTCCTTGGCCTTCTCTCCTTTTTTGCTCCGTTGCCCACGATGTTTGCTCGAGTTCTGTTTCGCCCTCTCGCCCCTTCCTGGATTGTCGGTGCTCTATTTTCTTACCGGAGCTCCGTCGATCATGAGGGAGGGAGCTGGTTCCCCGCTTGCGGGCGGACCTTAGGCATGCAGTTGGTCTTATTTATCTAACCATCCCGTCTCGTCGGTATAACGGGAGACGGACACCTCCGCGATTCGGAATCATTTCCGAAATTTAGTGCTAATTTATGCTTAAGTTTATCATAAGTTTATTTTAAGCTATCATAAGTTTAATTTAAGCTAGCTTAAGCCGGGTTCCTCCCTTACCTGTTTTACACACCGGATCACACCGGAGTTATAGCCTATTCAGGCGGTAGGGGAGGGGTTATGCCCAAAACTTTTTCACTCTCCGGCATGCATCGGAGTTCTAATTTAGCCTGTAAGTGATGTCTTTTATGGTACTCATGTATCCTTCCACTTACAGACCACCAACTGTGAGCATCCGGGATGCAACGCCATGCTCCAGGACCCCTGCGGGCATGAAGTCTGTAGGTCCCACGCTCCGTGCGCGACTCCGCATGGGAATCTGCAGGTCTGGTTCCACGAGACCTGTACAATTTGTTATGATCTCGTGGGTCAGTTCTTAGATGGGGTAAGTATTTCCAACTCTATACATGAATTGTAAAGACTGTTCTAGATCTTAAGTTTAATTTTAGTAATTTCTTTTAAGCTTAAGTTCCTTATATATTGTGAATTACATCCCCAAAATTTTATAGGTTTAAGCCTAGTCTTAGTTTAAGGTTGAATTTAAATTTTAAACTTAAAACTAATAAACGCCCTCTCTTCCAGGCTGCTGCGGTTAGAGAGACCGCCCTTGCAACCCTGAGGGCTTGGGTCGGCGGATTTGGAAAGAACGCCGCCAAGGGACAGCCCTACATCCTGGAGAAGAGGATGGCTGTCCTGCTGTTCCCCGGCGGCAAGTCGACTGGTTACGTCGACCCGGCAGAAGCAGCCCCGACTACGGCGGCGATCCAACAGCAGATCGCCACTTCAATGAAGGAACCAGGCCACGATATCTCATCGGAAGTCGCGACACTGGATTTGAATGTTGAACCGATGGTAGGTGTTGACGACCTGTTGGTCGAGGTAGGTACGTTGGACGCCCAAGGGCTTCCCTTGGGCGCCACTGGATCTTCTTCTCCTGCTAATTCTCCAGCTTCCTTCCAAGGCTTTACAGGAGCTGAGCTCCTTTATGCTTCACCCAGTGCTTCAGTGAAACCCAAGGTGAAGGGCCAGAGGGTACAGAAAACCCTTAAAAAGACGTCATCGTCGTCCAAAAAGACTTCGTCGGCGTCAACATCTCGTAAGTCTCCGGCTACAAACCCCGGAGCAGAGAAGTCTAGAGCTTCTGCTTCAAGCTCGAAGTCCTCAAAGAGCAGGTCTTCCAAGGAGAGGCCCCGTACTCCGGCGGAGTCAGCGGTCTCTCCTCTTCCCTTGGTGCCTGTGCCGAGTTATCCCTCCACCTCCGCATCAGCTACGGCTTTGGATCCCAACACTGGATTGATGCAACAGAGGTCAGACTTGGTCGGCTCATTGAGGAACAGCATGGAGCAGATGTTCTCCCGGTTGTCCGAAAAGATTACATCCCAGGACAACATAATTGCCGGACTTAACCAGGCCCCTCTGGCTACTCCAACATTCGGTGCTGGATTGCTACAGCTCCCTCCTCACGACTCTCTGCCTCCGTTCTCAATGAACAACCCCTGGAGAGTGGCGTCATACGCCCCTTTCCAGGACGGCCTTATCTCTATCCTGGAATGCGGCACTCGAAGGATTGAGGACTTCGAGTTCTATCCGGAGGGCCTCCAACCGCCGTTCATTGGCTACACCAGACTTACAGACGCAGCCATGACTAGAGAGGATAAGGTTCCGAAGGAGACAGTCCTCTACTCCCGTGACCAGGCTCAAAGAGAGTGGCTCAGGTGTTTGGAGGAGATGGATTGTTCAAACACGAGAATCCAAGCCTTTAAGAGTCCCTTCACCATTTTTACGATGGAGGAAGGAGCTCCTCTTCCCTTATTGACCAAGATAGCTACAGTCACCATTCCGGCTGCCCTGAAAGGAGAATCTTTACCACAATTAAGGGAAGCAGACCCCACATCTCCTTTGCTCCCTTCACTAGAAGATTTGTGGGAAGATCTACCTAACACCTTCTCAGCGGGCAAGCTCAAACCAGACTGCGCCATGGACCAGTTCGGCGAGAAGCTAACTAGACTTCCTGACAGCCTCATTCAAGCGGAGTTTGAGGCCAAGTCTAGGCTTGCCAGGTCCATGAATACCATGGCTATGCTTCAGTAGTAGTAGTAGTAGCGGACGCATCACTCTCTGGTATCAGCTCTCTCGGTGGGATTTTATGATGGAAGGTCTAAATGGTAAATGCTCGTGGTAGTGGTCTCACTCGCCCCTGTTACCATACCGACACTTCTTTTATAGAGTGAGCGAGTCAGTTTGACTGACATTTTTCTTGATTTTATTTTTTCTCTGGTAATATTAGGATTATTTACCTAGAAATAATGAACTTAAGGATATTTCACAGGCCGACACGAGCTGAGCCCAGAAATGGTTATTTTCGGGATAAATCGCCCTGGCGTTACAAAACCAAAGGTCAGAGGCAAAAATCATATGCGGTTTGGAGATGTCCAAGTCACCTTATTAAGTGGTATGAATATCAAGTCCTGTCCTTTTAAAAAAGGGCATTAGCCGGCCAGCCCCCTTAAACAAATTATTTTTTATTAAATGTTTTCATAATATTTTTCTTCATTACCCTTTCATACACTTTTCATAATATGTGATGTTAGACTCACAGGCCTATATGTAATTACTTGCCTCTAGTCTTGATCCACTTTTGAAAGTAGGGGTAATATATGCTAATTTGGGCTCATCTTAAATCTTGCCTGTATCTACGCTTTGTCTTAATAATATTGCAAGTGGCTTTTTGATAGAATGAACTATGTACTTTCTTTAACAAAATAGCAGGGACACCATCAGGACCTGCAGCAGCTCCATTTTTAATTTCATTAATAGCGTGCACAATATCAGCTTCATTAATATCTATGTCAGCTAAATATTAACTATTTTCGTCCCTTACTTCTATATCATAATCTTCATCATGGCCGCCACGAGTCAACCAGGTGACCGTATATGACCTAAAAAACGGAAAATACTGGTCCCTGGAAGACCAAAATACGAAAACTAGACTTATCGGGCACTTAACTTAGCCGAAGCGATAGCAGCACGTTCCATCATAGAGAAAAAAATCCAGAAAAGCGAAAACAACACGAGGGACAAAAATCACAACTGGCGTTGTTGAGCTAATTATAAAGGATGGCCACTAGAGGCGCTGCTCTCCGCTTGGTGTCAGTAGTAGTAGTAGTAGCGGACGCATCACTCTTTGGTATCAGCTCTCTCAGGTGGGGATTTTATGATGGAAGGTCTAAATGGTAAATGGCTCGTGGTAGTGGTCTCACTCGCCCCTGTTACCATACCGACACTTCTTTTATAGAGTGAGCGAGTCAGTTTGACTGACATTTTTCTTGATTTTATTTTTTCTCTGGTAATATTAGGATTATTTACCTAGAAATAATGAACTTAAGGATATTTCACAGGGCGACACGAGCCAATCACCCAGAAATAGATTTTTCCTTCGTCAAAATCCCTTTTTTCAAATTCTATCTCCTCCCTTGATATTTAATATTAAGACCTGGGATTACTACCATATATAGACCTGATGTAGACCTCCAATCGAATGGAGAGTTTTTTTTCTAAAAGTCATTTTTTTGCTAGATATGAATTTTTCAATATGGTCAAAAAATAAACCCTATAAATCAAGAGAAAAAAATTTATAAAAAAAATACAAAACAAAAATTGGAAAAAAGGGCTCTATTTGATTGTTCTATAATGTCTTTCTGAGTTATATACCAAATTCCAATGTTATAGCTTTAAAACTAGGTGAGAAGATAGATTTTGAAGGTCAATAAGTATAGTTTTGAGATACGGGCGCTCAAAGTTTTCCTTCGTATTTCTATAAAGACAATATTAATAAATAATGATTATTATGAATGTATATTTGTTTTTTGTGTATTAATAAACCAAAACTATTTTATTTATCATAATTTAATCATAAATGATGATCCCTTTGCTCATATACTCGCAGCCTGGGTCACTGCTTGAGGCATGCATGGGCTCCTTCCTACGCAATCTCTCTCCCCTTCACTAACTCTGCTTATTACAGCGAATTTTCTTCTTTAGTATGTTAGCAAGATGTTTTCCTTGTATTTTCCTCTTTGGCATGATGAAATTCTTGCCCGAAACAAAGATAAACAAACGTAATTGCAGAGAATGTCAAGAGGTGAAACTCGAAGGCGTACACTTTTTTTTACAAAGACAATTTAATAAATCATGATTATTATGAATTCATATTCCATTTTGGGTATTAAAAACCAAAACTTTGTTTATTTATCATAAATGAAGATCTCTTTGCTCAAAAATCGTAGCCTTGGGCATAGTGTGATGTGTGCTGTCAAGCAAGACGGGTGGGGGCGTTACTAAGCAACCCTCCCCTCTCTCTTCACTAACTACGCATATATATTAGATATTCTGTAATAATACTTGAGCGATTTTTCTTCGTCTGTATGTTAGCGAGATGTTTCCCTTGTCTTTTCCTCATTGGCATGATGAAATTCTTGCCGAAACATATATAAAAACATACGTGAAAGCAGGCGGGAATATCAGAGGTGAAAATGGAACGTGTAGACTACTTGACGTCTGTGATCGCACTAAATCAGGACTGGACTTGGTAGCTTGAGCCTGAAGTCTTCTTCTCGACTCGGGGAATGTCTACAGATGCCATTTCTCCCAATTTCTTTTACAATAATTATCAAAATTTTACGATAATAGAAAAAATATTGCATTTCTTGTACGGATTCAATGTGTTTTAGGCTTATTGAGTTACGTTAACTAATTACCCTGTACTACGAAAGTAGAGGAATTTTGACGAAATATTTCGTATATGTATTCTCAATTGCCATAGAAGCTCCATGAATTTTTTCATGACTTTGCATTTTTTTTCGCCCTATACCTCCATATATAGGGGTTCCGGCCAGCCCCTTTAATATAGAACATGGTTTTGTACCCGGAAGTAGTACACAAACCCAACTGTTAGTCCACCGTGAGAACATATACAAAAATATGAAAAGCGGAAATGAAACAGATGTGGTTTATCTAGACTTTGCAAAAGTTTTTGACAAGGTAGACCATAATATATTAGCGAAGAAAGTTAGAAAACATAATATAGTGGATAAAGTAGGAAGATGGTTAAAAGAATTTTTACACAACAGAAAAACAGATAGTTACTGCAAACAATGAGAAATCGGATGAAGCTAAGGTAATATCCGGTGTGCCACAAGGAATGGTGTTAGCTGCATTACTGTTTGTTATTATGATTGCAGACATAGACAGTAATGTTAAGGTTTCGGTAGTGAGTAGTTTCGCCGATGACACAAGAATAAGTAGAGAAATTAATTGTCATGAAGATAGGAACGGAACGCGCTACAAAGAGACCTTAACAAAGTGTATGATTGGGCAGAGGTAAATAGGATGGCATTTAACTCTGATAAATTTGAATCAATAAATTATGGAGACAGAGAAGGAAAGCTATATGCATATAGGGGACCTAATAATGAGACAATCACAAATAAGGAAGCAGTTAAAGACCTTGGTGTGATGATGAATAGGAACATGTTATGCAATGATCAAATAGCAATTCTATTGGCAAAATGTAAAGCAATAAAGGAAATATTGTTACGGCACTTCAAAACAAGAAAAGCTGAACACATGATTATGCTTTATAAAACATATGTTCGTAGTCCACTTGAATATTGCAATATATGGTACCCACACTATCAAAAGGATATTGCACAAATAGTGTGTGTACAAGGTCCTTTACAGCTAGAATAGAAGAAGTTAACCAACCCTTAAAACGAAACCGAATGGGACATTTAAACGTCGAGTTCAAATGTCTCCCCGTATGCCAAATGGACGTACCATACGTCGACTCAAAAAAGTTTTTTTTAAAATTCGCTGAAAAATACTTATTATAGGCCCTACCAAGCCAAAAACTTTTGAATCACGCGCCTTGGGGGATGCTGGGAGTTCACGGATCAAGGCGTTGTTTTGTTTACAATTGTTACGCAGGCGCGCAAGCGCGAATTTCTTTCTTATCGCACTAAAAAGTATCAGTGACACATCTCAAAAATTATTTCGTCACTTTGACATAATTTTTGCACCGTTTTAAATTATCCGTTACATGAAGTATTATATATGAAAATGTGCGCAATTTCATTTAGAATACAACTAAAAAATACTCATGATTGTAGCTTTTATCAGTTTTGAAATATTTCCATATAAATAAAGATAAGTGCCAAAATTTCAACCTTTGGTCAACTTTGACTCTACCGAAATGGTCGAAAAACGCAATTTAATGCTAAAACGCTTATATTTTAGTAATATTCAATAATTTACCTTAATTTTGAAACAAATTGGAAGTCTCTAGCACAATATTTCGATTTATGGTGAATTTATGAAAAAACTTTTTCCTTATGTCTGCGCGGTAACTCTTCCGAAAAAAATCATACATGCGATTGTGGTAATGTTTGCACCATTTTAAAATTAGCCGTTACATAAAGTTTTATAAATGGAAATGTGTGCAATTTCATGCACAATACAACTAAAAACAACCCATGGTTGTAGCTTTTATCAGTTTTGAAATATTTTAGTACAAAAAATGATAAGTGACAAATTTTCAACCTTCCATCAATTTTGACTCTACCGAAATGGTCGAAAAACGCAATTGTAAGCTAAAACTCTTATATTTTAGTAATATTCAATCATTTACCTTCATTTTGTAACAAATTGGAAGTCTCTAGCACAATATTTCGATTTATGGTGAATTTATGAAAAAAAAAACATTTTCCTTACGTCCACGCGGTAACTCTTCCAAAAAAATCATACGTGCGATTGTGGTAATGTTTGCACCATTTTAAATTAGCCGATACATAAAGTTTTTATATATGAAAATGTGCGCTATTTTATGTAGAATACAACGAAAAATAATTGAAGGTTTTAGCTTTTCTCATTTTCGAAATATCTGCATATGAATCCCGATAAATAGAAAAAAAACCATGTTCGGTCAACTTTGACTCTACCGAAATGGTCGAAAAACGCAATTGTAAGCTAAAACTCTTATATTTTAGTAATATTCAATCATTTTCCTTCATTTTGCAACAAATTGGAAGTCTCTAGAACAATATTTCGATTTATGGTGAATTTATGAAAAAAACTTTCATTCCCTCCGCGCGCGGATTCTCCGCCATAAATCTCCGAAATGCGTACATCGCATTCTCGGAAAATTTGCTCCATTTCATATTAGGCATTTCATAGAGTTTTATGTATGAATAAAAGGAAAAATATTTGAAGGTTGTAGCTTTTCTAATTTCTGAAATAATTGCATATAAAAAAAAATTTATAAAAAAATTTCGACATTTGGTCAACTTTAACTCGTCCGAAATGGTCGAAAACTGCAATTGTAAGCTAAAACTCTTACAGTACCGTAATATTCTATCATTTAACTTCAGCTTGAAACAAATTCGAAGTCTCTATAACAATATTTAGATTTATGGTGAATTTCTAAAAAAATATTTTTTTACGTCCGCGTGTTACGAATTCAATGCATTATTTTGTGATAATATTTTCTCTGTGTTGCTTTTATCGTTTTACAATGTGTTATATACCAAAATGATTGCAATTTAGTGTACATTACAACGAAAAAAAAGTAACTTGTTACCTTTAACCGTTTTGCGCACAGCACGATTTGAATACAATTATATATGAAATTTCATTTTTGCGCTATGATATATCGCATTATTTATATATGATAATGATAATTTTTTTCATTTCTGATGGTTGCATACTAAACTTCAGCCAATGACAAAAAAAGGAGCCATAAAAGGGATTTTGACGTAAGGAAAAATCTATTTCTGGGCGATTGGTTCGTGTCGCCCAGCGAAATATCCCTTTAATCCATTATTTCTAAGGTAAATGAACTAACAAATACCAGAGAATAAATAAAATAAAGAAAAAGGTCAGTATAACTGACTCACTCACCCTCCAAGAGGGCGTCGGTATGAACACTAGGGCAAGTGAGACCACTACCACGAACCTCTTACCAATAGAAATCTCCCACAACAAAACCCCCACAAGAGGGGAGCCGACCCACAGAATGGGCAGCGACTACTACTACTCCACCCCACGCTACCGACTGCTGCGCCTCTGGTGGCCATCCTGAAGTTAGCAGACAATCTTGAGCGCAGGGATGGGTAGGGTGGGATTTCGCTGGGCAACACGAACCAATCGCCCAGAAATAGATTTTTCCTTACGTCAAAATCCCTTTTCTGGGCTCAGTTCGTGTCGCTGCGCGAAATCGTACCAGAGAATTAGCACAAGATTGAAAATAAATAAGGTCTCAATAAAACTTAAAATAAAATAGATTATTATAATTGCAAGAAAATATATATATACACAATTGTTTCTACAATTTGGAAAAACAACACTTAAGATTAGCTTAAAGTTAACATATATGTACAGGGCTTACATGGGAATATATGTTGAACTTAACATCTGTGTATACTTATCACATACAACCATAAATAAAGCAATTATAATAAATAATATGATTCTGAACAAACTTAAAATACAATATAGTAAATAAATTTATATATCTTATATGGTAAATAAATTTATAGATCTTAATAGACAAATCCATAACCATTGTAAATGGAGATGTGTCACCCTAGCATAAAAATAAGGGGACCACATCATAGAGATCATTATATACAATCAATTGTGGGTGACCCTAGCAAAAAAATAAGGGACACCCACTGTACCATCACAAGAGCAGCTAAGACTCAAGGTAGACGTAGATGAACATGGTAGGTATAGACAAACTGTTGACTGAGATAGGTAGAAAGGAGATCTGGATCTTCAACTTAAGATTAAGCAGAGTCGGGGGAAACTATGTTACCCGCCGCAACTGCTGAAAATTTCAGAGATTCCAAGGACTTTTAAGTAGTGACGAAATTAATACTGTCAGTGATTTCCATCCAGTATACTTTTTCAAATCATCAAAATTCATGTGTTGGAAATAGTTAATTGAGGTGGCAACTGCCCTGACATCATGGGCTTTAGGGAAGGATTCAGGGTTGGCTTGTTTAATAAAGTACAGGATCTGTTGCCTGATACCTTTAATTGATAAAGTACCACCTTTTTCTCTTCTAAAGAGAGGACCCGAAGAGGATGAGGATGTCCTGGACAGAAAGGCTCGTAAGGTCGTTACTGGACAAAGAGAAACATCTTGAGGAAGGGGTATAACCTTCCACGGTTCCACCTCAACAAAGGATCCTCATTCTTTGCTAAAAAGCTACGATCCAGGAAGAAAGTAGAACTTCCCCTGAGGGAAGAAATTCTATATGATTCGGATCTCTGGATAACGCCGACAGTTCTGAAATTCTAGCTCCTGAAGCCAAGCTTAATAAAAATAGAGTTTTTCTTAAGAGCATCATAAATGAACATGTCGTATTATTTGTTCCTGAAGCCAGCTTTAGAACATCATTTACGAACCATGACACTGACGTAGGCCTTACTGAAGGTCTAAGTCTAGCACAAGCCTTGGGAATAGACGAGAAGTAAGAATCTGTCAAGTCTATGTTGAAACCAAGTTGAAAAATCTTCTTCAAGGCTGACTTGTTTGTCGTACTGGTGCTAGCTGCTAAGCCTTTTTCGAATAAGGATCTGAAAAAGGATATAGCTGAATTGATTGTCATGATTTTAATGTCTGATTCTCTCAGGAAGACTGCCAACTTTTTGACTGCAGCATCATACTGTCTCAAAGTTGAATCTCTTTTATCAGATTCCAGGAAAAGAATATTTCGTGGATCGATATCTGCATCTCTTTTAGCCGCAAACTTCATGAAGTCCATAAAGTTAGGGTTTTGAGAATTCCTGAGGAAGCGAACACAGTCTTCGTTTGTACTGACTGGGAGAGCCTGGGATTGGGAATCCGAAGAGGACGAAGACCTAGTTCCAGAATCAGAGGGTACCAGTTGCTCTTCGGCCAGTCTGGGGCTACTAGAGCTACTTGACCCTTGAACGTCCTGAGTTTGTTCAGTACCTTCAGGAGAAGATTCACTGGAGGAAAGACATAAATCTTCTCCCAGTTGTTCCAATCTATGGACAGGGCGTCCGTGGCATAGGCCAGAGGGTCCAGGTTGGGGGCCACATAACATGGAAGTTTGTGGTTCGCTTGAGATGCGAATAGATCTACTTGCAGACCTGGAACCCTCCGGAAAATCCATTGGAACGAACTGTTGTCCAGTGACCATTCCGACTCCAGAGGAACTGAGCGGGATAGAGCATCTGCTGTGACGTTCTCACTCCAGATATATGGGTGGAGGAGAGGTGCCAACTGAACTTGTCCGCCAGGGAGAAGATGGCTACCATGACATGATTCAGATGTCTTGAATTGGAGCCTCCCCTGTTTACGCAATGGACTACCACTGCGCTGTCCAGAACTAACTTTATGGGAGAGTTCTTTGGCGGACGTAACCTCTTCAGAGTCAAGAACACTGCCATCGCTTCCAATACGTTTATGTGAAGCTGGCGGAACTGAGGTGACCAGGTTCCTTGAACCTTCTTGAACTGAGAATATCCCCCCCAGCCACTTAATGAAGCATCTGTGTGGATGGTAATTCCCGGAGGAGGAAACTGAAGGGGTACTGATATGGACAGGTTATTCAATTTTGCCCAAGGGCGCAGACGATTCCGTAGAATCTGTGGGATTGATGACAACTTGTCCCTGGATCTGACATTTGCTCGTGAGCGCCAGATCCTGGTTAGGTCTTTCAGTTTGGCTTTCATCAAGATGTTTGTCACTGAGGCAAATTGGAGGGAACCCAGGATTCTTTCCTGGTTTCTCCTTGAAGCATATTTGTGCTTTAGAAATTGTTTCACTGACTTCGCTATTTCCTTTCTCTTGGCTGATGGAATCGACAGAGTATGGGAGGATAGATTCCATTGAATGCCCAGACCACTGAAAGTTGGACTCCAGGAGTGAGTCTTGACTTTGTTCTGTTTATCTTGAACCCCAGATACTCTAGGAACTGATTACTTTCAGTGTGGCTTTGTGACATTCCTCGACTGTTGGAGCCCAAATCAACCAATCGTCGAGATACGCTACTACCATTATCCCTTGAGACCTCAGTTGTTGGACGACTACTTCCGCCAACTTCGTGAACACCCTGGGTGCCACGTTTAGACCGAAGGGAACTACCTTGAAGGAGAATGCTTGATCTCCCAGCTTGAAGCCCAGATAAGGGCAAAAGTGTCTTGCAATAGGGATATGATAGTATGCGTCTGTAAGATCGATAGAGGTGGTGACGGCCCCACAGGGAAGTAAGGTCCGCACCTGCGAGATAGTCAGCATTTTGAACTTGTCGCAGCGAATGCCAAGTTTAAGCGGACAAGTCTAAGATGACCCTTCTTTTTTTTGTGAGCCTTTCTTTGGCACGCTGAATAAGCGACCTTGAAACTTTAATCTGTTGACTCTCGCTATTGCTCCTTTCTGAAGGAGGTCCTCGCATACTCCGTCATTTCTTTTGATGGAAGTTGAAGGAATGGTCTGGATGGAGGAGGATCCGCAATCCAACTCCAACCCAGGCCTTTTGACACAATGCTCTGTGCCCAATTGCTGAATCCCCACCGATGCCGGAGGAGAAACAGCCTCCCTCCTACCTTCGAGCTCTCACTGTTGCTGGGTTGAGTGACCGACCTCCACGGAAGTGTTTTTCCCCTGTTGAGAGACTTTCCTGCTCCTGCTCTGACGAAAGGATCCCTACTCTTCCTCCCCTGCCAAACCGGTGATAGTGCTG
>NC_087200.1:151632148-151718560 GCF_015104395.2 Macrobrachium nipponense
CGGGGAGAGAGAGGGATCCAACAACTCTGAAGGTTGTTGTCAAGGGGCTGGAGCCGCAGACTCATGTCTGACTCTGAGTGATCATCTAAATGTGATGACTGACATTGTCTTGCTGGACGATAGGGCTTGAACCCAGGTTTAGAATGAGGGAGCTCTGGTGCCAAATACTGTCCATGAGTGAGAGGGTGCTGGAGAGCAAGTGGGCACTCAGGCGCAAGCTAGTGCTCGGGTGCAAGCAGGCGCTTAGGCGCAAGTGGGCACAAGCAGCCACACGGGCACAATCGAGCACTCAGGAGCATAAGAATGCTTAAGTGCAAACGAGCGCTCATCACCTTAAACTACAGGTGTTACCACATGTTTGCATTTCACAATCACTTGAGGTTTGTCTGAACATTCATTGGAAAAACTCTCTGGGCTTTCCCAAAAAACTACATGAGGGAACAGCTTCTCTCACTCTTTTACAAGGCACCTGAGGGGTAAAAGGCACTTCTGCTAACCTTTTCAATGGTCTTGACTTACCACTGTTGCGCCATTGGCGTCTGTTCCAGACTCGAATTATCAGAACTAGCCAAAAGAAGATGCGTTTCATGAAATACACCTTTCCACCGACTATCTGTCGACACCTGGGCATTTGCAGCAGGCGCGACTGAGGGGCCAACTCCCCAGGGGCAGACCCCATCGACATTCCATGAGCTTCCGGTATAGTTTCTCCCTGGTGCAGGGGAGTATACTAGGGACCTTTGCCTAGGAGAATCAGTGGGCCGAGAAGCAAGCTCCTCCACTGTCACTTCATGATCACACAACACTTTTATTTTCCATAAAAGCTTTTACAGAAGCTCCAACTTGAGCTAGTGTGTACTAACATGTCAAATTATTTCTCAAGAATGGCAATGGCATTGAGTTCAGGAGTATGGGAGCTGGTTCCAGGGATAAAGCAGAGAGAAAAACAATAGGTACTAATTCAGTGGGACATTTAGCCGATTCCTGACTAGCTAAATTCTTGTCCCTAGCAGTTGCTTTTCTCTTTCTGCCTTTCTCTAGTTTATTTAAATGAGAGTTAAAGTTTTCAATCCTTACTTCCCCAATCCCTACACTCACCACAAGTCATAACTAGCTAAACACACTTGCCCCTTCAAGATGTACATTTAGTGTGCGAATCATACTTCGCTGGAGTCAGTCTAGTGTTGCAGCACAGGTATTCAGGCTGCAATATTAGACTGTAGAGTGGGGCCCCCATATTCGCATTCTCTGGATTTGCGGATTTCTCTCTGGACCATATCTACCCATTATTCGCAGTAAATTCGCCTATTCGCGGTATTTATTTATGAGAAATATCCAGAAATTCCTGTTTTTTTTATCAATTTTATCATAAATGCACTCTTTGTGATAAAACTATTAAAAAAATACTATCAACATTTTTATTGGGTGTTTCTTGAGTTTCACCTACCAAAATAGGCTGTTTTCAGCATTTTTATAGGGTTTCCAACTATTCGCAGATTCTAAACATTCACAAGGGGGACTAGTACGCATCCACTGTGAATATGGAGGGCCCACTGTTTACCTAATTGCCGAAAGGCTACCGAAAACAAACTACCTCACCAATTTATGATAAAATCCCACAAAATAAATGAAGATAATTTCAAAACCATTGCCGCTGCCCACGGCCGTCGCAGAGAGCCAGCATAAACAAATTGGTTCTCTCTGGCTAGTTGTTCCTCTCCTTCCCAAAAGTGGGGCGGTGCCATTTACCTACACTTTTAAAACAAAAGAATCGCTGCCACAAATTTCTGACTTTTTAGCTGCTGGTACTTTTATACTTTTAAACTTTTAGCTAGGTAATTACTTGGTAAGTTACATATACAATTTTGGTATTTACAGTATACAGTACTTGTATTTTTTTCATGTTCAAAGACTGCCTAGAAAGTTGTAAGCCACTACCAATTAAGACCCCTTCAACTTTCTCTTGATGGCAACTCTATCTCCCTGTAAAGTAAGTCTTATATGGTATTCTTGGTTTTAAACATTATGTGCATGACTTTGCAGTCCTAGTATAATACTAAAGCATTATGACAAAGTGACAAAACTTTCCCTTCAGAGATCAAATTGGTGATAGGTGTGCAGTGAAAAACTGTATGACAGTTTTTGTAAACTGTGACCCAAAGGCCACAGTTTAGATTTTTCAGTAGTAGTACATATACATTTTTGTGCATTTTGCTGGTTACCTACAATGTACACTAGGCCATTTCATAATTCATTATTTTAACTTTTGGAGCTTTGGAGTAAATTGTCATAAAATAAGAGATTTTCATGCTGTATTTTGAACATTTTTGAAATACAGTAGTCCCTCCTTACCTGCAACAGGTACCTTCCACATCCTACCAAGGAAAGTGGAAATCCTAGATGATGGCAAAACATTAGTAAACCATATAATACTGTGCATGCTAAAGCCTAACAGACAAATACACAATTGATAATGAGCATTTTGCAATAATACAATAATATACAGTATGTTTTCTATCTCTCTCTTTAATA
Source organism: Macrobrachium nipponense (assembly GCF_015104395.2). Lineage (NCBI taxonomy): Eukaryota > Metazoa > Arthropoda > Malacostraca > Decapoda > Palaemonidae > Macrobrachium > Macrobrachium nipponense. Next base: position 151,634,681 of record NC_087200.1, read on the forward strand.
AAAGGTTGTCTGATGTTTTAGCCAATTTAACTTTAGAGTGATGAAAAGTAACAATCAAAATAGCTTTTCTTATGAAGACAAAAAAAATGGAAAACCTATAGTATACTGGTACACATTTAAGATTCAAAATATTACATCAGCTGTGGAAATGACCAATGTAATAGGTATGTGAAAATACAGAAAACAAGTCACATATTGAATGGTGTTCAGCAAGGTATGAACTGACAATTTTCACCATGTTACAGGCTGATTGAATTTACCAATTTTTCCTGGCCATGATAAATACACAAAAAATGAATCTGAATCTTGGACCTAGGGATAAGGGGATCTACTGTATTTTCAGAATACGTATTCTGAATATACTCCAGCAATTACTGAAACATCCATGAGCAGGGTCTCAACAACCAGCATGCTTCTGCCTGTCTGGCACTCAGCCAGTTTGCCACATCATATTGTTTGGGAAGATTGCAATACTTGTGTAACAAGGGTGATAGGCAGAATGAGACATGTATGTTACATTTTCTTCTCAATTCAAAAAAAGTAGAAATGTGGTGGTGCCTGTTCTGGCAGAGATTTCCTGTGAATCTTCTCGTCCACCCCTCACTCACGCTATTTCTCACAAACTCCATGCACACTGGTAACCAAGTATGTATAGTTTTTCAAATTTAGACAACATCTATTTAAGGGGTGGGCTGACTGTTGAATTTTGAGGAATTATCAACTTTTAGTTATTAAATATTTCAGTGTTTTATGTCTAAATAAATATATCCTGAAGCGATAATGCTTAAAAAAGTTTTTTAGATTGGTTTATTGACAAGTTTGTTCATCACTTGTATAACAATGTGAACCACAAATTGTAAAATAAAAAAATTTTCAAAAAGCATTTGTATTAATAATTCAGGATAGGATCAAGTATGCTATATACGTACACTGTTTTGGACTATTTAATGTGTAGATAACATATCTTAAAAACATTATTGCTAAAGAAAAATAAAGTTTAGATTAGTTCATGGTCAATTCTGTTCATTATTGTGAAGAACAAATTGTAATAAAAAAAACCTAAAAAATGTCTAGGAATGATCCTGTTTTATGGTCTTTTTTTGTCACAAAGACAGAATGTGTAACACTCTTAAAATTGCCAGTGACCTAAGATTTCCTCAGGTTTAAGAAGTGTCAGCACATTCCACCTAAAACGTCATGCTTTAACTCACTGAAGATTTAGTGTCTATGGGAGCAAAGGTGACGTCATATACCAGAGCTCTTTGAACGAAAAGTGATTACCTCTTACTACTACCTATACAGAAAATGCCACACGTCCAGACTTTATCAATATTCTTTTAACTCTGTACAACAAAGCTTATCATTAGGTTATAAGCAGACCTTCATATTTCACACAATTATGCATTATTAATTGCACTTGCACTCTCCCTCTTACACACGTTAGTGTTGGTTTTAACAAACCTAGACAGTATTAAGGGCAGTGGACGAAATTACTGTAAAATTTTAGACTTCCTTTGTTTCATTATGAAAATATTAAACAAAAAGTACATTAGTACTATTTTTAAACTATCATCATTTACTTAGTCAAGTTTTATTTGTAAATACATGGGCTTATTTACTGTGGTAAAGTGGATGTTGATTAGAATTTACAGTAGATTTGTTTGTCTGGGGAGAGAGGTGCACCAGGGATATGGCATGAATGCCAAGGAAGCAGTAAGCCAAATAAAGGTTGGAAACCACTGAATTTTAAGATGATCAAGTCTAAAAGCAACAAAAGTGAAGCTTAATGCTGCTTAGACAATATTTTAAAATATAATTTATATAAGCATTCTACAGCCAAAGAAAAGAACTTACTTAAATGAGGTCTAAAATATTTCATAAGACCAATAAAATGACGGAAGGGAATGTGCTTGGGTTGTGATCGAGTTACAAGAAGACGAAATGCATGCTGACATGCCCGCCGTTTATGTAACAGGAGCTTCCTAAATTTGCCTTTCTCAATGTCACTAAAAACCACAAAAACAATGGCAAGCATCTGAAAATGAAGAAAAAAACATTGATGAAACAACTATATCAAAATAAGAAATATAATTAGTATTACACAAGCAGAATTAACAGTAGTAACAATAGAGTATATAAAAAAAATGGAGGACTTTACCATCAAACTGAAATGCTTCACCATTCTGTTTCCTGTGGGGGGGGGACAATTAGCTCTCTCCTTTAATCATGGTTCCCATAATTGGTAGCTCATTAGAGAGAGAGAGAGAGACGAGAGAGAGAGAGAGATGAGACGACCAAGTCGAGAGAGAGAGAGAGAGAGAGAGAGAGAGGGAAAGCTGAAATGGTTGAACAGCAAGATAAGGAGATCCGAAAAATATAGGCAATTATGTAAAAGATCTACAGATGGAACTGGGGGAAATCCTGACAGGTGCACTAGGAAGTAACAGTTAGAGGTGTTGGACAGCAAAACTGAAGGAAGCCAGAATTGAGGTGAAGGCTACGAATTAAGTGCAGCTAGTGTCCAAAGGAATGCCCTTTAGCAATGCCGTAAGTACGTAACTAGGTAAATAAAATTTAGAAAATATAATTGCCAAGGAAAGTTATGCACAAAATGGATATCCAATAACTTTTCATTTAATTTATTAACATAAGAGGTGAGGGCTCATTTATCTCCCAAATTAGTGGGGGTAGCAAGAAGGCATTCTATGTCATGTTCATTATATTTTACAAAACCAAGAGTGCTGCTGCATGAAGGCCCAAGGGAAGAAGGTAGGAAGCTGCAAAGAGAATTACTCAACATAACTTGGCGAACAATGGCCACAGCAAGATAATATTGTAGAATATGGTAGATTTTAAGGGCCCGATGGCATCACAGCAAGGTGACTCCACACCAAGTCAAGCTGTTACATTACTGATGTTACATTCTGCATCAAGCCCACACTGGAAGAGGAAAACCAGAAATGAGCAATCTAGAAAGGTCAAGGAAGCTTGAGAGAATGAAAACTTTTCCAAGGAGAGAGATAACGAATAAGAGAATTTGTTGCGCAACATACAATGAAGACCCCAAGTACTTGTACAGGGAATATAAAAATAGCTATCTACCTTGGGATGAAGCCAATAGTATATAAATCCAGGTGATTTGCTGGTGATTGTTAGCATCACAAAATATCAAGTATTAACACCAGTACTTCACAAATAACAGTCCTTTATCATATTGACATTTTTTGTACTTGTCCTATTTGTTTTTACAAAGCCAAAGTGTAACAAAACTTCCTTTACTATATGCAACCATCTGTAGCATGCACTTCTATATCTCTCCTGTTTCATATCTATATTACAAAATCTTACTCAATGTCAAGCACATCATAGTTTTGTCCCTTTTTACTTATCTATTTCAAGTATATACCCATTCCTGTAGTACATCATTTAACCTGTATATATAAACATATTCAACCACACTAAACACAAGGGGCTATGAACTAGAGAAAAGGGTATGGTGAAATTCTGTGTAGGATCCAAAAATTACATCCCATTTTTGTATAAAGCTATGAGATATGGCACTTAATTCGTGGACAATACTGATGGACATACATCATAGAAATCTATAAAGTATGAATGAAACACTAAAAAAAAATTCTTGGGTTACAAAGAATGAAAAATACATACTATTACAAACTATAAAACACATATTTACCACATACCAAATTCATGAGGAAATACAAATTGATGGCTAAAAAAGCTATGAAGAAGGCTGCACTCCAACGGCTTTTGGCATATGCTGGCATCATCACATCTGGGAAACTGTTGTGATATATGACTTTATTAATGCTATAATGATGCCTAAAGTATAGCATTCAGTTTACATGCAAAATATATACACATATCTTGACAAAGTAGCCACTGGCACCTCAAGGAATCTATCATCATCATTAAAAATTTTTGTAAGCTTTACCCTTTACAGGGTTAGACATATAATGAGGTACCTTCCCTTCTAAGTATCATGTGTGCCCTTATGTAATGTCTAATTTTCGTCTGATTCAGGTAATCCATGCCCTGTATTCGTGATTTTCTTGGGCTTTCAACTGGTCTTGCCCTACTACACTTCCAGACCTTTTCTTTAATTGAATACTCTTCACCCATTCTTACCATCACATGGCAACACTCTACCTTTAAAATATCATTATTTCCATGCTCAGAACACTTATCTCTTGGTTACTGCTTCAATCAGAACAGCTTTCCTATGTACTCCACCCTTTAGTCTGTATAAGTTTGTGATGATACCTCTTCAAATTCTTGTTTCTTTCACCTCAAACCTGTCAATCATATAGGACATCTAGTGAAATCCGAATTTCAGTGCACATACCTATGTCTTAAAGACACATGCAGCAGAAGAACTGTTCATACACACAAGTCTTTGACCCATCAATAGGTAATAACTGTCCTCATTACTCAGATAACTGTGGTGTTAGTGACACCCTTATTTGTAAGCTAGTAGTATATACTATATGTATGTCACCTGCAAAATATATGCAGATAACACTTTGTACAGTTCTATATCTTTGTCTTACCCCAACATTTTCTTCAGCAGTTTGAAAAAGTCTACCTAATTTATACTATTCTGATCATCCTTTCCACTTTCATGTTACCATTATGTACATTATCATTTGCTTTTCCTCCTGAAAAGAGTATCAGTAATGACCATTACCTTTAGGTTATGCCTAGCTGGCTTCCTGCAATTATCTTAGTTAATTGTTTGCATTATGCAAATTGGGAAAGGAAAAGAAAGGAATATAAAATTTAGGTCAAAGGTCAAGCACAGGGACCTATGAGGTCATTTAACACAAGGGGGAATTCAGAAAAAGGTTTTAAAGGTAACATGTGGAAAACCTCTCAGTTGCACTAGGAAACAATTGTTATGGGGAGGGGGGGGGGGGGGGGGGGGGTGAAAATTAAGACTGAAGAAAAAGACTGAAGAAGTACAGTAAAGGAACAAAAGGAGTTGCAGCTAGGGGCCAAAAGGACACTGCAAAGACACTTACGAAATACCTACAACGCACTGATGCACCTTTTTTTTAGTAGTTTCTTGTATAATTCAATGTCTCCACTAATTTCACTAGTTTCTGACAAATTTTAATATAACATTACTTTTTTATCAGGAAACATCAAATGAGTAGATGGTAGTTAAGGCTAGTGATTTAATATTATTATCACTTGATTTTAGTGTGAAAATTACTACACTGTTGGCATTTTACTTTGCTTCCCCCCCAAAGATATTTTGTAAAAAGTGGAATTTCTTAACTGATTGTTGCTTGATATTAATTATACTGTCGTGTTGCCAACTGATATTTAAAATCTTGCTTTTTAGCATAAGTGTATTTTTTATTTTTAATAATACAGTACAGTAAACCGAACATATTTGCGTTCTCGAGGTTCATGGAATAAACTATTTGTGGATTTTTCTGTGGAACATATCTAAAAATTATTCGCAAGAAGGCCTGCTCATTCAGGGGTTTTTCTGTGGTACGTATCAGTTAAAATACTTGCAGACCCCAACTATTCACAGATGCAAATGTTTTCGTAAAGCAATATTCTGTATTTACATATTTACTGAATACTAATATGTGACATTAAATATTTATAATAATATCAAACCATAAGGGTATTCACTGGTGATGAATGTTGAGTACAGATGATATTAGTTGTGCAGTCTGATGAATGACAATGAACATAAACTGCATAGCAAAGTAGAGGAGTTACATCTCTCTGAAGGTACCTCTTCACCTTCTTCAAGGAGGAGTTTCGTCACTGATTTCGAGAAGCATCACTTCTTCTTGAAGGTTAAGTGAACATGTTAACATGCCTGACCATTGTCTGTATCTGCCTTACTTCCCTGATCAATTTGTAAAGACAACAAAGTTATTCAAAATCCTGGTCAGTTGGTGGGACGGTAAAGTTGGTGGCGAGTACTTCTCGAAAAATGACCTCCCGAATATTTTACCCTGTTCATACTCGTTCTCCATGCAGATGACTGCAATTTCAGTCACACAATAATGGGGCTGCTACTTCTCCATAAACTTTTGCCCTCTCTAACACATCAATCCTGTCTACTTTCTCCTTATATGTCATTAACTGTAAGGACACCTGACACTTAGGCTCTTAGCCAGAAGTCTGAGAAGAGCAGAGTGTTTAGGGGATATTTTAGTAGGCTATTTCAACAATATTCTTATTCCACAGTAGTATATATCACACACACAAAACACACACACACACAGAACACTGAATTATATTAGGTCAACTGGGCACAAATTGTGTACATATCTGCACACACTGTACATTTTATGAAAATGTTTTTATTTTCAAGATGATTCTTAATTGATTGACTGATTCCGAGTTATCTGGCGTCACAACTACCAGGGTCACCGACGCCACGAGGGATGATTCTTAAGGGATTTTGACGTAAGGAAAAAATCTATTTCTGGGCGATTGGTTCGTGTCGACAGCGATATCCTTTAATAACCATTATTTCTAAGGTAAATGTACTAACACATACCAGCAGAATAAATAAAAATAAAGAAAAGGTCAGTACAAGTGACTCGCTCACCCTCCAAGAGGGTGTCGGTATGAACAAACTATGGCGAGTGAGACCACTACCACGAACCGCTTGCCAATAGAAATCTCCACTACAAAATCCCCACTAGAGGGGAGCCGACCCACAGAGTGGGCAGCAACTACTACTACTCCATCCCATGCTGCCGACTGCTGCGCCTCTGGTGGCCATCCTGAAGTTAGCAGACAATCTTGAGCGATGGGACGGGCAGGGCGGGATTTCGCTGGCGACACGAACCAATCGCCCAGAAATAGATTTTTCCTTACGTCAAAATCCCTTTTCTGGGCTCAGTTCGTGTCGCTGCGCGAAATCGTACCAGAGAAATAGCACAAGATTGTAAAGAATAAAATAAAATAGACAAAAAAGGGTCTCAAATAAAAGATAACATAAAATAAAGAAATATAATTGCTAATAGATATACATATACACAATGATACAAAATAGAAATATTACTTAAAATTAACTTAATGCTAATAATATTTCTTAAATTTAACTTAAATTTAACATATATACAGGGCTTACATGGAATATATGTTGAAATCAGTATCTGTGTATAGTTATTATGTACAAAGAAATCAAAGCAATTATAACAATAAACTGAATAGAACAAACTTCAATAATAATATAAAAAGGGAATGTATATGACTTAGTATACAAAACCCGTAACCATTGTAAACACGATGTGTCACCTAGCATAAAAATAAGGGGATCACATCAAAGAGATCATTATATACAATCAATTGTGAGTGACCCTAGCAAAAAAATAAGGGGCACCCACTATACCATCATAAGAGCAGCTAAGACTCAAGGTAAACGTAGATGAACATGGCAGGTATAGACGAACTGTTGGGTGAGATAGGTAGAAAGGAGGACTGGATCTTCTACTAAAGATTAAGCAGAGTCGGGGGAAACTATGTTACCCGCCGCAACTGCTGAAAATTTCAGAGCTTCCAAGGACTTTAAGTAATGACGCTTAAATACTGTCGGCGATTTCCATCCAGTATATTTTTTCAAATCATCGAAATTCATATGTTGGAAATAGTTAATTGAGGTGGCTACTGCCCTGACATCGTGTGCTTTAGGGAAGGAGTCAGGATTGGCTTGCTTAATAAAGTACAGGATCTGCTGCCTGATGCCTTTAATAGATAAAGTACCACCTTTTTCTCTCTTAAAGAGAGGACCCGATGAGGATGAGGAGGTCCTAGACAGAAAGGCTCGTAAGGTCGATACTGGGCAAAGAGAAATATCTTGTGGAAGGGGTACAACCTTCCATGGTTCCCACCTCATCAAAGGATCTTCATTCTTTGCTATAAAAACTACGTTCGGGGAAAGTAGAACTTCCCCTGTGGGAAGAAATTCAACATGATCCGGATCCCTGGATAATGCCAAACAGTTCTGAAATTCTAGCTCCTGAAGCCAAGCTTAATAAAAATTAGAGTTTTTCTTAAGAGCATTATAAATGAACATGTGTTATTATCTGTTTTCTGAAGCCAGCTTTAGAACATCATTTAAGAACCATGATACTGAGTAGGCCTTACAGAAGGTCTAAGTCTAGCACAAGCCTTGGGAATAGACGAGAAGTAAGAGTCTGTCAAGTCTATGTTGAAACCAAATTGAAAAATCTTTTTCAAGGCTGACTTGTTTGTCGTAATAGTGCTAGCTGCTAAGCCTTTTTCAAATAAAGATCTGAAAAAGTATATAGCTGAATGATTGTCATGATTCTAATATCTGATTCTCTCAGGAAGGTTGCTAACTTTTTGACTGCAGCATCATACTGTCTCAAAGTTGAATCTCTTTTATCAGATTCCAAGAAGAGAATATTTTGAGGATCAATATTCGCATCTCTTTTAGCTGCAAACTTCATGAAATCCATAAAGTTAGGGTTTTGAGAATTCCTGAGGAAGCGAACACAGTCTTCGTTTGCACTGACTGGGAGAGCCTGGGATTGGGGATTCGAAGAGGACGAAGACCAGTTCCAGAATTAGAGGGTACCAATTGCTCTTCGGCCAGTCTGGGGCTACTAGAGCCACTTGACCCTTGAACGTCCACCTGAGTTTGTTCAGCACCTTCAGGAGAAGATTCACTGGAGGGTAGACATAAATCTTCTCCCAGTTGTTCCAGTCTAGGGCCAGGGCGTCCGTGGCATAGGCCAGAGGGTCCAGGTTGGGGGCCACATAACATGGGAGTTTGTGGTTCGCTTGGGATGCGAATAGATCCACTTGCAGACCTGGAACTCTCTGAAGAATCCACTGGAACGAACTGCTGTCCAGTGACCATTCCGACTCCAGAGGAACTGATCGGGATAGAGCATCTGCTATGACGTTTCTCACTCCAGCTATATGGGTGGAGGAGAGGTGCCAACTAACTTGTCCGCCAGGGAGAAGATGGCTACCATGACATGATTCAGATGTCGTGATTTTGGAGCCTCCCCTGTTTACACAATGGACTACCACTGCGCTGTCTAAGACTAGCTTTATGTGGGAGTTCTTTGGCGGACATAACCTTTTTAGAGTCAAGAACACCGCCATTGCTTCCAGTACGTTTATGTGAAGCTGGCGAACTGGGTGACCAGGTTCCTTGAACCTTCCTTTTGAAACTGAGAATATCCTCCCCACCGCTTAATGAAGCGTCTGTGTGGATGGTGATCCCCGGAGGAGGAAACTGAAGGGGTACTGATATTGACAAGTTCTTGACTTTTGCCCAAGGGCGTAGACGATTCCGTAGAATCTGAGGGACTGAGGATAATTTGTCCCTGGACCTGACATTTGCTCGTGAGCGCCAGATACTGGTTAGGCCTTTCAGTTTGGCTTTCATCAAGATGTTTGTCACTGATGCAAACTGGAGTGAACCCAGAATCCTTTCCTGGGTTCTCCTTGAAGCAAGTTTGTGTCCTAGAAATTGCTTTACTGACTTCGCTATTTCTTTCCTCTTGGCTGATGGAATCGACAGAGTTATGGGAGGATAGATTCCATTGAATGCCCAGCCACTGAAAGTTTGACTCCGGAGTGAGTCTTGATTTGGTCCTGTTTATCTTGAACCCTAGATATTCCAGGAACCGGATTACTTTCAGTGTTGCTTTGTGACATTCCTCGACTGTTGGAGCCCAAATTAGCCAATCGTCGAGATACGCTACTACCATAATCCCTTGCGATCTTAGTTGTTGGACGACCACTTCCGCCAACTTCGTGAACACCCTGGGTGCTACGTTGAGACCGAAGGGAACTACCTTGAAGGAGAATGCCTGATCTCCTATCTTGAAGCCCAGATACGGGCGCAAAGTGTCTTGCAATAGGGATATGATAGTATGCGTCTGTAAGATCGATAGAGGTGGTGACGGCCCACGGGAAGGGAAGTAAGGTCCGCACCTGCGAGATGGTGAGCATCTTGAACTTGTCGCAGCGAATGGCCAAGTTTAAAACGGGACAAGTCTAAGATTACCCTTCTTTTTTGTGAGCCGTTTCTTTGGAACACTGAACAAGCGCCCTTGAAACTTTTAATCTGTTGACTCTCGCTATTGCTCCTTTCTGAAGGAGGTCCTCCGCATACTCCGTCAATTAATTTGGATGGAAGTTGAGGAAAGGTCTGGGTGGGGGCGGATTCGCCACCCAACTCCAACCCAGGCCTTTCGACACAATGCTTTGTGTCCATTTGCTGAATCCCCACCGGTGGCGGAAGAGAAACAGCCCTCCCTCCTACCTGAAAGCTCTCATTGATGTTGGTAGCCTCCGCAGCCTCTGAAGTGTTTTCCTCTATTAAGGGACCTTCCCGATCCTCTCTGACGAAAGGATCGCTTACCTCTGCCTCCCTTACCCGAGCGGTCATATTGCTGAAAGGCCTGGCCTTCGAACACTTGGTGAAGGCTGGGGAGACAGCGTAAGAGGTGGAAGGTTGAGGCTGGGGGGAAATCACATAAATAGGCTGTGATTGGGCCTTGGAGGTAGAGGGTTGGGCTGCCTGCACCAACGGAACAGCTGAAACAGGCTGGGCAAACTGTTGCTGTTTCTTTTGGTTAAGGCTGGAAACGTCTGGGTTTCTTCTGAGCCTTACCCCTCACTGGCCTGATCTTGGCGTCTCTTTGCAGTGAGACCCCAACGATCCTTAAGGCTTTGGTTAAGCCTTGTAGCCTCTGCTGGACCTCCTTACCATGCATCTGGGAAGAGGTCTGCTCCCCAGATGTTTGATGAAAGCAACTTATTCGGTTCATGCCGAATAGTTGCTTCCTGGAGGACATGCTTCCGACAATTTGTTCTGGCTGTGGCGAACTCGAACATGTCAGACTGCACGTTTGAGTCAGTGACTTGGTGATCAGCTTGAACAGTGGCTCGGAACCATAAGAAATGGTAGCCACTCTGTCATGGCCATGGTGTTGAGAGAGCCTGGCCAGCCTAGACCTTGGCCTCAAAACTCTGCCTGAATGAGGCTGTCTGGAAGTCTAGGCAGCTTCTCACCAAACTGCTCCATAGCACAGTCTGGTTTGAGTTTGCCCGCAGAAGAAGTGTTGGGCAGGTCTTCCCACAAATCTCTGGTTGAGGGAAGTAAAGGAGATGTAGGGTCCGCTTCCTTAAGCTGCGGTAACGATCCCCCTGGCCCCCTTTTGGGCCGCTGGGATAGTGACCGTAGCAATCTTCGTAAGGAAAGGAAGCGGAGTTCCCTCTTCCATTGTGAGATCGTGAATGGACTCTTAAAAGGCTGTATTTTTTCGTATTGGAACAATCCATGTCCTCTAAGCACCTGAGCCATTCTCTTTGAGCCTGGTCACGTGAATAGAGGACTGTTTCTTTAGGGACCTTGTCATCTCGCGTCATGGCAGCGGCGGTGAGCCTGGCGTAGCCAATGAACGGCGGTTGGAGTTCCCTTCCTGATCCTCCGGGTAGAACTCGAAGTCCTCAATCCTTCGAGTTCCACACTCCGGGATAGAAATAAGCCCGTCTTGGAAGGGGGCGTATGAAGCCACCCTCCAGGGATTGTTCATAGTGAACGGAGGCAGAGAGTCATGTGGTGGCAGCTGAGCTACACCTGTGCCGAAAGGTGGGGGAGTAGCTAGCGGGAGCTTGGCTTAGTCCGGCGATAATGTTATCCTGGGAGTTGATCCTATCAGACAACGGGAGAACATCTGTTCCATACTGTTCTTGAGAGACCCAACCAGATCCCCCATGTGTTGCAACAGGCCAGCATTGGGATCCAAAGCCGGAACTGCTGCGGAGGTGGTCGGGTAGCTCTGAACAGGAACCAAAGGAAGGGGAAAAGGAGAAACGGTTGACTCCGCTGGAGTGTGATCTCTCCTTGGAGGATCTATTCCTCGAGGATTTGGAGCCGGACCCAGAAGCTCTAGACCTCTCTGCTCCGGGGTTTGGAGCCGGAGACTTGCGAGATGTTGACGCCGACGAAGTCTTTTTAGACGACGACGACGTCTTACTCAGGGTTTTAACTACGTTTGTCCTTGACCTTAGGTCTAACAGAGGCATCAGGAGAAGTATAAAGGAGCTCAGCTCCTGTAAAGCCTTGGAAGGAAGCTGGAGAGTTTGCAGGAGTAGAAGATCCAGTGGCGCCCAAGGAAAAGCCCTTGGGCGTTCCAAAGTACTCACTCGACCAACAGGTCGTCAACACCTACCATCGGTTCAATCCTTTTAAGTCCAGTGTCGCGACTTCGACGAGATGGTCCTGGCCTGGTTCAGTCAATGAAGCGGCGAGCTGCTGCTGAATTGCCGCCATAGTCGGTGGGGCCGCCTCTGCTGGGTCGACGTAGCCCGTTGACTTGCCGCCGGGGAAGATCAGGACCGCCAACCTCTTCTCCAGGATGTAGGGCTGTCCCTTGGCGGCGTTCTTCCCAAAACCGCCGACCCAAGCCCGCAGGGTTGCCAGCGGGAGCCTGGAAGAGAGGGTATTTGTTAGTTTTAAGTTTAAACTTAAAATTAAAACTTAAGTAAAAGGTTAACTTAAAATTATAGAGGATGCGAGATCCCATATAAAACAAGCTTAAGTTTAAGATAAGAGATTAAAATTAAACTTAAGAACTATAACCTTGTAGGGATTGGCTAACGGAGTTGGAAATACTTACCCCGTCTAAGAGCTGGCTCACCAGATCATAGCAAATCGTGCAGGTCTCGTGAAACCAGACTTGAAGGTTCCCGTGCGGAGTCGCGCATGGAGCATGGGACCGGCAGACTTCATGCCCACAGGGGTCCTGGAGCATGGCGTTACATCCCGGATGCTCACAGTTGGTGGTCTGTAAGTGAAAAGATACATGAGCATCCTAAAAGATATCACTTACAGGCTAAAGGTTAAAAGAACTCCGCTGCATGCCGGAGCGCGAAAAAATTTCGGGCATAACCCCTCCCTTATTGCCTGAATAGGCTATAACCCCGGAGAGATCCGGTGTGAGCATGCAAAGGAGGGAAGGTTTAAGGTAGCTTAAATTAAACTTAATATGTTAAATTAAATACTAATTCTTAAACCTATAGACATCGAACGTACCGGACTAAGTCCGGTGCGTGGCGGAGTCGTGTCGCGATATCAGCGCGACGGAGTGGTTAGTAAAGACCAACTGTATGCCGCAGTCCGCCCGTCAGGGTGAACTAGCACCTTTCCACGTGGATGCCGGAGCTCCGGTAGATAAAGAGCACCAGTAAGGTGGGAAAGGGCGAGAGGGCAAACAGACTCGCGCTAGCAACGGAGCGACGGAGTAACGACGGAGGGGGGGAAAGGCCAGTCCCCCCCCTTAGTCATCCGAGCGTGCCGAGAAGCTGGAGACGGTCCGAGTCCAGTCTGGGTCTGTCCCGCCCCCCTACTCCAGCCGCCTAGGGAGAGAGGGAGGCAGGCCCGGGTATGTGGACGTGGTGCGAGCGTGGGCAGACCAACCCTCCCCCCGGCCCTATGGAAGAGCGGGAGGAGGGAAAGGTGACTGGACAGGCGTCTGGCTGCTCCGTGATCACGTAGTGACTACGGAGCGGTAACATGAAATACAATGAAACAATACAGCCCAGGATAAACAACCGACTGATCAGAGAGATGCTATAGAGAAGCAACCGAACTGAAGAGCGGAAGTATAGTGGTGGAGACCAATAGGACATAACCTAGACTGGGTGAAGCCAGACGCCGTACACTAACATAAAACATAATTAAACAAAATCACTAAACGTAAAGAAAGAAAATAAAACAGTAGGAGAAAAAATCCAGGAGTGTACGACTAACTCGAAAGAAAGTCTACCACTCAAAGCTAGCCGGGGCCGATACTAAGAGCTGTGGCTAGGGTCTGGATGGAAGATGCCTACGCAAGGTGAAAAAAGACATGCATGCATGACATAAAAAAACCCCGTAGGCTGTACCCATTAATATAAAATAGATAACTAATAACAGAGCGTAACAAAATAAGGGAAGGCTTCTGGGTTATGGAAGACCAAGAACTAACCCGCCACGAGGCAGAACCATGCTGCCATGCTCCCGACCTAGAGCTCGTATTTATACCTAAAAACAAAAAACGGCAAATACTGACTCAAGGCCCGGAAAAAAACCAAATAGCAATAATCACTGATTACCCTTAACTTAGCTGCGTCGAGGGCTGTTCGCTCCATGATGAATAAATCCAGAAAAAAGGGCACAAAAAACACAGAGCAAAAAAGGGCACGTGAATACGCTGTGCGCTAACTGAAAAGGATGTCCACCAAGAGGCGCAGCAGTCGGCAGCATGGGATGGAGTTAGTAGTAGTTGCTGCCCACTCTGTGGGTCGGCTCCCCTCTAGTGGGGATTTTGTAGTAGGAGATTTCTATTGGCAAGCGGTTCGTGGTAGTGGTCTCACTCGCCATAGTGTTCATACCGACACCCTCTTGGAGGGTGAGCGAGTCAGTTGTACTGACCTTTTCTTTATTTTATTTATTCTCTGGTATGTGTTAGTACATTTACCTTAGAAATAATGGATTAAAGATATTTCGCGCAGCGACACGAACGAGCCCAGAAAAATGTTATACATTTGTAACATAGGGTGTTTTAGAGATACTGTAATTACGCAGTGCATATCACAATATGTAAGAAAAGGGAATAGCAGGGTACGTATGTTTCCATCAGCAGTACGTAGTATTTTCTGCATACGTACTCAGTATACTTCAGGGTTAAATAAAATTTTTTATGATGAAAAAGATTAAATAATTTCAAGTATTACAATTCTGTAGTAAGTTAATATAAACATAGCAGATTTTCAATAACATAACTGGTTTTTCTTAAAAGATGCTTCACACAAGGCAACTTTCCACAGGCAATTCTTATGACGCTGTGATGCCCTCTTGGAGCAGTACTCATAAGAAATGACAACTCAGCACTTCATTGGCTGTCCGTCTGCAAAGCAGCCAATCCCAGGAAGCAGCATTCATTTTCCTTGGTGCTCATTGACTGTACAGTAGGGCCTCAATAACGCGGGGGATAGGGCCCAGAACCCCCCGTGATAAGTAAATATGTTATTGTTATAATACAATTTAGTTTGTTCATACTTACCTGGCAGATATATATATAGCTGGTTTATTCTCGACGTCTGACAGAAATTTCAAAACTCGCGGCACACGCCAGTGGGCGGCCAGGTCGGTAGTACCATTCCCACCGCTGGGAGGGCAGATATCAGAACCATTCCCATTTTCTATTCATATTTCTAATGCCACTGTCTCCTGAGGGGAGGTGGGTGGGCAACTTAATTAAATATATTATCTGCCATGGTAAGTATGAACAAACTTAATTGTATTATAACAATAACATTTTGTTCATGAAACTTACCTGTCAGATATATTATAGCTGAATCCACCTTTGGAGGGTGGGAAGAGACAGAATAGGATTTTAGGAAACAAATCTATGTAGATGATAGACATCTTGGTTCCTTACCTGTTAGCATAGCTGACTTCGTGATTACTGTCACCCAAGCCTGCCTCTGCTTTAATAGAGTTGCCAGCGAGGTAGGAACCTGTAATGCTGGTGCGCTCTAGATGATCTGTCAACGGGGGCGTGACCACAATTTGACCAGACCTTATGAACCATGCATATGAGGGCAATGAAGCAAAAAACCACCACCTGACCAACTAAGCAAAACCAACTTTAAGTTAAACTAAACGATTGGAAGATCTCTGAGGATCTACCCAACAACCAAAAAACGCAAAAAATAAAAAAAACTATACCTAACCATTATCTAGAGGATAGGAAAAGAGCTACTTCCAGCCCCCAAAACTGTGTCTGCAGAAATGCATGGCCCTAGAGAACAGCAGTTCTCGTACGTCGTCCTCACATCTCTTAAATAATGTGAGGCGAATACTGAGTTGCTCCTCCAAAAGGTGGCATCAAGAATGTCCTTGATTGCCATTCACTAACTTCACCGTGCCTGTTTCCAAGGCAAGCACTTTGGATTCTAGAGATCGTAAAGAATCCAAAATCAAAGAGAGGGCATTACCTTCTCCAGACAATTTCAGGGCCCGAAGGCAACATCACAGGGTTAGGAGAGACAAAAATCTACAGGAGTTATTGAAGGTGGAATAAATTACTGCCCTTACCTTTACTGGTTGAACCACTCCTAGAGGAAGACCTCCTGATCCTATCACGATCCAATTTACGTAAATAGGTATCATAAACCTTCCATCCATCATCGGTCAAACTTTCGCACTCCCTACATCGATCATCTATTAAGCAAACATGCCCCTACACCTTGTACATACAGAGCGCAGAGTGGGGATCTACCGAGGATTTCGGTAGCCTCACCTTACAATCACTCATAACACACACCCTGAAACTCACAGAACTTGATACAGACATCTTGTTCAATCAAAAGCCAATCCAAAATATAAAAACAGTCCACTATTGCGTGTGCCTAGCCACCAATCCAGAGTCAAAACCAAGTGACAATCCAAATACTTAGGTGACTACAAAGTTCCAAAATCCAAGGCGGAGTACTGCAAAAAGTTGTTTACAGCACCGGCGACCAGAAAAAATATGAATAGAAAATGGGAATGGTTCCTGATATCCGCCTCCAAGAGGCGGGAATGGGTACTACCACCTGGCCGCCCACTGCGTGTGCCGCGAGTTTTGAAATTCTGTCGGACGTCAGAGATACAGCTATATATATCTGACAGGTAAAGTTTCATGAACAAAACCCAAGTTATCTTGTTGGTACCCCCCAACAATAATTGCTAAAAACTGCCTATTTTAATAGTTAACCCACCCAACAACCACTATTCCAATGTTTATAATTGCATACTTTAGTTCAAACACCAAATATGTCTTCAACTATCACCTTAAACTAAATTCAAGATAGTTTCAAAGTTATTTTACAACATAAGCCTTAAAATATATGTAGTATACGTGCTACAGTACATATGTAGCCTACTAGCCTCTGGATTACAGCTAAAAGCCTACATATGCATGCTAATGTGGGCCTCTTTTCTTCACAACATGTTAATATAGTATTACACATAATAACCTTCATCTGACGTTTAGGCTTCTTTCCCATAAGAGTAAAAGAATTGGGGCTTTGGATGCCACATAATTAACTCGTTTATATGGGTACAATTTAAAGAACGCGGCGAACACGACCTCAATAACAATATAATACATGGGCAGGCCAATGTTGCCAAATGGGAATGGCAATTTCTGCTAGATTTTGCTCCATAAAGTGCTGAAAAATTCACATCATACAAACAATGCCACCCAGCCAATTTCAATTTCCGATTGTATCTCTATTTTCGATTCAAAACATGTTTCCAACATATGCAGTGTACTTGTACAATACGTTGCATAATTCCTATTAATTTCGAAACCTATTCTGTTCAATTCCTGAAAATGGTTTTGCAAGGTTTTGTTCTTTTTCTTACATGATATATCAAACATAGATGAATAAAAGAAATATTAAAATTAACATTACAAGTTGTTTTGATGTCAAAATACATATGCTAGATGTACTTGTAAACAAATGCAAGTTTTCCTGCCAGATGCTGGATTGAAAATTTTCTTGCTAATTATCTCAAGAAAATGAAAGCTAGCATTAAAATGAGAAATTGGTAACACTGGACTCAACAGATCCGTGTTAGTAGTACAAATGATAGTTATCGTATCATTAAAAATAACAAAATAAATGAAGTTGTAAAGCTGATTCTATTCATGTTTTTCTAAGCACGTAGCCTAAAGGAAAACTTTATTTTTGTTTTTGTTTCACCATGCCACAAAACCCCTGACAATTTACTTCCAAATAACAATGATATTGTGTATTGAAAATGAATGTTACGTATGTATTCCCAAACATTATTACTACCATGGCTAGTACTATTACAATTTCGAAAGATAATCTTGCTGTGAACGCTACCATAATTTGATTTTCATATACATATGTACATTTTGTCAGCTGGCTGGCTTCGCATAGATAAAAGTTGATTTCACTGATATGAAATTATTCACGAATAGCCTTATTATGAAGATATGTACGTTTTATATTTCGTTATAGAAGTAAAAGAGAGTATTTCGTTTACGATTCGTCGGAGAGAGAGAGAGAGAGAGAGAAGAGAGAGAGAGAGAGAGAGAGAGAGCAGAGAAGAGAGAGAGAGAGAGAGGGGTATTTCGTTTACGCTTCGTCCGAGAGAGAGAGAGAGAGAGAGAGAGAGAGAAGAGATTCTCAGATCTCCATTACATGAAGAATAAGTAAAAAAGGGATTTTGTCGAAGGAAAAATCTATTTCTGGGCAAGGGCCTGTGTCACCCAGTGAAATGTCCCTTTAGCATACATTTCTAAGGTAAATTATTGCTAACATACCAGAGAAAAAGCTTAAATGGAATTGTCAGAACATTCTGACTCGCTCACTTTATATAAAAGGTGTCGGTATGGTTTCTGGGGCGAGTGAAACCACTACCACGGGTCTCTTACCATTTAGATCCATCCTTCTTTGAAATCCCCCTACCTGAGAGGGGTGATGCAAGGCCCGCTCCCAGCTACGACTACTACTAGCGCCCCCGACGCCACCACCAGCGCCTTTACCGGTCATCCTTGGAGTTAGCCTGACAAGTTTGGGCCCAAGGGTGGGTAACAAAAGAAGGGTGGGATTTCACTGGGCGACACGGGCCCTTGCCCAGAAAAGGGTGCCCAGAAATAGATTTTTCCTTCGTCAAAATCCCTTTTCTGGGCCCAGCCTGTATCGCTTCATGAAATAGTACCAGAGAAATGGCACAAGCTTGATGAATGGATAGAAAAAGATATTGTAAGGATAAAAATAAAAAACAATTAAGGTTAAATACTATAATCTAAATGAGCTTATGAACTATAAATGATTATAATACAGACTTAAGATTAATTACAGTAACTTACATTAATCTTAAAGACAAATACAATATCATAAAAATTAGGTTATGTGTGAGTAATCCTAAAATAAAAATAAGGAAAACATCACAACTATGTACACATATGGCACCTAAGGCATAGAAAAGGCTACATGGTGGCAGAACCGCAGGAAGGACGTCAGTGAGGCAGGTAGAAAGGAGATCTAGATCTAAGTTACTAATACTACTTACTAAGCAGTGTCAGGAGAAATTGTGTTTCCCGCTGCCACTGCTGGAAATTTAAGAGCTTCTAAGGACTTGAGGTAGTGAAGTTTGAACACTGTCAGAGATTTCCAGCCTGTATACTTTTTCAGATCATCAAAATTCATATGTTGAAAATAGTTGACTGAGGTAGCTACTGCCCTAATAACGTGAACCTTGGGGAACGATTCTGGGTTGGCTTGTTTAATGAAATATAATATCTGCTGCCTAATTCACTTTAAGGAAATGGTACCACCCTTTTCCCTCATGAATCAAGGGCCTGAGGATTTTATGGCCGTTCTGGTAAGATATGCTCTTAAGGCAGTAACTAGACATAAAGAAGGGTCCTGAGGAAGTGGGAGAATCTTCCAAAGGGCCCAACTCATTAGTGGATCCTCATTTTTAGCTAAAAATTGACGATCTGGAGAAAGTAAAACTTCTCCTGAAGGGAGAAATTCTATATGACCTGAGTCTCTAGATAGAGCCGACAGTTCAGACACCCAGGCTCCTCAGTCTAGACTTAGAAGAAATAATGTTTTCCTCAGGAGGGGCAAAAAGTCACATGAGTTGTTATCAGTATCTGAGGCCAGTTTGAAAAACATCACTTAAGAACCATGACACAGACTTAGGCCTCTCTGATGGTCTGAGCCTAGCACAGGCTCTAAGGATAGATGAAAAATAAGAGTCTGTTAGATCTATTTGGAAACCAAACTGGAAGATTTTCTTTAGTGCCGATTTAGTAGTAGTAGTAATGTACTAAGCTGCTAAACCCTTTCAAATAATAATCTAAAGAAATAGCCAGGTTGGTAGTCATGGTTTGAGATTCGGTCTTCCTCAGAAAAATGGCTAGTTTTTAAACAGCTGAGTCATATTGGCGAAGGGCCGATTCTCTTTTATCCGATTCTAGGAATAGGATGTTTTGAGGATCGATATCAGCATCCCTTTTTGCCGCGAACTTCATGAAGTCCATAAAGTTAGGGTTTTGAGAATTCCTAAGGAAGCGAACAAAGTCTTCATTTGTACTAGTTGGGATAGTTTGGGATTGGGAATCCGTTGAGGTCGGAGACCCAATTCCAACAGGAGTGGGAACCAGTTGCTCTTGGGCCAATTGGGGGCTACTAGAGCGACTCATCCCTTGAAGGTCCTGAGCTTGTTCAACACTTTCAGAAGAAGATTCACTGGAGGAAAGATGTAAATCTTCTTCCACTGATTCCAGTCTATAGCCATGGTGTCTGTGGCATAAGACAGAGGGTCCAGGTTGGGGGCCACATAGCAAGGAAGTTTGTGATTTGACTCTGTGGCGAAAAGATCCACCTGGAGCCCTGGAACCTGTTGGCAGATCCAACTGAATGACCGTCTGTCCAGGGACCACTCCGACTCTAGTGGGACTGAGCGAGAAAGGGCATCTGCTATCACGTTCTTCACTCCCGCTAGGTGTGTGGAGGACAGGTGCCATTTGTACTTGGCTGCCAGAGAGAATATGGCTATCATGACATGGTTCACATGGCTTGACTTGGAGCCTCCCCTGTTGATGCAGTGTACTACTACTGCACTGTCCAACACCAGCTTGATGTGAGATCTCTTGGCTGGTTGAAGTCTTTTTCAGGAGGTGAGAATACCAGCCATAGCTTCCAGTACGTTGATATGGAGCCGGCAGAATGGAAGGGACCAAGTCCCTTGTACCTTTTTGTACTGAGAGTACCCTCCCCAGCCGCTTAGTGAAGTATCCGTGTCGATAACTAATGCCGGCAGAGGGAATTGAAGAGGAATTGACTTTGATAGATTTTTTACCTCCGCCCAAGGGCGGATGCGTTTGCGCAGTATTGCCGGGATAGTGGACAGCTTGTCCCGGGACCTGTTGTTTGCCCTTGAGCACCAGACGCGGTTTATGTCTTTGAGTTTTGCCTTTAGCAGAACGTCCGTTACCGAGGCAAATTGAAGAGACCTAGGATCCTTTCCTGGCTCCTTCGAGATATCTGCATGCACTTGAGAAATTGTCTGGTTGCTTTGGCTAGATTTCTCTTCTCTTTGATGATGGAATGATTAGTGTGTGAGTTCAAGTCCCACTGAATGACCCAGCCACTGAAGCGAGAGTCGGTGTCAACTGGGACTTGGTCTTGTTTATCTGGAACCCTAAGTGTTCCAGAAACTGGATTACTTTGACCATCGCTTTGTGGCATTCTTCGATGCTTGTGGCCCAAATGAGCCAATCGTCTAGATACGCAACTACCATTATTCCCTGAGACCTGAGTTGTTGAACCACTGTCTCCGCCAATTTCGTGAAAATCCTGGAGGCTACATTGAGCCCGAAGGGCATTACCTTGAAGGAGAATGCCTGGTTCCCTAGCCTGAAACCTAGGTACGGGCGGAAATGTCTTGCCACTGGAACATGATAGTATGCGTCTGTAAGATCGATAGAGGTGGTGACGGCCCCACAGGGAAGTAAGGTCCGCACCCGCGAGATAGTCAGCATTTTGAACTTGTCGCAGCGAATGAATAAGTTTAGACGGAACAAGTCTAGAATTATTCTTCGTTTGTTTGAGCCTTTCTTTGGCACGCTGAACAAGCGACCTTGAAACTTTAAATGCCTGACTTTTGACACTACTCCTTTGTGAAGGAGTTCTTGGGCATACTCTACCAATTCCGCTGTCGGTTGTTGATAGAAGATTTTGGATGGAGGAGGGCCTTTGGTCCAGCTCCATCCTAGGCCTTTGGACACAATGCTCTGTGCCCAGCTGCTGAACCTCCATCTGTGACGAAAGAGGAACAGTCTCCCTCCTACCTGAGGGTTCTCACTGGCTCAGGGAAGGGCGAGACCCACGCCCTCCTCGTAAGTGCTTACCTCGGCTGGATGCTCTTAAGCCGCCTCTCTGGCGAAAGGCACCTCTAGTCCTGCTACCCCTTCCGAACCTGTTGAAAGGTTGGAACGATTGGCCTTCAAATACTGGGTTGAAGGCCGGGGAGACAGTAAAGGAGGCGGAAGCTTGACCCTGAGGGGTCAGCAGCAGAAACTGTTGCTGAAGCTGTGCCTTTGATGTAGATGGTTGCGGCACTTGAGAGACTGGCACCGCCTGAACCATTTGTTGTTGCTGGGGAGCCTGGAAAGGCTGGAATTTCCTAGGCTTCTTGGCCTTCTTGGATGAAGAAGTTTACTCAGGTTTCCTCTTACTGGAGAGTCCCCAGCGAACCTAAAGACTCTGGTTGAGTCTTGTCGCCTCATATTGCACCGAATTGACGATCGTTTCTGGGAAAAGGTTGGCACACCAGATCGAAGCCGCCAGTAACTTATTCGGTTCGTGACGGATGGTGGCTTCCTGCAGAACATGTTTCCTGCAGTTACGCCTTGCCACGATGAAGTCGTACAAATCACATTGTACTGTGTGTAAGCTCCGTTTCCTGGAGCTGCGGCATCGGCTCATCTCTCATAGCGGCCTGCATGGTTAACTCCGCCACCTTCGTAGTGAAGGGGATGGGAGTTTCTCCATCCACTACGAACATGGTGAAAGCGCTCTTAAACGCTTGAATCCTGGTATTGGTACAGTCCTAATCTTCTTGGCTTCTTAGCCAGTCACGTTGGGCTTGATCCCGTCCGAAGATGACGGTTTCTTTCGGGATCTTATCCTCTCTCCTCATGGCTGCCTCCGTAAGGCGGGCGTAACCAATGAAGGGGGGTTGCAGGTTTGCTGGGTGGAACTCGAAGTCCTCAATCCTTTGAGTTCCACAGTCCACCAACGTCAGCATACCGTCCTTCAAGGGGGCATACGACGATATCCTCCAGGGATTGCTCGCCATGTAAGGAGGGAGAGTATTGTAGTCCGGCATGGCTTGGGCTGCCATACCGGGCTGAGCTAGACCTGTCGTAGGGTTCTCCCGGAGACCTGCTATGAGGTTCTCCTGGTTGGCCAGCCTCTCCGAGATGGCCCGGATTGATTGACCTGACTCCTCAAAGGAAGAAGAGATGTGGGAAAGCATCTCTTGGAACTTGTCCTGAACCAAGTTCCCTACCAGACTACCCATTTGCTGCATAATGTTTGCAGTAAATGAGTGCGAGTCAAAGGAACTAGGTTCCTGTTTCTCCCTGGGAGTCTTAGGACGTGCTCCTGTTGAGGTTGAAGGCTCAGGGTCAGGTAGGAGCTGAGCCTTGTCTCTGGAGGACTTTCCTCTGGACCCTTTCGAGTAAGAAGAAGACTTGGGCTTCTCTGCTCCGGGATGGTGAGCCGGAGATCTCTGAGAGCTGCCCGAAGTAGACTTCTTGGACAGAGTCTTATGAAGCGTCTTTACCTCGCGCTTCCCTTTAACTTTAGGGATCACCTGGGTGGACTTTGGTCTAACCGATTGCCCATCCTCAGAGAATCCCTGGAAGGAAGAAGAAGAAGGGACAGGGGAAGAAGATCTAGAATGGCTCAAGGGTAAACCTTGAGCCCCTACCAAACCTGCCTCACTCAGCCTCCTACCTGTTGCCTCTACCGCCATGGGCTCGAGGTCCAAATTGAGAGTTGCCACTTCTTGCATAATCTCCTGGCTTCCGGGTTCCTCCAAAGCTTGAGCCACTTGTTCCTGGATAGCGGCGATGTAAGGGGCCACCGCTTCTGGGTCAACGTAAGAAGTCGCCTTGCAGCCGTGGAAGACAAGAGCAGCCATCTTCTTGTCAAGAATGTAAGGCTGCCCCTTGGTCGCATTATGGCCGAATCCGCCGACCCAGGCCTTCAGGGTGGTTTGGGCGGCGTCCCTGACCACTTGAGCAGTCTGAAAGAGAGGGTCAGTATAAATACTAAGCTACTTGAAACTAAATTATATTATCAACTGTAATGATATACCACTTAGAAGAATTGCATATACGTATAGGCCAAAATCATATATGAGAAAACCTGGTATCCTCGAAAGTACTTATTCCGGAGGTAACCTGGTCCACCAATTCGTAACAAATGGTGCAACTCTCGTGATGCCAGACAGCTAGCTCCCCATAGCGGATGGCGCAGGTAGCATGGGTCTGGCAGACCTCGTGCCCACAGGGGTCCTGTAGGACAGCGTTACAGCCTGATTCCTGGCAGTGGGTGGCCTGTAAGTGAACAGATACATGAGTATCAACACTAACTAGTTGGATTAAGTCCAAGAAGTGATATATCATAACACTGGAGTACACCGGAGTTACTTGATAGAATAAAGCTCGGCCTCTACTTGCTCTCCTGCCGTGTAAAGTGGTGGGTGTCCGATAGAACTGGTAAACTAGCTTCAGCGCGTCTCCGGTGTTGCCGGAGGATGGAATTTCACCGAAGCAGAGCTACCTAATCTATACGCCGGAACGAGGAGTATGAGAACGGCAGGGGAGGAGCAGGCGGGGGCCAGCAAATAATGGCGGATGAGGGTGACTCCGCCGTAAAAAGATGTCAAGATAAGTAGGTGGTGAACCCGGATGGTGAGCGGGATCACCGCCAACTTAGCAAATATATAAAGAATGTAAATAATCAATAAAGAAACAAAAGTAAACATGCAACAGGAATAAACACATGGCAGAGCTCCTCTGCAGTCACCAAACCTGAGGCCTGGCAGAGCCGGGGCCCAAAGCCGCCGGAGCGGGATGGAGGGATGGTGACTCGGGGTGAGAGAGAGCTCGATTCGGAAGCCGAGGAGTCTCCGAGCACAGCCGAGCCAGGTGGCCAGCCGAGACTCGACTGCACAGGGGAGCCCCCTCGGTACCAAAGGGTGAGAGCGGTGCGAGCCGAGCCAGTGTCGGGTGTTCCCCCTGCTAACTCCCGTATCCCCCCACGTGGAGAGGGGGGAAGAAGGGAGGGAGCTCGGATGGTTGCCAGGGGCAACGGGAACGAGCAGTACTCCCCCCCCTACCCACTAGGGGAGGAAGGGGAGTTGAGGCGTGGGGAACAAGATGCCGGGTGACTCATGGCGATCGCCTGGCTTCGGACACGGAGTGGTGTGAGGCCAACGAGGTGAGACAGGGACCAGGCGGAATGAGGTAGCCTAGTGGCTACCTCTAAACCTTCTTCAAAAACAAAAAGGGATTTTTGACGTAAGGAAAAAGCTCTATTTATGGGCGATTGGCTCGTTGGGTCCGCCAGCGAAGAAAATCCTTTAATTCTTATTATTTCTAGGGTAAATGTACTAACACCCATACCAGGAAATAAATAAATAAAAGAAAAAGGTCCAGTATTTAACTGACCGAGCGCTCCACCCCTCCAAGAAGGGGTGTCGGTATGAACACTATGGCGAAGTGAGACCACTACCTACGAGCCGAAATGCCACAGAATTCTACCCACTACAAAAATCCCCCCAAGAAGGAGAGCCGACCCACCCCCAGAGTTGGGCAGCAAACTACTACTACTCCATCCCCATGTTGCCGGACTGCTTGCGCCTCTGGTTGGCCATCCAGAAGTTTAGCAGGAACAATCTTGGGCAGATGGGTATGGGGTAGAGTGGGTCGGGATTTCGCTGGCGACTACGAGCCAATCGCCCAGAAATAGATTTTTTCCCTTACATCCAAAAATCCCTTTTCTTTCTGGGCTCAGGCTCGTGGTCCGCTGCGCGAAATCGTACCCCAAGCGAAATAGCACAAAAGATTGTAAACCAAAAATTCAACAAAATAGAAAAGGAGGTCTCAAATAAAAGGTAAAATAAAAATAAAAAAAAGAATATAATTGCTAATAAGGATACATATACACAATGATACAACAAAATTAGAAATATTGCTTAATTAAACTTAATTCTAACTAATATTTCTTCAAAACTTAAGGTAATTTTACATATATTAACACAAGAGGGTAATATGGCATAATATGTACCAAAATGGTATCTGTGTAAAGATATGTATCAGACAAATCCAGAGCAATTAACATAATAAGGTTGAAACAAAACAACCAAACAACAATAATCAATATATTAAAGGAATGTATATAACTTAACTATACACAAAACCCGTAACCATTACAAAAATCAAGATGTACTCCCCTAGCATAAAAATAAGGGGATGACATCCAAGAGATCAAATCCATCCATAATCAATTGTTTTGATGGCCCCTAGCAAAAAAATAAGGGACACCCACCACATCATCATAAAAGCAGCTAAGGGACAACCAAGGTGACCGTAGATGGAAACAAGGCAGGAATAGACGAACTCGCTCACTCCTCCCGTTGGGTGAGGCAGGTAGAAAGGAGGGACTGGATCTTTATACTAAAAGATCTTAAGGATGGTAGTCGGGGGAAACTATGGTTACCCGCTGCTGACTGCTGAAAATTTCAGAGCTTCAAGGACTTTAAAGTAATGACGTTTGAACACTGTCGGTAGATTTGACCCATCCAGTATACTTTTTCAACTCATCGAAGTTCATATGTTTGGAAATAGTTAAATTGAGGTTGGCTACTGCCCCTTGAACATCATGTGCTTTTGGAAAAGGAGTCAGGATTGGCTTGTTTAATGACGTACAGGATTTGTTGCCCTGATGCCTTTTAATAGATAAAGTTACCACCTTTTTTCTCTCTTAAAGAAAAGAAGGGACCCGATGAGGATGAGGAGGTCCTAGGACAGAAAGGCTCGTAAGGTTTGGAACTTGAAACTGGGTCTAAAGAGATACATCTTGGTTGGAAGTGGGGTAGTACCTTCCATGGTTCCCACCCTGATCAAAGGAATCTTCATTCTTAGCTTTATAAAGACTACGGTTCCGGAGAAAGTAGCACTTCCCCTGTGGGAAGGAACTGAATATGATACCGGATCTATGGATAAAGCACCGACAGTTTCTGAAATTTCTAGCTCCTGAGGGCCAAGCTTAATAAAAAATGGGATTTTGACTGTAAGGAAACAAATCTGATTTCTGGGCGATTGGTCTCTGTGTCCCGCCAGCGAAATTTATCCTTTAATCTAATTATTTCTAAGGGTAAATGTACTCAAACACATACCAGAGGATAAATTAAATAAAATAAAGAAAAAGGGTCAGTATAACTGACCTCGCTCCACCCCTCCAGGACGGGTGTCGGTATGAAACACTAAGGCCGAGTGAAGACCCTACCACGAGCCAAATGCAATAGAAATCTCCCCACTACAAAAAACCCTCCAATGAGGCGGGGAGTCCCGACCCCCACAGAGTGGGCAGCAAGCTCGTACTACTACTACTCACAATCCCATTGCTGCCAACTGCTGCGCCTCTGGTGGTCATCCTTTTCAGTTTTAGCGCACACGAGGTCACACGTGATATTTTTCTCTCTGTGTGTTTTTGTGCCCTTTCACATTGGATTTAATCTATAATGGAGCGTGCAAGCTATCGCAAGCCAGCTAAGTATTAAGTACTCAGTATTTATGGCTTAGGTTGGTTTTTCCTGGCCCTGGGGACAGTATTTGCCGTTTTTTAGGTAGAAATAACGAAACTCGGGGTCGGAAGCATGTGGCAGCATGGTTCTGCCATCGATGGTGGGGTTCGTTCTTTGGTCTTCCCATACCTAGGAACATCTCCCCTTATTTATGTACGCTTCTATATTTTTACATCCGCTTTACTTAGGGTACTGTCTACTCAGGTTTGGTCAAGTGCATGCATGTCTTTTTACTCCTTATGTAGGCTTCTTCTATCCCAGAACCCTAGTCCCGGCTCTTAGTATAGGCCTCATGACTAGCTTTGCAGTGGTAGACTTGCCTTCGGGTTAGTCCGTACACTCCTGGATTTTTGCTCCTGCTATATTGCTTTCTTTCTTTCATTTCTATGTTTTTTATTTATTACTGTTGTATTTTGTTATAGTTAGGTTAGTTAGGCGTCTGGCTTAGGCCGATAGCATTCATACTGTCTCAAAGTTGAATCTCTTTTAATCGGATTCCAAGAAGAAGAATATTTTGAGGGTCAATATCGGCATCCCTTTTTCGCTACGCAACAAACTTCATGAAATCATCCAAGTTAAAGGGTTTTCGGGAGGGAATCCCTGAGGAAGGCGAACACCAGTCTCTTTTCGTTTGTACTTGACTGGGAGAGCCTGGGATTAGGGAATCCGCAAGAGGGGGCGAAGACCCAGCCAGTTCACAAGAATTAGAGGGTTACCAATTTGCTCTTTTCGGTCCAGTCTTGGGGCTACTAGACAGCCACTTGACACCCCTTGAATGTCCCTGAGGTTTTGTTCAATACCTTCATGAGAAGATTCACCTGCAGGAAAGACATAATCTTCTCCCCAGTTGGTTCCAGTTCTAGAGCCAGGGCGTCCGTGGCATAGGCCAGAGGGTCCAGGTTGGTTGGGGGCCACATAACATGGGAAGTTTTGTGGTTCCGCTTGAGATGCGAAGAGAGATCCACTTTGTAGACCTGGAACTCTCTGAAGAAATCCATTGGTAACGAACTGTTGGTCCAGTGACCCATTCCGACTCTAGAGGTACTGATCGGGACTAGAGACAATGCTGCTATGACGTTTCTTTCCACTCCCAGCTATATGAGTGGTAGGAGAGTATGCCAACTTGGAAACTTGGTCCGCCAGGGAGGAAGATGGATACCAGACATGATTTAGATTGACGTGATTTGGAGCCGTCCTCTGTTTATACAATGTACTACCGACTTGCGCTAGTCCAAGAACTAGCTTTATGTGGGAGGGGTACAGTTTGGCGGACGTAACCTTTTTAGAGTCAAGAAACCACTGCCATTGCTTCCAGTACGTTTATAATGGAAACCTGACGGAACCTGAGGTGACCGACGTTTCCTTGAACATTTCTTTGAACTGGGAATAGCCTCCCCAACCGCTTAATGAAAGCGTCTGTGTGGATGGATGATCCCCGGTGGAGGAAACTGAAGGGCACTGGATACCGACAAGTTTTTCTTGACTTTTCGCCCAACGGCCCCGGAAGTCGATTTCTTTAGAATCAGAGGGACTGAGGATAATTTTGTCCCCTGGAATTCCCTGCACATTTGCTTCGTGAGCGCCAGATTTCTGGTTAGGTAACTTTCAGTTTGGCTTTCAATCAGGTGTTCGTCCACTGATGCAAACTGGAAAGTTGAACCCAGGATCCTTTCCTTTTTGCCCATGGGTTTTCTTCTTGACGCCAGTTTGTGGACTCAGAAATTGCTTGACTGACCGTTCGCTATTTCTTTCCTCGTGGTTGATGGACAATCGACAGAGGTATGGAGGGGGATAGGATTGCCATTGAATGCCCAGCCACCCTGAAAGTTTGACTCTTGGAGTGAGGTCTTGACCTGGTCCTGTTTATCTTGAAGCCTAGATATTCCAGGAACTGAAGGTCACTTTCAGTGTTGCTCTGTTGCATTCCTCGACTGTTTGAAGCCCAGATCAAACCAAATCGTCCGAGATAGACGATACTTGACCATAACGCCCCTTGCGATCTTAGTTTGTTTGAAACTACTACTTCGCCGCCAGCTTCGTGAAACACCCTTGGGTGCTACGTTGAAGCCCGAAAGGAACTACCTTGGAAGGAGAAATGTCTGGTTCTCCTATCTTGAAGCCCCAGAATACGGACGGAAGTGTCTTGCAATAGGGATATGATAGTAACGCGTCTGGTACCCACCCGATCGATTAAGAGGTGGTGGATGGCCCCACGGGGGAAGTAAGGTCCGACCACCTGTGAGATCGTGAAGCATCTTGAACTTGTTCGCCAGCGCGAACTGGCTAAGTTTAAGCGGGACAAGTCCTAACGATTACACCCTTCTTTTTTGTGAAGCCTTTCTTTTGCCGGCACGCTGAACAATGCGTCCTTGAAATTTTAAGAACCTTTTGAACTTCTCGCTTATAGCTCCTTTCTGAAGAAGGGATCCTCCGCCATACTCCGTCAATTCCTTGGAAGGAAGTTTGGCGGACAAAGGTCTGGATGTGGGGGTGGGCTCGCATAACCAGCTCCCCAACCCAGGCACCTTTTGACACAATGCTCACTGAGCCCACCCTTGCTGAAAGTTCCCAACGGTGGCGAAAGTGAAACAGCCTCCCTCCTACCTGAAAATCCTCATTGGGTTATGGTAAGGCCAGCATCCTCGCCTTCCCCTGAAATGCTTTTCCTCTATTACAAAGGGACCTTCCCGATCACCTCTCCCACGAAAAGGATCGCTTACCTCAGCCTCCCTTACCCGAGAGGGTCATACTTCTGGGAAAGCTTGACCACTCGAAGACCTGATTGTAGCTTGGAGAGAGGGGCGTATAAGAGGTGGAGGGCTGAGGCTGAGGGGAGATAACATAAATCGGGCCTGTGACTGAGCCTTTGAGGTAGAAGGTTGGGCTGTTTGGCACCAACGGCGGGAAACAGCCCGGAACTTGCTGAGACAAAAGCGTGGCTGCTTATTCTGGTAGGGATGGAAACGTCTATGGTTTCCTTTGATCAGCCTACCCTTACCGGTCTTTGATCCTGTCGTCCTCCTTGGCCGTAAGACCCCAAACCCCGACGTTCTTTAAATGCTTTGGTTCAATCTCCGTAGCCGCTGACCTGAACCTCCTTCACCATCGCTCTTCTTGGGAAGAGGGTCTGCTCCCAGATGCTTGACGTAAGCAACTTATTTTCGGCTCGTGCCCGAATTTGTTGCTTCTTTGTAAGGGACATGTTTCCTACAATTCATCCTAAGCAGTGGCGAAAACTCAAACATAAGCCGACTGCAACCGTTTGAGTCAAAGGTATTTGGTAAGAAAGATTAAAGAGTGGGCTCCGACCCATAGAGGCAATGGGTAGCCACCTTCGGTTCATAGCCCATGGTAATTAATAGGACCTGGCTAACCGAGATTTGGCATCGAAATTCTGCCTGAATAACGGCTTATCTGGAAGGCCTAGGTAGCTTCGCACCAAACTGCTACCTATAGCACCCAGTATGGTTTGAGGTTTGCCATGCTGAGAAGGTGTTGGGCAAATCTTCCCACAATTCCACCGGCTGAAGGAAGTAAAGGGAGACGTAGGATCTGCTTCCTTCAGCTGAAGGCATTGGAATCCCCCTTCTGGGGCTTGCTGGAATAGTAGTTGTTGTCGCGGATCTTTTGGTCAAGAAAGGGAGCGTGGGGGTACTCTATTCCATCGTAAAGATCGTAAACGGACTCGTTAACAAAATGGTTTGGATTTTGCGTGTTGGAAAACAATCCATGTCCTCTAGACCCACCTGAGCCATCTCTCTGACGCTTGGTCTCGTGAATAGAAGGACTGTCTCTTTTGGTACTTTATTTTTCATCCCGAGTTCATGGCTGAGGCGGGTGAGGCCTGCGGTAAGCCGATGAACGGAAGGCTGAAGGGTGTCTTCCCGGGTAGAAACTCGAAGTCTTCAATCCTCCGAGTTCCCAACATTACCGGGATATGAGATAAGCCCGTCTTGGAATGGGGGGCGTATGAACGCTACGCTCCAAGCGGGTTGTTCCATTGAGAACGGAGGGTAAGATAGTTCATACGGGGGTAGTTGGGGCTCCCCCTGTTGCTGAAAATGGTGGAGGGAGAGGCTAGATGGAGCTTGGCTCAGTCCGGCTATAATGTTGTCCTGAGAGGTGATCCTATCAGACAAACCCGAGTAGATCCATTGTTTGTTCCATGCTGTGTTTTTCAGAGACCCAACCAGATCCGCCCAACTTTGGCTTGCAACAGACCCTAGCGTTGGAGTCCAAAGCCGGAGCTGCTGCGGAGGTGGAAGGGTGGCGTCTGAACCGGTAACCAAAGGTTAGCGGAAACTGACGACTCCGCTGGGAGTATGAGGATCCTCTCCCTGGAGGATCTACTCCTCGAGGACTTAGAGACCGAGGACACCCAGAAGCTTTAGATCTTACTCTGCTCCGGGATTTCTAGCCGGAGACTTACGAGAAAGAAAGATGACGCCTGACGGAGTCTTCTTAGACGATCGACGACGTCTTCGTCAAGGTTTTTTCACCTGCTTGAACCCTTGACCTTGGGTCTAACGGAAGCGTCAGGAGAAGTATTATAGTTCTTATTAACCTGTAAAGCCTTGGAAGGATGGAGAGGTTTGCAGGGTAGAAGAACCAGTTTGCACCCAAGGGCATCCCTTGGTGGGGTCCAACACCTACCTCGACCAACAGGTCGTCTACAACCTACCATAGGTTTCTAACAATTAATATCAAGCCGTCGCGACTTCCGAGAATGTCCCTGGCCTTGGTCCCGTCAACGAGGCAGGACCCAGCTGTTGCTGGGATGAAAGCGATAGTCGGGGCCGCCTCTGCTAGGGGTGCGACGTAGCCATGTAGCCCTTGCCTCTGGGGCTGGAAAGATTAGTACCCGCCAACTTCTTTCTCAAGAATGGTAGGGCATACCCTTGGCGGCGTTATTCCCAAAACC
The DNA here is from genome assembly GCF_015104395.2 of Macrobrachium nipponense. Classification (NCBI taxonomy): domain Eukaryota; kingdom Metazoa; phylum Arthropoda; class Malacostraca; order Decapoda; family Palaemonidae; genus Macrobrachium; species Macrobrachium nipponense. Next base: position 151,667,050 of record NC_087200.1, read on the forward strand.
GCCGACCCAGGCGCCCGCAGGGTTGACCAGTGCGGTATCCCCTCACAGCCACCGGAGCCTGGAAGAGAGGGTATTGATTAGATTTTAAGATTAAACTTATTAAAACTAAAACCCAATTTAAAAGCTTAACTGAAAATTATACGGGCTACAAGACCCCAATCATTGAATTTTTACTTCTTAAGTTAGGGTGATAATGTAAAAATCTTAAGCACTATAAACAAATGAGGACCAGTTAACGGAGTTGGAAGACTTACCACCCGTCTAAGAGCTTGGCTCAAACCTCAGATCATAAACAGGATGGTACCACGTCTCGTGGTATAAACCAGACCCCTGGATGTCCCCGTTGCGGAGTCGCGGCATGGAGCTATGGGACCCCGGGCAAACTTCCGTGGTCCACATGGGTCTTGAAGTGTGGCGGCGCATCCCGGATGCTCACAGTTGGTGGTGGCTGTAAAGTTGAAAAGACCACAATGAAGTATTCTTAAAGACTATCACTTACAGGCTAAAGGACAGAAGAACTCCGTTGCATGGCCGGAGGGCTCGGAAACAAAAATTTGGGCATAACCCCTCCCCTTATCGGCCTGAATAGGCTATAACCCCGGAGAGAGCCGGTGAGACAAGGTAAGGGAGGGGGGATGGTTTAAGGTAGCTTTAAGATAAACTTACTAGTTTGGTTTAACATAATAGATTTCGTTAAACCTATAAAACTCGAACGTAACCGGACTAAGTCCAGTGCGAGTGGCGGAGTGTCGTAAACTCCAGCGAGAAGCGGGAAGTTGGTTGAAGGAAGGGACCAACTTTATAGCCCGCCGGTCCACCCTGTCTGGGTGGACTAGCACCTTTCCGGCCGTGGATGCCAGGTCTCGCCGGTAGTCAAAGGAGCCCTAGTAAGGTGGGAAATGAGCGAGGAGGCCATACCAGCACTCGGGCTAGCAACGGAGCGACCGGAGTAGCAACGTGGAGGGGGGAAAGGCCAGTCCCCCCCCACCGCTTATACCCATTGTTTGGCCGGACCCTGAGGAACCCGGAGAGGTCTGAGTCCAGTCTGGGTCTGGGTGTTCCCGTCCCTCTACTACCCGTCCGCCTGGGGGGAGAGAGGGAGGCAGGCTCCGGGTATGCGGGAGCGAGCATGGGCAGACCGAACCCACCCCCCCCGGACCTCGACTATATAGAAGAGGCGGGTAGGGGGGGAAGGGATGGACTGGCCAGGTCGTCTGGCTAGCCTCGTTGATCACGTAGTGAACCACGGGGCCGGTAAAGTAAAAAACAAAAACAATGGACAACTAAGCCTAGAAACATAAACCAGCTGATCCAGAGGAGGATGCCTATCGGGAACGGCAACCGAAACCTGAAGAGCGGTAGCAATAAAGGGCCCTATGGGCCACAACCTAGGTCTAAGCAAAGCCCAGAACGCCTCAACCAACAGAATAAACAAATAAAATCATGTAAAATAATTCAAATGAATAAAAATGAAAGAAAGAAGAAAACAAGATAAAAAGTAGGAGAAAAAATCCCAGGAGTGCTAACTGACTAACCCGAACTGCAAGTCTACCACGCAAAGCCTAGCCGATGCCGATACCTAAGAGCCGTGGTCTAGGGTGCTGGATGGAAGGAGCCTAACATAAAGGGTAAAAGACGAGGCATGCATGACAAAACCGTGTAGACGCCGTACCCTAAACAAAGCGGATAATTAAAATAAGAGCGTACTTAAGTATAAGGCGGGGAGTTTCTGGGTTAATGGGCGGACCCAAGGGAACGCAACCCAACCACGGAGGCAGAACCATGCTGCCATTGCTCCGACCTAGAAAGTTCGTATTTCATACCTAAAAAAAACGGCAAATACGGGCTCATGGGCCGGAAAAAACCCATAAATAGCAAATAAACACTGAGTAACTTAACTACTTAGCTGCTGCGATGGCTGCACGCCTCACATGGTAAATAAATCCCAAAGAAAAGGGTCACGAAAAAAACACCCGAGTAAAAAAGGGCACCGTGTGTATCGTGTTGGCGCTAACTGAAAAAGGATGTCCACCCCAGAGGCGCAGCAGGTCGGACAGCCTGGGATGAGGTAGTGGAGTAGTAGTAGTTGGACTGTACCATCTTCTGGGGGGTCGGCTCCTTCCTCATTGGGGGGAGGACTTTGTAGTGGGAGAATTCTATTGGCATTTGGCCTCTGTTGGTAGTGGTCCTCACTCCGCCATAGTGTTCATAATACCGGGACACCCTCTTGGAGGTGAGCGAGGTCAGTTATTTACTTGACCTTTTTCTTTATTTATTTATTCTCTTGGTATGTGGTTAGTACATTTACACCCTATGGAAATAAATAGATTAAAGGAGGTATTTCGCGCAAGCGACACGAGCTGAGACCCAGAAAGCAATGAATACAAAAAACAGCCCAACAAAACACTGGGGAGGAAAAGAAAAAATTAAATAAGGACAAGAGAAAGCGTAGTCCTAGGGAAGATAGACGAGCCACCAAGGAAAGGAAAGGACGACTAACTGACCTCAGGGAAGCTGGCCTTATGGCCGATACGTAGGAACGTAGGGCGTTGGCCAGGGTGGTTCAGGACTTAAAAGGGAAGGACGTTATTGTCCTAAGGGGAGCGTATCACAGACCTATAAAACAAAGGAACATGCATGCATGAACACTGAGCTGAGGAGCGATGTTTAGGCTACGCGCTCAAGAGAGCTCCAAGGAACCCAACCCCCCATGAAAAGCTAAAGCATAAAATAAATAAGGCCAAGCTGCAAAGTTACAATGTAAAGTGTGTGCTGCTAGAAAATATTAATGAGCTGCAACGGTATAGGATGGACCCCGAAGGAAAGCACCGAAATAATGAAACGCATGTGTGGGGCGAGCCGAGCGCCAGGTGACTCGGCAAACAAAGCCGAAGGGGGACGCCAGCTTTATAACCTAAAATGAAAAAATTGGTTAAACTGGGCCCTGGCTGGCCTAAAAATTGGTTGAAACACTTCTAGCAGTACTTAACGTTAGATGGCTCAGCAAATGGCTTGGTGGGTTCCATGAGTGAGATAAATACCAAAAGGATAAGGCAGCAAAAACACAGATCGAAAGGAAAAAACAGTGTGCGAGAAGCTGGATGGTGCTAACGAAAAGGATAACCGGTAGGGAGGCGGTGGTGGTTGGCCGTCGGGGTCGCTAGTAGTAAGTCGTAGCCGGGAGCGGGGGGCCTTGCAATCGGCCCACCCCCCCCCCCTCTCAGGTAGGGGGATTTCAAAGAAGGATGGATCTAAATGGTAAGAGACCCCGTGGTAGTGGTTTCTCCTCGCCCCAGAAAAACCATAACCCGACAAACCTTTTTAGATAAGGGAGAGAGAGTCAGAATGTTCTGACATTTCCATTTTAGCTTTTTCTCTGTAATTTACCTTAGAAATGTGTGCTAAAGGGACATTTCACGAAGCGACACAGGCTGGGCCCAGAAATGTATTTTATTTTAACCTTTGGAAGCCGCCATTGAATATAGGCAGTGACAACTTAAACACAACTCGATAAATGCTCAATAGTTATGGCAGATGACATCAGCAATCAGCTGTTTCTCTATACATTAGCAAAAGTTGAATATTAGTTGTGTATTGAGAATAATGATTAAATTTTAATACAAAACTTGTTGCTTTACTATGTCTAATCATATTGCACGTATTATTACCAAATTATAGTATTATGATATGAACATACGATCTACCATTTGCATTCTGGTTTTGTTTACATTCTTAAAATAATCAACTGATGTCGTTTTACCAATATCATCACTGTTTTTAGTTGCCGAATGGAACTTAATTCAGAGATATGCCTATAATTTATAAGGTGAAAATGGTTTTATTACCTTTATTGTCAGTTAATATCATAATGTGAATCTGTTCATATATGTTGGTGGTTATCGCACTGCAACTAGGTTTAGCCTACCAATGAATGTCATACATATACCTTGAATAGGCTATTTATTATGAAGATATGTCAATAATATATAGGGTGTGAATAGTTTTATTACCTTTATTGTCAGTTAATATCATAATGTGAGTTGTTTCATGTATGTTGGTGATTATCGGACCACGGCCGAGGCTTAGCCTACCGATAAACATCGAATATGCAACACGTTTGTCCCGTGATGCTGCGATTCATACGAGCGATATTGCATGAGAAGCGGTCCAAGAAAAGGGATTTTGATGAAGGAAAAATCTATTTCTGGGCAAGGGCCCTTGTCACTTTGTGAAATGTCCCTTTAGCACACATTTCTAAGGTAAATACTGCTAACATTACCAGAGAAAAAAGCTAAATTGGAATGTCAGGATAATCTGACTCGCTTACCTTATATAAAAGGTGTCGGTATGGTTTCTGGGGCGAGTGAAACCACTACCATGGGTCTCTTACAATTTAGATCCATCCTTCTACAAAATCCTCCTACCTGAGAGGGCCGATGCAAGGCCCACACCCAGCTACGACTACTACTAGCGCTCCCGACGCCATCACTAGCGCCTCTACCGGTCATCCTTGGAGTTAGCCTGTCAAGCTTGGGCCCAAGGGTGGGTATAAAAGTAGGGCAGGATTTCACTGGGCGACATGGACCCTTGCCCAGAAATAGATTTTTCCTTCGTCAAAATCCCTTTTCTGGGCCCAGCCCATGTCGCTTCGTGAAATAGTACCAGAGAAATGGCCACAAGCTTGAATGAGGATACAACAAGAGTAAGGAAAAAATAAAAAACAATTAAGATTAAAGTACTATAATCTAGAAAGACTTATGAACTATAATTGATTATAATACATACTTAAGATTAATTATGATAACTTACATTAATCTTAAAAACTAATACAAATTCACAGATTAAATATATGTGTGAGTAATCCTAGCATAAAAATAAGGAAAACATCACAATAAGTGCCCTTTGGCATCTAAGGCATAAAAAAGGGTACATGGTGGCAGAATCGCAGGAAGGATGTCAGTGAGGCAGGTGAAAGGAGACCTAGATCTAATTACTAAACTACTTAAGCAGTGTCAGGAGAAACTGTGTTTCCCACTGCCACTGCTGGGAATTTAAGAGCTTCTAAGGACTTGAGGTAGTGACGTTTGAATACTGTCGGAGATTTCCAGCCTGTATACTTTTTCAGATCACCAAAATTCATATGTTGAAAGTAGTTGATCGAGGTAGCTACTGCCCTAATATCGTGAACCTTGGGGAACAAGTTTGGGTTGGCTTGTTTAATAAAGTATAAAATTTGCAGCCTAATTCCTTTTAAGGAAATGGTGCCACCCTTTTCCCTCGTGAACAAAGGGCCAGAGGATCTCATGTATGTCCTGGTAAGATATGCTCGTAAGGCAGTAACTGGACATAAGGAAAGTCCTGAGGAAGAGGAAGGATCTTCCAGGGAGCCCAACTCATTGATGGATCCTCGTTTTTAGCCAAGAGTTGACGATCTGGAGAGAGTAAAACTTCTCCTGATGGGAGAAATTCTATATGACCTGAGTCTTTAGATAGAGCCGACAGTTCAGATACCCTGGCTCCTGAGGCCAGACTTAGAAGAAATAATGTTTTCCTCAGGAGGGGTAAGAAATTTAAGAACATCATTCAAGAACCATGAGACTGAGCTAGGCCTCTCTGATGGTCTGAGTCTAGCACAGGCCCTAGGAATAGATGAAAATAGGAATCTGTTAAATCTATTTTAAAACCATACTGGAATATCTTTAGTGCTGATTTAGTAGTAGTAATAGTACTGGCTGCTAACTTTTTTCAAATAATGATCTAAAGAAGGATATAGCCAGGTTGGTAGTCATGGTTTGAGATTCGGTCCCCCTCAGAAAATTGGCTAGTTTCTTAACAACCGAGTCATATTGACGAATGGTCGATTCTCTTTTATCCGATTCTAGGAATAGGATGTTTTGAGGATCGATATCTGCATCCCTTTTAGTTGCGAACTTCATGAAGTCCATAAGTTAGGGTTTTGAGAATTCCTGAGGAAGCGAACACAGTCTTCATTTGCACTATTTGGGATAGCTTGGGATTAGGAATCCGTTGAGGTCGGAGACCTAATTCCAGCATGAGTGGGAACCAGTTGCTCTTGGGCCAATTGGGGGCTACTAGGGCGACTTGTCCCTTGAAGGTCCTGAGTTTGCACAGAACTTTCAGAAAAAGATTCACTGGAGGAAAGATGTAGATCTTCCTCCATTGATTCCAGTCTATGGCCATGGCGTCTGTGGCATAAGCCAGAGGGTCCCAGGTTGGGAGCCACATAGCAGGGAAGCTTTTGGTTCAACTCTGTGGCGAAAAGATCCACCTGGAGCCCCGGAATCTGCTGACAGATCCAATTGAATGATCACCTGTCCAGAGACCACTCCGACTCTAGAGGGACTGAGTGAGACAAGGCATCTGCTATCACGTTCTTCACTCCCGCTAGGTGTGTGGAGGACAGGTGCCATTTGTACTTGGCTGCCAAAGAAAATATGGCTATCACATGGCTTGACTTGGAGCCTCCTCTGTTGATGCAGTGTACTACTACTGCGCTGTCCAATATCAGCTTGATGTGAGATCCCTTGGCTGGCTGAATTCTTTTCAGAGTGAGGAATACCGCCATAGCTTCCAGCACATTGATATGGAGCCGGCGGAATGGAAGGGACCAAGTCCCTTGTACCTTTTTGTACTGAGAGTATCCCCAGCCGCTTAGTGAAGCATCCGTGTGGATAACTAGTGCCGGAGGAGGGAATTGGAGAGGAATTGACTTTGATAGGTTCTTGACCTCCGTCCAAGAGCGGAGGCGTTTGCGAAGTATCACCGGGATAGCGGACAACTTGTCCCGGGACTTGTTGTTTGCTCTCGAGCGCCAGACACTGTTTATGTCTTTGAGTTTTGCCTTCAGCAGAACGTCTGTTACTGAGGCAAATTGAAGAGAGCCTAGGATCCTTTCCTGGCTTCTCCTGGATGTCTGTTTGCACTTGAGAAATTGTCTGGTTGCCTTGGCTATTTCTTTTCTCTTTGACGACGGAATTGATAGTGTGGGAGTTTAAATCCCACTGAATGCAGAGCCACTGAAAGCGAGAGTCCGGTGTCAGCCGGGACTTGGTCTTGTTTATCTGGAACCCTAAGTGTTCCAGAAACTGTATTATCTTGACCGTTGCTTTGTGGCATTCTTCGATGCTTGTTGCCCAAATGAGCCAATCGTCTAGATACGCAACTACCATCATCCCTTGGGATCTGAGTTGTTGAACTACTGTCTCAGCTAACTTCGTAAATACCCTGGGGGCTACGTTTAGCCCGAAGGGCATTACCTTGAAGGAGAATGCCTGGTTCCCTAGCCTGAAACCTAGGTATGGGCGGAAGTGTCTTGCCACTGGAACATGATAGTATGCGTCTGTAAGATCGATAGAGGTGGTGACGGCCCCACAGGGAAGTAAGGTCCGGACCTGCGAGATAGTCAGCATCTTGAACTTGTCGCAACGAATGAATAAGTTTAGACGGGACAAGTCTAGAATTATTCTTCGTTTGGTTGAGCCTTTCTTTGGCACGCTGAACAAGCGACCTTGAAACTTTAAATGCCTGACTTTTGACACTACTCCTATCTGAAGGAGTTCTTGGGCATACTCCATCAATTCCGTTGTTGGTTGTTGATAGAAGGTCTTGGATGGAGGGGGACCTTTGGTCCAACTCCATCCTAGGCCTTTGGACACAATACTCTGTTCCCAGTTGCTGAACCTCCATCTGTGGCGAAAGATGAACAGTCTCCCTCCTACCTGAGGGTCCTCACTGGCTTGGGGCAGGTCGAGATCCGCGCCCTCCCCGAGGGTGCTTCCCCCAGCTGGGTGCTCTTCCGCCACCTCTCTGGCGAAAGGCACCTCTAGCCCTGCTGCCTCTTCCGAACCTATTAAAGGGTTGGAAAGACTAGCCCTCAAACACTGGGTTGAAGGCCGGAGAGACAGCAAAGGAGGTAGAAGCTTGACCCTGAGGAGTCAGCAGCAGAAATTGCTGTTGAGGCTGGGCCTTTGATGCAGAAGGCTGTGCCACTTGGGAAACTGGCACTGCCTGCACTACTTGTTGTTGTTGGGGAGCCTGGAAAGGCTGGAATTTGCTAAGCTTTTTGGGTTTTCTGGATGAAGAAGTCGACTCCGGCTTCCTCTTACTTGAGAGACCCCAACGGACCTTGAGACTCTGGTTGAGTCTTGTCGCGTCGTACTGTACTGAATTGACGACCGATTCTGGGAAAAGGTCTGCACCCCAGATCGGAGCCGCCAGCAACCTGTTTGGTTCATGGCAGATGGTGGCTTCCTGCAGAACATGTTTTCTGCAGTTACGCCTTGCCACTATGAAGTCATACAAATCACATTGTACGGTATGTAAATGTGATTTGGCTATAAGTTTGAACAGAGGTTCGTTACCATAAGTAATGGCCGAAACCTCTGTCATAACCAGGGTATTGAGAGACCTAGATAACCTGGTTCTTGCATCGAACTCAGCCTGAATGAGGCTGTCTGGGAGCCTAGGAAGCCATTCGCTGAATTGTATTATTGCACAATCCGGCTTTAACTTTCTGACCGTAAAGGTGGCTGGAAGACCTGCCAAAATATCTTCCATACCCGGAAGGAGGAGTGACGTGGGCTCCATTTCCCGGAGCTGAGGCATCGGCTCGTCTCTCATGGCGGCCTGCATCGTCAACTCCGTCACTTTTGTGGTGAACGGAATGGGGGTCTCTCCGTCCACCACAAATATGGTAAAAGCACTCTTAAACGCTTGCATCCTGGTGTTGATGTATTCCCATTCTTCCAGGCTTCTCAGCCAGTCCCGCTGAGCATGATCCCGACCGAAGATTACGGTCTCTTTTGGGATCTTATCTTCCCTCCTCATAGCTGCCTCCGTAAGGCGGGCGTAACCAATAAAGGGGGGTTGAAAGTTTGCTGGGTGGAACTCGAAGTCCTCAAGCCTTCGAGTTCCACAGTCCGCCAGCGTTAGCATCCCGTCCTTAAAGGGGGCATAGGACGATATCCTCCAGGGATTACTCGCTGTGTAAGGAGGGAGGGTGTTGTAGTCCGGCATGGCCTGGGCTACCACACCGGGCTGAGGAAGAGCTGCCATAGGGTTTTCCCGGAGACCTGCAATTAGGTTCTCTTGACTGGCCAGCCTTTCCGAGATGTCCTGGATCGACTGGCCTGACTCCTCAAAGGAAGACGAGATGTGGGAGAGCACCTCCTGAAACTTGTCTTGAACTAAGTTCCCCACTAGACTGCCCATTTGCTGCATGATGTTTGCAGTAAAGGCGTCTGAGTCGAAGGAACTAGGTTCCTGCTTCCCGCTGGGAGTCTTAGGGCGCGTTCCTGTAGAGGTTGAAGGCTCAGGATCAGACAGGAGCTGAGTCTTGTCTCTGGAGGACTTGCCCTCTGGACCCTTTGGAGTGAGACGACGACTTGGGTTTCTCTGCTCCGGGATGGTGAGCCGGAGGCTTATGAGAACTGCTAGGAGCCGTCTTCTTAGACAGCGTCTTTTCGAGGGTCTTCACTTCGCGCTTCCCCTTAACTTTAGGGATAGCCTGGGTGGACTTTGGCCTAACCGAAAGTCCATCCTCCGAAAATCCTTGGAAGGAAGAAGAAGAGGGGATAGGAGAAGAAGATCCAGAATGGCCCAAGGGTAAACCTTGAGCCCTTGGCAAACCTGCCTCACCCAACGTCCTACCTGCTGCCTCTACCGCCATGGGCTCGAGGTCCAAGTTCAGAGTTGCTACTTCTTCTATTATCTCCGGGTTCCCAGGGTCCGCCAAGGCTTGAGCCACTTGATGCTGGATGGCAGCGATGTATGGGGCCGCTGCTTCCGGGTCGACGTAGGAAGTCGCCTTACCGCCGGGGAAGATCAGAGCAGCCAACTTCTTATCAAGGATGTAGGGCTGCCCCTTGGAGACGTTCCTACCAAATCCGCCGACCCAGGCTTTCAAGGTGGTTGAAGCGGCGTCCCTGACCGCTTGAGCAGCCTGAAAGAGAGGGTTAGTATAAATACTAAGCTAATTAAGGCTAAAGTATATGATTCGTACAGATATATCAATTATTAGAACTGTATACATATAGGCCAAAACTATACATGACAGTTGTTCTCCGGAAGGTACTTACTCCGGAGGTAACCTGATCCACTAGTTCATAACAGACAGAGCAACTCATGTCTCCGTAGCAGATGGCGCAGACAGCATGGGTCCGGCAGACCTCGTGCCCACAGGAGTCCTGCAGGACAGCGTTACAGCCAGATTTCTGGCAATGGGTGGCCTGTAAGTGAACAGATACATGAGTATCGACACTAACTAATTGGACTAAGTCCAAGAAGTGATATATTATAACACCGGAGGACACCGGAGTTATTTGACATATAAAGGATTAGCCTCCGCTTGCTCTCTTGCCGTGAGTGGTGGGTGTCCGATAGAGCTGGTAAACTAGCTTCAGTGCGTCTCCGGTGTCGCCGGAAGACGGAAAATCACCAAACCAGTAACCTGCCTATACGCCGGAGCAAGGAGTACGAGAACTACGGGGAGGAGCAGGGGGAGGCCAGTAAAAACTAGTCGGGGGAGCGTAGCTCCGCCGTAACATATGCAAGTAAGCAGGTGGAGAACCCGGATGGTGAGCGGGGACTCCGCCGACTAAGCAGAGTAAAAAGAACATAAACCACTAATAATAAAATAAAATAAAATAAAGGTAACATGTGGAGAAAACATGCGGCAGGGCTTCTCTGCAGTCACCACACCTGAGGTCTGGCGGAGCAAGAGGAACCAACCTCCGGAGCGGTAGGGAGGGGTGGTGACTTGGGGTGAGAGAGAGCTGATCGGAAACTGAGGAGGTCCGAGCGCGGCCGAGTCGGGTGGCCAGCCGAGACCGACCGCATGGGAGACCCGCCCTGGTACCGAAGAGTGAGAGCGGTACGAGCCGAGCCAGCCTCGGATGTTCCCCTGCAGACTCCCGTATCCCCCCCCGTGGAGAGGGGGAAGAAGGGAGGGAGCTCAGATGGTTGTCATGGGCAACGGGAGCGAGCGGTACTCACCCCCCTATGGGGGGGGGAGGAAGTGTGGGGAACCGCAGCCGGGTGGCTCGTGGCGATCGCTTGGCTGGTCCTGAACGTGGTGAAGGCCACACGGTAAGACAGGCCAGGCGGTCTGAGGTGACCTAGGCTACCTCTAACCGTCTCAAAGCATGCATCAAAATAGCCTAACGCAACACGGGGAAGAGGGAAGATAAATAAGCAGATATAGAGAAAGCACAAAGTCCTGGAGAAGCTAGACGTGCCAACCAAGAAGGGAGGACGCCTAACAACTCGGGAGCTGGCCTCTGCCGATACGTAGGAACGGAGGGCGGCGGCCAGGGTGGTCAGGACTAAAAGGAAGGACAATAGTCCTAAAAGGAGCCTAAATAGACCTAAACAAAGGAACATGCATGCATGAACACTGAGCTAAGGAGCGATGTAGGCTACGAGCTCAAGAGAGCTTATGAATCCCCGTGTAAAGCTAAGCATAAAGAAACATGGTAAAACTGCACAAAGCATAAAAATGTAAATATATACTGCTAATATTCAAGCTACAACGGTATAGGAGACTGAAGAAGCATGAAACAATGAAACACGTGGAACGAGCCGCCGGAGACGACTCAATAACCAGGCCGAAGGAGGCGCCGTCTTATAACCTAAATAAAAATGGTTAAACGGGTCCCTGGCTGGCTAAAATAAGTGAAACACTTCTGGCAGTACTTAACTTAGATGCAGCAATTGCTTGAAGTTCCATGATAGGGATAAATCCAGAATTCAAAGCACAAAAACACAGCGAAGAAAAACATGTGTGCGCAAGATGGTGCTAACGAAAAGGATGACCGGTAGAGGCGCTAGTGATGGCGTCGGGAGCACTAGTAGTAGTCGTAGCTGGGTGCGGGCCTTGCATCAGCCCTCTCAGGTAGGAGGATTTTGTAGAAGGATGGATCTAAATGGTAAGAGACCCGTGGTAGTGGTTTCACTCGCCCCAGAAACCATACCGACACCTTTTATATAAGGTGAGCGAGTCAGATTATCCTGACATTCCAATTTAGCTTTTTCTCTGGTAATGTTAGCAATATTTACCTTAGAAATGTGTGCTAAAGGGACATTTCATGAAGCGACACGGGCTGAGCCCAGAAAAAACCTGTGAATGACTGATTCCGTGATTACTGATCCGTGATTAAGCGATGCCCCACTGTACATTTGGTGCTGATATGTTGAATCCTTACTCCCATCTTGCGAAGATGGAATTGTGGGTACCGCACATCTCTCTTTGATCAGCCTCACTTTGTAGAGAATAACTGATATACGCAAAATCTGTTTTACGTATCCTCAAATATCTGCCAATCATGCTGAAAATGGCTCCTAAAAAGCACCCTGCTCCTTCTAAGACTTCTGGCAAAGAGCCTACAAGAAAGAAGATGGTCATGAAGCTCGATGAGAAGGTGAAAGTTCTCAATATGTTGAAGGAGAGCAAAAGTTTCATTGCCGTTGGCCGCCATTTTAATGTGAATGAGAGTGCAGTGAGATACATTAAGAAGAAAGTGAAAAAAGATAGTGTAGCCATGAGCTACTTTGATACAGCTAAAACATATGACAGTGTAAGATAAACAATCATACAGATGGAGTCTGCAATGGCATACTGGATCAAGGACTGCCTTCAGAAGAGCATGCACCTTGACTCCAAAATCATTCGTGAAAAAGTGCAACAACTCTATCAACAGCTATCAACTATGGAAGGCAACGGCATAGAGGAACAGGAAGGTAGTGATCTAGAGGCACAGGAAGGCAATGAAGAAATAGAATTAGAATTCTTGGGGTTTGATGAACCTGCACCTGAAAGAGATGATGATGAAGAGGAGGATGAGCCACAACTGGGACCATCAACAGCTCCTCAAGGTTTTCAGGCTAGCAAAGGATGGTTTCAAGGGTTTCATAAAAAGTTCCACCTAAAGTCTGTTTCCCTACATGGGGAAGCAGCATTGGCAGACAAGGGGTGGCCACAAAATATCCCGTGACTTTCAAGATAATCCAGGAGAAAGAATACCATCCAGAACAGGTGTTCAATATGGATGAGACTGACCTGTTCTGGAAAAAGATGCCTTCCTGGACATACTTAATGAAGGATGAAGCTAAAGCCTCCACAATCAAGGCAAAGAAGGACAGGGTTACCCTCCTAATGGGTGGGAATGCGGCCAGCTTTAGGCTGAAACCAGGCCTCATTTACAACGCTGCAAACCCCAGGCCATTCAAGAATAAAAACAAGGCATTGCTGCCTGTGTTTTGGATGCACAATCCCAAGGCCTGGATCACCAAAGTCCTAATGGAGCACTGGTTACCTCCGAGCTTCATTCCTAAAATCTGGCAATACCTGGGTAACTTGGACATGGAGTTCAAGGTGTTGCTAACAATGGACAATGCTGGTGGTCACCCTCTCAATCTTTATCACAATGGAGTCCAGCTAAAGTTTCTCCCTCCCAACACCACCTATCTCCTCCAGCCTATGGACCAGGCCATGATCCATGCCTTCAAGGTGCTCTACACCAGGAATTCCTCCCATGCATGCTGGAGTAATTTGTGGCCGGATTGTGTGCTTAATTATACAGGGTTCTCTCCCCAAGAAATTCAACATTCGGCCATTAATAAGGCAGTCCAGTTAGCAAGGATTCTTGGATGGATGTATGATATTTAGGGCTAAAGCTCAGGCACTGGGGCCAAGAACGCCATTCAGTGCCGTAATGAAGGTTAAATAAATTGAATTATGGTAAATGAATTAATGATTGAGATGATGAATAAAATTAGATGTGATCAATAAATAAAATAAAAATATGAAGTTTAATGAATGGCATAACATATATTGAAAATAGTTTCTTTAAAAATCAGTATGATACAATATATAAAGAATTGACTAAATGTTATTAAAGATTTGTATACACTTTAAAAAGATGAAAGCTGAAATATCTGCTTCATCTCCCAAGATATTCGAGAGGGATTTACCCAAGAAATACCTTTTTCTTTGGTTAAAATATCTGGGGCAAACCATCAGAATGTGCTCCACTGTTAGTATCACAACACAGTAAGCACACACTAGTGGGCTGCTCCCCTTCTAAAATAAACTGATGGGTTAAATAAACGTGCCTAATCCTTAATCTCATTAAAAATAAGCTCTGTTCATCTGTCAAGCTGGAATGACAAAGGCCACAGCAGTATATTTTCCCTAATATTTCTATACTTATTATCATTGACAAGAAGAGAAGGCCACCTTTCTTGCCATTTACTTAATATGTACATAAGACCCAACAAGACCTTTTACGTCTGTATGAGGTATTTTTCTGAAAGTTTTTTCTGGTAAAACACTAGCAGCTTTTGCTTCCCTGTCTGCAATCTAGTTTCCGTGAATCCCCACGTGAGAAGGGACCCAACAGAAAGAGACTGATTTACTTATACAATATATATGAAAAAGCAACTTCTGAACTTTCTGAATTAATGGATGAAAGTTGATACATTTTTAATAGCTTCTAAAGTGCTTTTAGAATTTGAGCATATGACAAAATTAGTATCAATACTTTGAAGAACTAAATCCAGGGCAGAGACTACAGCTGTTAATTCAGCAGTAAATATTGATGCACAGTCAGGTAATTTAGCTGTATATGCTGTATCACGAAGGATAACAGCACACCCAACACCACAATCCAACTTTGATCCATCTGTAAAGATCTTCACATAATTAGCATGGGTAACGTCGTGCTCTAAGAATTTTCCCCTAATTTCTTCTTCAGTGCAGTCCTTTTTGTTTAAATGATTTCTTGCATACTAATGCTTCTGGAATAAGCCATGGAGGATTTACAAGATGTTCTACTGCCAGGACTTTCTGGGATTTGTACCATAGAAATTCTGTGAGTCTGTTTCCTTAAGTATTTTAAAGGAGGGATTTTTGGGAGCACTTTTCATTCTAGCCACGTATCTTAGATCAAGGGAAAGATGAGCTGTACTGACATATATGCTTTTAACAGGAGAAGTTATAAAAGCCCCTGAGCATATTCTCAACTCCATGTTCTGTACAACATCCAATCTCTTTGGCTTGGTTTTACAAGCTGAAGAATAGATCTGACAGCCATAGTCTAGCTTGGAGTGACACAGTGAGCCATATAGCCTCAGAAGGGATTTCTTAACAGCCCCCAACTAGATCCAGAAACAACCATTAAAATATTCAAAGATTTTTTAACACTAATCTTTAGGGCATTTATGTGGCTGGCCCATGTTACTTTGTGGTCAATAATCATCCCCCAAAATTTTAACTTACTTTTCACAAGCCGGCATCTGCTAAATCTTACTGCAACTGTTTTGAAAGAGAAGAATTTAAAACCATTCTCATCAGCCCACTTAGTAATTGCACTTCTGGATTCGACCTGTGTCAGCCGGTGAAATGGTCCTGTAGCACTCATTTCTGGGTATAAATTGATGCGAAATATACCAGAGAAAAATCTAAAAGGAATGCTGAAGTTACTACCCTCAGCTCGAACATCATAGGGCGTCGGTATAAGCACAGGGGCGAG
This sequence comes from Macrobrachium nipponense, assembly GCF_015104395.2. NCBI lineage: Eukaryota > Metazoa > Arthropoda > Malacostraca > Decapoda > Palaemonidae > Macrobrachium > Macrobrachium nipponense. The sequence continues at coordinate 151,682,598 of NC_087200.1, forward strand.
TGGAGGCCACTACCACAGGTCTTCTGCCAATTAGAAGATTCCCTTCAAAGTCCCTCTCTAGGCAAGTGCCGTTACAAGGACTACCACATCTACCTTCCGCTCGCTACTACTACAACTCACGCCCGGTGGCTTCATTCCTGTATTAGCGTGTCAAGTGATCTCACGTGTCTCTCTCGCTGGCCCCCTTTTTCTGTGTTTTGACGAAGCCATGTCTGTTCCAGAGCTCCAAGCTTCTTCATCCAAGTTGAGTATTCCATTTTACGTTTTGGTATCTCGTGTGGGCCCGATGCATCCCCTTTTTTAGCCTTTTTTGGCCCCTTAGTTCTCGCAAACCGGGGTGACGCTCTTTTCACCCGCCATCTTGGGTGCATCATTCGATGTGTGCGTTCTTTCCCATTGTTTGTTTATGATTACATTTACTATCACGGTTTAATTTTAACTGTTTTTACCACTTTTTTTCGTATTTCCATTCATTTTTCTAGCTCCTGTCATATCTGGAGCTTTGGTTTTATGATTTTTATCTATACATCGTAGGCTCTAACTCGCTCCTGACGTCCTCTGGGGTCTCTTGTTAATTGTTTATTTTCATTTATTCTAGCCTTTGGCTTTTGTCCTCAGTCCCTCAGGAGTGTGGTCGTTCCCCTTCGTACGTATTATTTATTTATTTCTTATTATACGTGAGTAGTGTATTTGGGCTTCTAGTTAGCCTATAGGATGCCTGTCTTGTAGAGAGAGCGATTCCTCTCTCTCTCTCGCGCGATTTTTATACCTGCATGCTCTTATTGTATTTTCGATGTTAGCCAACATGCACTCGATTTTATGCACATTTATGATATTCATATCCCTATGACTTACCCGACCAGACCTAGGCTAGGTTTTGGAAGGTAGGTCAGGTAGCCCTGGCCCTCCTTCCTTTAGGCCCCACCCTTACCGCCCCCTGCCTGCGCTACTGTGCTTGCTGGGAGAGCGGTCCAGGATAGAGAGTCCCTCTCATGTCATGTGTGTTGGGCCTGGACCCTTCCTACCTGACCAGATCAAAATTTTCGATTTTTGAGGGTTTTATTGGGTTCCTTCCGTCCACGTCATGACGTCCTTGGAGGCCGAGCTAGCCTACCTGACCAGATCCGTACCGATCTCGGAGGGTTAGACTGTCCCTGCTGGGTGTATTCTTTCCCCCTAATTGTTCCTCTTTCGCAATTCTTCCGGTGATTCCTCATCATTATTTTATGTTTGTTTTGTTGTGTATAGCCTTGGCCTTTGCCTCCTTTAGGGTGCCAGTTGGTCTACCGTCTTCTGCTCCCATTAGTAGTAGGCTAGTTACAGCTCCCGTAAGGTGGTGGTTTCTGATCGATTGCTTGTTTCTTCTTTTTTTTTTCTGGGCCTGGCGTTCACGACTTGTCCAATCTCCTCCAGACCGCCCCCCGCCCCCCCCACCGGTCTTGTCCGGCGCTGCCTAGCTAGCTCGCGGTGCAAGTAATCCTACCGATGAATGGCCGCTAGAGCATTTCTGGGCTCAGTTCGTGTCGCTGCGCGAAATATCCTTTAATCCATTATTTCTAAAGTAAATGAACTAACAAATACCAGAGAATAAACAAAATAAAGAAAAAGGTCAGTATAACTGACTCGCTCACCCTCCAAGAGGGCGTCGGTATGAACACTAGGGCGAGTGAGACCACTACCACGAACCTCTTACCAATAGAAATCTCCCACAACAAAACCCCCACAAGAGGGGAGCCGACCCACAGAACGGGGCAGCAACTACTACTACTCCTACCCACGCTATGGACTGCCGCGCCTCTGGTGGCCATCCTTTCAGTTAGCACGAACCCGTACGGACGTAATTTTTTGTCTCTGTGTTTTCGTGCCCCCTTTTTGAGGCTTTTGTCTAATAATGGAGCGTTCAGCCATCGCATCAGCTAAGTTAAGTATTCCGTAAGGTTCCTACTTAGTTTTTTCCAGCCTTGAGTCAGTATTTGCCGTTTTTTTAGGTATAAATGCTGGCTCTCGGCCGGAAGCATGGCGACTTTGTTCTGCCTCGTGGCGGGTTCGTTCTTGGTCTCTCATACCTAGAACCTTCCCTTTTATTTTACGCTCTATTCCTGTTTATCTATATTATGTTAGGGGATCCAGCCTGCATTGGTTTATGTCATGCATGCATGTCTTTCTTTACCTTGCTTAGGCATTATCGCTTCTATCCAGACCCTAGCCACAGCTCTTAGTATCGGCCCCGGCTAGCTTTGAGTGGTAGACTTTCTCTCGGGTTAGTCGTACACTCCTGGATTTTTTCTCCTACTGTTTTATTTCCCTACTTTCATTTTAATTTAAGTATTTTGTGATTTTATTTGATTTTGGGTTAGCCTAGGGCGTCTGGTACGTTATCGTAGCCTAGGTTTATTATATCATGGTCCCCATTAGTTTTGTTGCTTCCTTTTATCAGTTTTGTTGCATCTACGATGGCATCTCGCTGATCAGTTTGGTTGCATTAACCTAGGCTATGGATTTTGTTGTTTTATCGAGTTACCATTTCGTGGTCACCATGTGATCGCGATACAGCCAGGCGCGCGTCCAGTCACCCTGCCTCCTCTGCTCTCCCATAGAGCTGGGGGGAGGGAGGCCGTCCTCTCCCGCTCGCTCCACCCGGGCCTGTCTCCCTCTCTCCCTACGCGGAGGGAGTAGGGGAGGCTGGACAGACACAGGACTGGGCTCGACCGTTTCTCTCTGCTTCACGGTGCTTTGTTGTGACGAGGTAGGGGGATTGGCCTTCCCTCTCCTTTTTTGCTCCGTTGCCCCTGCGACGCCGATGTTTGCTTCTGATGTCCTGTTTCGCCCTCTCGCCCCTTCCCTGGATTGTCGGTGCTCTATTTTCTTACCGGAGCTCCGTCGATCACGAGGGAGGGAGCTGGTTCCCCGCTTGCTGGCGGGCGGACCTTTAGGCATGCAGTTGGTCTTATTTATCTAACCATCCTGTCTCGTCGGTATAACGGGAGACGGACACCTCCGCGATTCGGAATCATTTCCGAAATTTAGTGCTAATTTATGCTTAAGTTTATCATAAGTTTATTTTAAGCTATCATAAGTTTAATTTAAGCTAGCTTAAGCCGGGTTCCTCCCTTACCTGTTTTACACACCGGATCACACCGGAGTTATAGCCTATTCAGGCGGTAGGGGAGGGGTTATGCCCAAAAATTTTTCACTCTCCGGCATGCATCAGAGTTCTAATTTAGCCTGTAAGTGATGTCTTTTATGGTACTCATGTATCCTTCCACTTACAGACCACCAACTATGAGCATCCGGGATGCAACGCCATGCTCCAGGACCCCTGCGGGCATGAAGTCTGTAGGTCCCACGCATCCGTGCGCGACTCCTGCATGGGTAATCTTGCAGGTCTGGTTCCACGAGACCTGTACAATTTGTTATGATCTCGTGGGTCAGTTCTTAGATGGGGTAAGTATTTCCAACTCTATACATGAATTGTAAAGACTGTTCTAGATCTTAAGTTTAATTTTAGTCATTTCTCTTTAAGCTTAAGTTCCTTATATGTTGTGAATTACATCCCCAAAAATTTTATAGGTTTAAGCCTAGTCTTAGTCTAAGGTTGAATTTCAATTTTAAACTTAAAACTAATAAACACCCTCTCTTCCAGGCTGCTGCGGTTAGAGAGACCGCCCTTGCAACCCTGAGGGCTTGGGTCGGCGGATTTGGAAAGAACGCCGCCAAGGGACAGCCCTACATCTTGAGAAGAGGATGGCTGTCCTGCTGTTCCCCGGCGGCAAGTCGACAGGGTACGTCGACCGGCAGAAGCAGCCCCGACCTATGGCGGCGATCCAGCAACAGATCGCCACGTCAATGAAGGAACCAGGCCCACGATATTTCATCGGTAAGTCGCGACACTGGATTTAAATGTTGAACCGATGGTAGGTGTTGACGACCTGTTGGTCGAGGTAGGTACGTTGGACGCCCAAGGGCTTCCCTTGGGCGCCACTGGATCTTCTTCTCCTGCTACTTCTCAGCTTCTTTCCAGGGCTTTATAGGAGCTGAGCTCCTTTATGCTTCACCCAGTGCTTCGGTTAAACCCAAAGTCAAGGGCCAAAGGGTACAGAAAACCCTTAAGAAGACGTCGTCGTCGTCCAAAAAGACTTCGTCGGCGTCATCATCTCGTAAGTCTCCGGCTACAAACCCCGGAGCAGAGAAGTCTAGAGCTTCTGCTTCAAGCTTGAAGTCCTCAAAGAGCAGGTCTTCCAAGGAGAGGCCCCGTACTCCGGCGGAGTCAGCGGTCTCTCCTCTTCCCTTGGTGCCTGTGCCGAGTTATCCCTCCACCTCCACATCAGCTACGGCTTTGGATCCCAACACTGGATTGATGCAACAGAGGTCAGGACTTGGTCTGGCTTCCATTGAAGGAACAAGCATGGAGGCAGGATGTTCTCCCGGTTGTCCGAAAGGATTACATCCCAGGACACAATTCCAATTGCCGGACTTAAACCAGGCCCCTCTGGCTACTCCTCCAACAGTTCGGTGCTGGATTGCTACAGTCCCTCCTCACGACTCTCTGCCTCCGTTCTCAATGAACAACCCCTGGAGAGTGGCGTCATACGCCCCTTTCCAGGACGGCCTTATCTCTATCCCGGAATGCGGCACTCGAAGGATTGAGGACTTCGAGTTCTATCCGGAGGGCCTCCAAACCGCCGTTCATTGGCTACACCAGACTTACAGGACGAGCCATGACTAGAGAGGATAAGGTTCCGAAGGAGACAGTCCTCTACTCCCGTGACCAGGCTCAAAGAGAGTGGCTCAGGTGTTTGGAGGAGATGGATTGTTCAAACACGAGAATCCAAGCCTTTAAGAGTCCCTTCACCATTTTTACGATGGAGGAAGGAATTCCTCTTCCCTTCTTGACCAAGATAGCTACAGTCACCATTCCGGCTGCCCTGAAAGGAGAATCTTTACCACAATTAAGGGAAGCAGACCCCACATCTCCTTTGCTCCCTTCACTAGAAGATTTGTTGGGCAAGATCTAACCTAACACCTTCTCAGCGGGCAAGCTCAAACCAGACTGCGCCATGGACCACTTCGGCGAGAAGCTACCTAGACTTCCTGACAGCCTCATTCAAGCGGAGTTTGAGGCCAAGTCTAGGCTTGCCAGGTCCATGAATACCATGGCTATGCTTCAGAGCCACTCTTCAAGCTCCTGACCAAGTCCCAGACGCAAACGGTCCAGTCTGACCTGTTTGAGTTTGCAACGGCTAGGGTTAATTGCCGGAAACATGTCCTCCAGGAAGCAACTATTCGGCATGAGCCGAATAAGCTGCTTTCCTCTAACATCTGGGGGGCAGACCTCTTTCCTGAGTCAATGGTCAAGGAGGTCCAGGCTGAAGCAACAAGGCTCAACCAGAGTCTCAAGGATCGTTGGGGTCTCACAGCTAAGAGACGCCAAGATCAACCTACAAGAGGTAAGACGCAAAAGAAGCTCAAACGTTACCAGCCTTATCAAAAGAAGCAGCAACGTTTCACCCAGGCTGTTTCGGCTGTGCCAATTGTACAATCAGCCCAACCTTCTACCTCCAAAGCTCAATCACAACCCATTTATGTGATTTCCCCTCAGCCTCAGCCTTCCACCTCCTACGCTGTCTCCCCAGCCTTTAAACCAAGTGTTCGAGGGCCAAGCCTTTCAGCACTATGACCGGTTCGGCAGGGGAGGTAGAGCTAGGGGATCATTTCATCAGAGAGGATCAGGAAGCTCTCTCAACAGGGGAAAACACTTCCGTGGAGGCCGCGGAGGTCACTCGACCCAGCAACAGTGAGAGCTCGAAGGTAGGAGGGAGGCTGTTTCTCTTCCGGCACCGGTGGGGATTCAGCAAATGGGCACAGAGAATTGCGTCAAAGGGCCTGGATTGGAGCTGGATTGCGGATCCTCCTCCATCCAGACCATTCCTTCAACTTCCATCAAAAGAAATGACGGAGTATGCGGAGGAGCTCCTTCAGAAAGGAGCAATAGCGAGAGTCAACAGATTAAAGTTTCAGGGTCGCTTGTTCAGCGTGCCAAAGAAAGGCTCACTAAAAAGAAGGGTAATCTTAGACTTGTCCCGCTTAAACTTGGCCATTCGCTGCGACAAGTTCAAAATGCTGACTATCTCGCAGGTGCGGACCTTACTTCCCCGTGGGGCCGTCACCACCTCTATCGATCTTACAGACGCATACTATCATATCCCTATTGCAAGACACTTTCGCCCTTACCTGGCTTCAAGCTGGAGATCAGGCATTCTCCTTCAAGGTAGTTCCCTTCGGCCTGAAAGTGGCAACCCAGGGTGGTTCACGAAGTTGGCGGAAGTAGTCGTCCAACAACTGAGGTCTCAAGGGATAATGGTAGTAGCGTATCTCGACGATTGGTTGATTTGGGCTCCAACAGTCGAGGAATGTCACAAAGCCACACTGAAAGTAATCCAGTTCCTGGAGTATCTGGGGTTCCAGATAAACAGAACAAAGTCAAGACTTCACTCCGGAGTCCAACTTTCAATGGCTGGGCATTCAATGGAATCTATCCTTCCATACTCTGTCGATTCCATCAGCCAAGAGAAAAGAAATAGCGAAGTCAGTGAAACAATTTCTAAAGTACAAATATGCTTCACAAAGGAGAAACCAGGAAAGAATCCTGGGTTCCCTCCAATTTGCCTCAGTGACAAAACATCTTGATGGAAAACCAAACTGAAAGACCTAACCAGGATCTGGCGCTCACGAGCAAATGTCAGATCCAGGGACAAATTGTCATCAATCCCACAGATTCTACGGAATCGTCTGCGGCCTTGGACAAAGTTGAAGAACCTGTCCATATCAGTACCCCTTCAGTTTCCTCCTACCGGGAATTAACCATCCACACAGACGCTTCACTAAGCGGCTGGGGAGGATATTCTCAGTTCAAGAAGGTTCAAGGAACTTGGTCACCTCAGTTCCGCCAGCTTCACATAAACGTATTGAAGCGATGGCAGTGTTCTTGACTCTGAAGAGGTTATGTCCGCCAAAGAACTCTCACATAAAGTTAGTTCTGGACAGCGCAGTGGTAGTTCATTGCATAAACTGGGGAGGCTCCAAGTCAAGACATCTGAATCATGTCATGGTAGCCATCTTCTCCCTGGCGGACAAGTTCAGTTGGCACCTCTCCTCCACCCATATAGCTGGAGTGAGAAACGTCATAGCAGATGCTCTATCCCGCTCAGTTCCTCTGGAGTCGGAATGGTCACTGGACAACAGTTCGTTCCAATGGATTCTCCGGAGGGTTCCAGGCCTGCAAGTAGATCTGTTCGCATCTCAAGCGAACCACAAACTTCCATGTTATGTGGCCCCCAACCTGGACCCTCTGGCTTATGCCACGGATGCCCTGTCCATAGATTGGAACAACTGGGAGAAGATTTATGTCATTCCCCCAGTGAATCTTCTCCTGAAAGTACTGAACAAACTCAGGACGTTCAAGGGTCAAGTAGCTCTAGTAGCCCCAGACTGGCCGAAGAGCAACTGGTACCCTTTGATTCTGGAACTGGGTCTTCGTCCTCTTCGAATTCCCAATCCCAGGCTCTCCCAGTCAGTACAAACGAAGACTGTGTTCGCTTCCCTCAGGAATTCTCAAAACCCTAACTTTATGGACTTCATGAAGTTTGCGGCTAAAAGAGATGCAGATATCGATCCACGAAATATTCTTTTCCTGGAATCTGATAAAAGAGATTCAACTTTGAGACAGTATGATGCTGCAGTCAAAAAGTTGGCAGTCTTCTTGAGAGAATCAGGACATTAAAATCCATGACAATCAATTCAGCTATATCCTTTTTCAGATCCTTATTTGAAAAAGGCTTAGCAGCTAGCACCATTACGACAAACAAGTCAGCCTTGAAGAAGATTTTTCAACTTGGTTTCAACATAGACTTGACAGATTCTTACTTCTCGTCTATTCCCAAGGCTTGTGCTAGACTTAGACCTTCAGTAAGGCCTACGTCAGTGTCATGGTTCTTAAATGACGTTCTAAAGCTGGCTTCAGATACAGATAATACGACATGTTCATTTATAATGCTCTTAAGAAAAACTCTATTTTTATTAAGCTTGGCTTCAGGAGCTAGAATTTCAGAACTGTCGGTGTTATCCAGAGATGCGAATCATATAGAATTTCTTCCCTCAGGAGAAGTTCTACTTTCTTCAGATCTCAGCTTTTTAGCAAAAAATGAGGATCCTTTGTTGAGGTGGGAACCGTGGAAGGTTATACCCCTTCCTCAAGATGTTTTTTCTCTATTTGTCCAGTAACGACTTACGAGCCTTTCTGTCCGGACATTCCTCATCCTCTTCGGGTCCTCTCTTTAGAAGGGAAAAAGGTGGTACTTTATCAATTAAAGGTACAGGCGGTCCCCGGCTTACGACGGTTCCGGCTTACGACGTTCCGAGTTACGACGCGTTTTTCTTAAATATTCAATGGAAATTCCGTCCTGGGTTACGACGCTTGTTCCGAGGTTACGACGCTGACGCTTCCGACGCTCCGAGTTAACGACGCTTTTAAAAAACGCATGCTATGATAAAAATCCTTTATAGTTTAGCACAGTACATAATAAAAATATGTTTTTGGTTACATTACAACAAAAATTTTGAGGTTATGATGATTTTTGACACTTTTTTTTTTCGTATTTTTTGAATTTTTTAGTGACGCCGCATATGCGGAACTAGTTTGCGGGCGATGAATACACTAGCTTGGGATGCGCAGTTTAAAACAGTCCAAAAGCGCAAATATAAGAAAAATCATTGCTTGTTTCCAGTACATAATTAAAAAAACTAAGTTTCTGGTTAGATTACAACACAAATTCCAAGGTTACGACGTTTTGTTATGCTTTTTAACGATACCTCATATGCAGAACTAGTTTTTGAGCCGAGGTGCATAAATTAATTAACGCTATTAAACTGTATGGTAAATTGACCGAACAACGACCTCGGACGGTCGAGGACGCCAAGCGTAACAATACGAAAGGACGCCACTTCAATCGCGTGCCTGCCTGCATACCACTAGGTTGTGTGCTGAGACGTTGCTGAAATTCCTTGCCATTTTCGCAAATTTACAATGGCTCCTAAACGCCAAAGTACTTCCTCCGATGATAGTTCATCCAAGAAGAGGAAGGTCATCACGATGGAGGTCAAATATGACGTGATAAAGCGTTCGGAGAAGGAGAAACTAACACCGAAATAGGCCGTTCTTTAGGCTTGAGCAGGACCACGGTGGTAACCATTGTGAAGGATAAGGAACGTATTCTGAAGCATGTTAAAGGATGCTGCACCGATGAAGTCAACGGTGATAAACGAGAAGCACGTAGCCAGAAGCATTGTTTGAAATGGAGAAATTGCTCATGATCTGGCTGGAGGACCAGAACCAGCGACGTGTTCCGGTGAGCTTAAGTGTGATCCAGGAGAAGGCTAGAGCGCTGCATGAGGCAGTAGTGAAAAAGTTTGGCGAAGGCAGTGCTGGTGGTGAATTTTCCGCGAGTAGAGGTTGGTTTAACCGTTTTAAGGCTCGTGCAAATTTGCATAATGTGACGCTGCAAGGTGAAGCTGCTAGTGCTGATAGCGAAGCAGCAGAAAATTTTCCAGGTGGTTTGGCTGAGATAATTAAGGATGGTGGTTACACGGCTGACCAAGTCTTTAATGTGGATGAGACTGGATTATTTTGGAAAAGAATGCCAAATCGAACGTACCTTTCCAAGGAGGAGAAGTCAGCACCTGGCATAAAGCTGGAAAGGAGCGACTGACTTTGCTGTTTGGGGCCAATGCAAGTGGTGATTTGAAACTGAAGCCCTTGCTGGTGTATTTGGCCGAGAATCCCACAGGGTCTTTCAAGGGCATTTTCCAAGAGTCCAACTCCCTGTGGATTTGGAAAATCTCAACAAGAAGGCGTGGGTTACCTTAATGGTCTTCGAAGATTGGTTCAATGACCATTTCGTGCCAGCAGTGGAGCGGTATTTGACTTCGAAGGGTCTGCCTTTTAAGGCCCTCTTAGCCCTGGACAATGCCCCTGCCCCGGTCCACCCTTCAAATTTGAGCGACATGCATCCTAATGTGAAGGTGGTGTACCTCCCACCAATACCACATCGCTGATACAGCCAATGGACCAGGGAGTAATAGCTAATTTCAAGGCTTACTACCTTAGAAGACCATACGTTTTGCTTTGAGGGCCATAGAAGCTAACAAGGAGTTGACACTGAAGCAATTCTGGAAGGGCTACAACATTGCAGATGCAGTGAAGAACATTGCAAGTGCTTGGGACGAGGTGAAGACGACCACTTTAAATGGGGCCTGGAGGAAACTGTGTCCACAGTTTGTGCACAGTTTTGAAGGCTTTGACCAGGCAGAAGACGTCGAGACTGTGACGAGGAAGATCGTAGGGCTCAGCAAGAGGCTGGAACTAGATCTTGAAACCTGATGATGTAACAGAGCTGCTGGCTTCCCATGGAGAGGAATTGTCTGCAGAGGACTTACTAGAACTTGAACAACAAATGATTGAGAAAGAGGAGGCGGCACCAGAGCCAAAACCCAGGTCATTAACTGTGAAAGGCTTGTCAGAGGGTTTTACTCATCTGGAGGAGAGCCTTGGCTTCTTTTGAGGCAGAAGACCCTAACGTTTCTAGGTTTGACAAAATCAAGAAGAGGAATCATGGATTTGGTGACTTTCTACAAGGAGACCCTGAAGGAGAAGCAGACGAAGAGAAGTGTGCAGTCCAGGCTTGACACTTTCTTTCACAAGTCTCCAGTACCACCACCTCCCACTCCTAGTCCCTGGTAAGGAATTCTGAACTGTTTTTACTAATTTATGTGTTTACATAGTGTACATATTAAAAGTGTGTTAATAAATGTAACAACTAAATGTAAGAGTAAATTGTAACTTCATTAATTTTCATCATTTGTAATTTTATTGCAGAAGTGGTGACAGTTCCAGATCCCCCTGTACTACCTGTGACAGTTTCCAGATCTCCCTGTACTACCTGTGACAGTTCCAGATCTCCCTGTACTACCTGTGACAGTTCCAGATCCCCCTGTACCTGGACCCTCTGTATCAGCCCGCCCACCTGTACGTGTACAATCAGGTAAGCAATTTCATTTTTCTCATTTTCATGTTGGAAATTGTTTACACCCTACATACATACGTACACTAACTTACATAGTGGTACAATGTGTTTGATGTTGCATAACCTTATTATTTTTTTTTTTCATTTCAGACCCCTTTGATAGTGACAGTGACCCAGATGACCCTGAGCCTTTCCATGGTTTTGATGCCTCGCCCTATACATCAGGTAAGGAATCCTTAACAAATTTGTATAAAATGTTTTATAAATTGCTAATAGAAATTTTATTAAAAGTGTACATATGCTACAATTACATCCACCTTATAATATAGTATTTATGTACCCTATCATTCTTTCCAGATGTAGATGTTTCCCTCATCAAGTTGATACGAGTATCACCTCCAGAGCCCAAATCAGTTGATACGAGTAGTATCACCTCTCCCATTCCTTCAGGTAAAAGAATTCTTCATTTTTATATTGAACATACGTATTACACACTACATATGTCAACAGTTAAAATAACATGTGCAGTAGTTACAGTAGTAGTAACTATCATTTTATATATTTTTTATCATTCCAGACTCCCAAGCACCTGCCCATCCCACTCCATAGCCCAGCCACCCACTCTCATGTACCATATGGCCATCCCAGTAAGCAAGCCAACCACTAGAATTTGGTAAGGACATTTTTTTTATTAATGTTTTATTATTACATATGTAATAACCATGTTATGTATGTAACATACATACTATATAATCATATGTACTATTACATTATCATTCCAGACTGGCATGCACCTGTGACTTACATAAACCAGACCTCTACATAGCCTACATGTCTTCATTTTGCTGAAGGTAAGGAATTCTCAGTTGTTGTTTAATGTTTGCATACGACAATAAATTTTGTACACCTAAGTGGTTACATACTGTCCTTTAATATTAATTCTTCATTCCAGACTGCCCATCATCCTAGCTGTTATCTGTGATAAAGCACACTGAAGTTAGGTTTGGAATGCATCCTTATCATGAATGCTCTACACCTCCACTCCATATCCCACAACATAGGAAACAGCTTTGAGGGGACTCACTAAAAGTTGGTAAGTTATGTAAGGAATTTCTAAATTAAGTTTTATACTACATGTTATATGTGATATTAAACCACTGTATGGTGCATATTACTGTATGTAACTTACTATGCATAGAGTACTTACTGACAAAATTATTTTTTGTACATTCCAGGAACCCCCTGAATGATTGTAGGCTATGGGGCCACATAAGACTTTGTCCATCCAGGGTTACATTGAAAGACAACTTTAAACTAAAAGTAAGGAATTAATTAACATACATTAACTCTTTTAGTACTCTTGATATATCTACAGTAATTAACATTATGCATTCACAACTTTTCTGTAGTGTATATTTTGTACACTAATTTTGTTACTTTTTCCTTCCAGAACCAACATTTTCACACAACTCCAGGTTGTTACTTACAAGTGTCATCAAGGGATAACTACAAGTAGAAGCACCATTTTTGGATGGAAAAACCCTTCAGGAAAGTATAGCGTATCACATGTAACATGTAGTGTAACAAAGTATGAACAGTAAGGTTTTTACATACAGTAGTACATATTACATACGTACATAACTTTTTTTTACAGGAATTTCCAACCAAGTTTGATTATGTACATATGGACATGTTAAAACCACTGTACGTATGGTTACTGTATGTAACTTACTAAACATACATAACATGACTTAACTTTGATACTTTTTTGGTACATTCCAGAAAACCAGGACCCCCTCCATGATGCAGGCTATGGGGCCACATAAAACTTTGTCCAGGGTTACTACATAACATAGCACGACAACTGTAAAACTATGTACTACTGTACTAAAGGTAAGGAATTATACATAGTAGTAAACATACATTAAGTAAGTTTTATACGTACAATACTAAAAAAAAGTGACCAAGATCTCTCACATGGGATAAGTGATCAAGGTCTCATGGAATACTGTACACTCCCTGCTGAACAGGGGGTGTAGACCAATCATTACAATATTGCAATATTAAACCACTGTATGGTGCATATTACTGTATGTAACTTACTATGCATAGAGTACTTACTGACAAAATTATCTTTTGTACATTCCAGAACCCCCTGACAATGATGTAGGCTATGGGGCCACATAAGACTTTGTGCATCCAGGGTTACGTTGAACGACAAATCTAAACTAAAAGTAAGGAATTAATTAACATACATTAACAAGTTTTTATACATGTTATATATGTGATATAAAACACTGTATGGTGCATATTACTGTATGTAACTTACTATGCATAGAGTACTTACTGACATACTAATTATTTTTGTACATTCCAGAACCCCCTGAATGATGTAGGCTATGGGGCCACATAAGACTTTGTGCATCCAGGGTTACGTTGAACGACAAATTTAAACTAAAAGTAAGGAATTAATTCACATACATTAACTTTTTTACTCTTGATATAAACTCAAAGTAAGGAATTATAAACTAAAAGTAAGGAATTAATTAACATACACTAACTCTTTTACTCTTGATATCTATAATTTACATATTGCATTCAGGTACTTGTGTAGTATTTTGTACTAATTGTGTTATACTTTTACCTTCCAGAGCTACCAGACTGGGATTTTAGTGTACTCCAGGATCTAACAAATACTACTCACGAAGTGTACAGTGCATAATATAGTGTTTAGTGTTATAATCTAACCTAAGGATTAAGTGTAGTACATTGTGCTTTATAGTGTCACAAGAGTTTAATAAAGAATTATACCTTCAAGAACCATCCTTTGCCATTGAAATAACCACACTACACATCATGCAATATACTTGCATGTCACACAGGTAAGGTCTCTAACTTTTTCTTAGTTTAAGGCATATTTCCAAGTGTCGTTCCGGCTTACGACGATTTTCGGCTTACGACGCGCCTCAAGAACGGAAACCAAACCCCGTCGTAACCCGGCCGGGGACTGCCTGTATAAGGCAACAGATCCTATACTTTATTAAACAAGCCAACCCTGAATCCTTCCCTAAAGTTCATGATGTCAGGGCAGTTGCCACCTCAATTAACTATTTCCACACATGAATTTTGATGATTTGAAAAAGTATACTGGATGGAAATCGCCGACAGTATTTAGCGCCATTACTTAAAGTTCCTTGGAATCTCCTGAAATTTTCAGCAGTTGCGGCGGGTAACATAGTTTCCCACCCCGACTCTGCTTAATATTAAGTTGAAGATCCAGATCTCCTTTCTACCTATCTCAGCCAACAGTTTGTCTATACCTACCATGTTCATCTACGTCTACCTTGAGTCTTAGCTGCTCTTGTGATGGTATAGTGGGTGTCCCTTATTTTTTTTTTTTTGCTAGGGTCACCCACCCCCAATTGGATTGGTATATATTGATCTTAGGATGTGGTCCCCATATTTTTATGCTAGGGTGACACATCTCCATTTACAATGGTTATGGATTTGTCTATTAAGATCTATAAATTTATTAACATATTTTATTGTAAGTTTGTTCATAATTATACTATTTAATTTAATTAAGCCTTTAATTACTGTTGTCTATGATAATCATACAGATGTGTTAAGTTCAACATATATATTCCATGTAAGCCCTTGTACATATATGTTAACTCTAAGCTAATCTTAAGTATTGTTTCTTTCCAAATTGTATAAACAATTGTGTATGTGTATATATTTTCTTGCAATTATAATATTTTATTTTATTTTAAGTTTTATTGAGACCTTCTTTATTTTCAATCTTGTGCTAATTCTCTGGTACGATTTCGCGCAGCGACACGAACTGAGCCCAGAAAAGGGATTTTGACGTAAGGAAAAATCTATTTCTGGGCGATTGGTTCGTGTCGCCCAGCGAAATCCCACCCCTGCCCAACCCTGCGCTCAAGATTGACTGCTAACTTCCGGATGGCCACCAGAGACGCGGCAGTCCATAGCGTGGGTAGGAGTAGTAGTAGTTGCTGCCCTGTTCTGTGGGTCGGCTCTCCCCTCTTGTGTTTTGTTGTGGGAGATTTCTATTGGCAAGAGGTTCGTGTAGTGGTCTCACTCGCCCTAGTGTTCATACCGACGCCCTCTTGGAGGGTGAGCGAGTCAGTTATATGACTTTTTTCTTTATTTTGTTATTTCTCTGGTATTTGTTAGTTCATTTTACCTTAGAAATAATGGATTAAAGGATATTTCGCCTGGCGACACGAACCAATCGCCCAGAAATAGATTTTTCCTTACGTCAAAATCCCTTTTATCTTTTCCAAGGGGGGGGATTGGCTGGAGGAGATTGGTTGCTAGTAGTTTGTGTAATCTCCTTATATGTCTCCAGGCCCGTACGTCCGCTGGTCAGGTGGGGTCTACCATCACACCAGCCAGCAGGCTTGTACGTACCACTGCTCCGCCGCTCAGTTGTCTTTTCTCCCTGTTGTCTCCGCCTCCCCACTAGCGTGGGGGTGGATTTGGACTCAGAGTTGCGTTTCTAGTTACCTTAGAATCGCTTCTCTCCCCGATGCGATCAGATTCAGGCCTAGCTTTTACCTTTCCCCCTGTTCCGCTCGTATCAGCCCATCTCCGCCAGTATTTACTATTATGATAACGGGATTATAAGACTCCGGAGTAGGTGAAGCCTTTAAGAGATTACGTTAGATTACATTAGATTTTATTTATATTTATAATTTGTTAGACTCTGTAGGTATGTCTCCGGACCTGTATTGGTTCCAACGTAGTGTGGTCTACCATCACACTCGCCAGTAAAATATACTGGAGTTTATTGTACCGTTGTTTCCGTCGCCCAGTTTTCCGTCTTCTTTCCTATCACTGTTCCCTATTTCGGCAGGGACGGAATGGGGCTCAGATATGTGACTACATTTAATTCGTTGCATTTTTCTGCTACAATGCCATCAGACTCAGGCTTAGGTCTTACCTTATTCCCCTGTTCTGCTTGTATCAGGCCCCATACGCTGGTTATAGCTTTACCATCCCGAAGACGGATTCCGGAGCAGGCGGAGACACCCAGAGTTTTTTTTTTATTCATTCAGTGAGTTGAAATTGATAACCGATATTTCCTTTAACGGATCAAATATCTGGTTAAAGTGCATCCATCTGGCCAGAGTTAACTCCGGCGCCTCTACGTAATGATACTCATTTGACTTTTCAACTTACAGATGGTCCGCTGCAAGGTGGCGGGATGTTCGGCTACCTTAATTAAGCCTTACGGGCATGAGGTCTGCCGATCTCATGCCAACTGTGCCATCCTGTTGGACAATTATTTGGTCTGGCATCCGGACCCCTGCACTGTTTGCTATAAGATGGTCAGCATCATCTCTGACGAGTCGGTAAGTAACATTCTCGCCTCGTCCTTTCCGTGAAAATTCTGCTATACGTCGACTTTGTGAAATTTCTTTGACACACAACCCCTCCCGGACAGGATCCTAATTCTATTATTTTTACAGGCTAGTTTGTCGCTTAAGACGGCGGGCGACCAGAGCGTCCCTGAAGTCCTGGGTGGGAGGATTCGGCAGGAACGCCAGGGCCGGACAGCACTGTGCTCCCTCCTTTACCCGGGAGCTCCGGCTTCGACGGCTGTTCCTGCTTCTGTGGCAGATCCTATCACTGAGGGCATCCGTCTGGAGACACAACCCCTCCCGGAGGACCAAGAGGGCTTATGTGACATGGTCACAGAGGAGGCCGCGGCCATCAGCTTCCACCGTGAACCGATGGCCACCGAGGATCAGGAGGTAGGTAGGGAGGTAAGAGTCAGGTAGTCTCCCTTTTAGCCCCATTCCTTGCGCAGGGTTTAGTTATGAGTAACTCAAAAAGGAAAATAGAGTACTTAGAAGAACTAACCCAAATTGAAAAGAAAATAGATATAATGAATATAAGTGAAACCTGGTATTCCCAAGAGACTGGGAATGATGATCAAATAAAAGGGTTCCAAACTTATAGATCAGATAGAAAAAATAGAAATCAAGGGGGAACCGCAATATATAGGAAAGACAAAAAAACAAGGAAAAATATAAGAGAAATATGGTAACTCAGAATGTGAACTAATAGTGGTAGAATTTGAATCTGAAAATTTAATGAACATAGTAATATACAGAACCCTAATACTAAAGAGTTTGACATAATAATAGAAAAATTGGATGATATATGTAGAAATCACAAGGACTGGACTATTCTCCTATCTGGAGACTAACTTTCAGATATGCTACTAGAATACAACATTCAACAAACAAATCACCAGCCAACAAGAAAGGAAAATACTTTAGACCTAGTATTTGTGAACGAGGAGAATTATGTTAAAGAAATAATAGTTTATAATGCAAGTATTTCAGACCATAATGTCATAGAATTAACAGTCCATTCCAAAGCAAGTGAAAACAGAGATAAGCAAGAAATGAAAAAGTGGGAAGGATATGGAAAATACAACTTCTACAATAAAAATATAAAATGGTCAGAAATAAATGAAGAATTAAACAAAAATTGGGATAACATTTTCGTAAGTGATGAATACGGAAATATTATATAAAATATTAGAGAAAATAGTGGATAAATATATACTGAAGAAGAAAAGTAAACATCAGTCATGCATACCAAGAGACAGAAGGATCGTTCCAGAAAATCAGAAAGTGGAAAAAGGTCTTGCAAAAGAAAAAATGCATGGAAAGTTATAGAACTAAAAAGTAAGATAGAAAACGCCAGAACTAAAAGAGTTAGACAATCAAAAGAAAATGAAACAAAAACGGGACTTGGAAGAAAAAACCCTAGTAAATATCAAGCAAAACCCCAAACTATTATACTCGTACGCAAAAAAGATGAATAAAAGAAGAATAGAAATAGGCCCTCTAAGAATTGAAGGGAGATTAACGAATGAAAAAAGGAAATATGCAACATATTGGCAGAACGATATAAGAGATAATTCACCCCTAGAATTGATAATGAAGATTATGATATAGAAGTAAGGGACGAAAATAGTTAATATTTAGCTGACATAGATATTAATGAAGCTGATATTGTGCACGCTATTAATGAAATTAAAAATGGAGCTGCTGCAGGTCCTGATGGTGTCCCTGCTATTTTGTTAAAGAAAGTACATAGTTCATTCTATCAAAAAGCCACTTGCAATATTATTAAGACAAAGCGTAGATACAGGCAAGATTTATGATGAGCCCAAATTAGCATATATTACCCCTACTTTCAAAAGTGGATCAAGACTAGAGGCAAGTAATTACATATAGGCCTGTGAGTCTAACATCACATATTATGAAAGTGTATGAAAGGGTAATGAAGAAAAATATTATGAAACATTTAATAAAAAATAATGTTTAAGGGGGCTGGCCGGCTAATGCCCTTTTTTAAGGACAGGACTTTGATATTCATACCACTTAATAAGGTGACTTGGGACATCTCCAAACCGCATATGATTTTTGCCTCTGACCTTTGGTTTTGTAACGCCAGGGCGATTTATCCCGAAAATAACCATTTCTGGGCTCAGCTCGTGTCGGCCTGTGAAATATCCTTAAGTTCATTATTTCTAGGTAAATAATCCTAATATTACCAGAGAAAAAATAAAATCAAGAAAAATGTCAGTCAAACTGACTCGCTCACTCTATAAAAGAAGTGTCGGTATGGTAACAGGGGCGAGTGAGACCACTACCACGAGCCATTTACCATTTAGACCTTCCATCATAAAATCCCCACCTGAGAGAGCTGATACCAAAGAGTGATGCGTCCCTACTACTACTACTTACTACTGACACCAAGCGGAGGAGCAGCGCCTCTAGTGGCCATCCTTTATAATTAGCTCAACAACGCCAGTTGTGGAGATTTTTGTCCCTCGTGTTGTTTTCGCTTTTCTGGATTTTTTTCTCTACGATGGAACGTGCTGCTATCGCTTCGGCTAAGTTAAATGCCCGATAAGTCTAGTTTTCGTAGTTGGTCTTCCAGGGACCAGTATTTTCCGTTTTTTTTTTTAGGTCATATACGGTCACCTGGTTGACTCGTGGCGGCCATGAGCCGCCTCGTGTTGTTAAGATTTCCCAGTCTCCCATACTGGGAACACTTATCCTTATGGGCTCTTATTTTACGTTCATCTTCTTGTTACATCGTATTTTAGAATTAGGGTACACAGCCCATACCTTATTACCTATTCTCTTAGTTTGGTATTTAGGGCTATACTGTTATTCTCCCGCCCAGCATCCCAGCTCTTGCTCTTCATCGGCTACTGCTGGCTCCGAGTAGTCGACTGTTCTTCGGATCAGTTCGCCTCCTCCTGGGCTTCTTTCTCTCTTACTCAAGTGTCCCTTCTATTCTTTTACGATGTATTTATATTTATTATTTATCAGTGTTATTTATGTGGTTAGGCTAGCTCGGGCGCCTTGTACCTTGTGTTGGTACAGTTGGGTTCACGTGGCCCTCTCTGGTTGGTGTTTGCTACCGCGTCCTGGTCCACCACCGACCACGTGTCCCATTAGGCGCCTTACCCTCTCCCTTCCCTCCCTTCCACGTGGTAGGGAGGGGTGGGGTCTGGTCGGGCCTCCTAGGTTGTTATGACAACCACTGTAGCCTTCCTCCCTCTCCCTCTGAGGGGGCCGGAGGAGTCCCATACCAGCTGGGGGCCTGGGTGACCACTTTGTCTCGGGTACCGGGGTACTCAATGAGTGGGAGTTTGGGGGGTTGGCCACCCTCTCTCTCTCTCGCCCGCCGCGACCACCCCAGTGTTCCCGTCTGCTCTCCCTCTACCATACCCTGCCCCTACCATGACGGACGGAGCCCCTGCTCAAGCCGGGGGCCCCTTCGGTTATCGGTTGTTTCTGGCTCCGCCAGCGGGCGGGGTAGGAATTTGCCAGTGGTCTATATAGCTTGCCTAGTATATCTTCTGTCCGCTACCGGAGGAGAGCTTGCTCACTTACCCAGGCCCTCCCTCTAGTTAAGTCGGAAGAAAAGCATGTCTTATTCTATAAGTATACATGCCCTTACTGATGTTTTTACTTATACATATATTTTTATCATCTTCACGGTGTTATTCTCTGTCTACCTCCGTCATTCTCCGTCGTGGTTCCGTGGGCTCCTCACCATCTCCTGTTGGTCTTCTTCTCCGCCCCCGGCGTACGCTGCGGACTCCAACCAAACCGCCTTACTAACCACACGTATTGCGGCGGAGGACTAGTTTTACTCTAACTTACATACTCTGGCATGCAACGGAGTCTATGTTAGGCTGTAAGTGTGTAATCTCGATACTCATGTATCCCTCCACTTACAGGCTACTAACTGCCAAGAACCAGGCTGCAATGCAGTCCTCTACGACCCCTGTGCCCACGAAGATGCAGGACCAACGCCCCGTGCGCCACTACCCATGGCGAGCTGATTGTCTGGCACCATGAGCATGCACTATCTGCTACGACCTCGTGAGTCACTTTTTGGGTGGGGTAAGTAGATTCCTGGACAACTTTCTTGTAATCAATTGTTTTATCTTTAGTTTTAAGACTTACTTTAAGCTGTAACTCCGCCATCAGAGGCTTCATATCGCCTTCTCTTTCAGGATGCCGCCGTGAAAGAAGTCGCCTTGGCAACCTGAAAGCTTGGGTAGGCGGCTTCGGTAAGAACGCCGCCAAGGGACAGCCTTATATTCTGGATAGGAAGTTGGCTATCCAGATCTTCCCCGGAGGGAAGGCGACGGGGTATGACCGACCCCGCCTCGCAGCCCCACTCATAGCCTCAATTCAGCAGGAGGTGCAGCAGGCGTTTGGGTCCGTCTCGACACAGGAAACGGCGCCGGACGTCGCGAACCTGGACTTGAATATTGAGCCAATGGCGGTAGGTGCCGGGGACTTGTTTGGTCGAGGTAGGTGTGTCGGGCGCTCAAGGGCTACCTTTGAGCGCTCCTGGATCTTCTTTCTCCTGTCCCTTCTTCTTCATCTTTCCAAGGCTTCACGGGATCTGGATCCCTTCGCCTTCACCCGCTCTCTCTGTACAACCGAAAGTGAAGGGACAAAGAGAGCAGAAGACCCTTCATAAGACGACTTCCAAAAAGTCGTCGTCTTCTTCGGCACGGAAGTCTTCGACATCCTACGCCGATGCGGTGAAGGCCAAGCCTAGCTCTTCCCACTCTAAGGGTTCAAGAAGCAAGGCTTCTAAGGAGAAGGCCCCGAGCTCCGGCCGAGCCAGTTCCTTCTCCGGCATCCACTGGATCCCCTCCGGTGACTCCTGTTGGGGTGGCAGCATCTAGTGCTTTTGATCTCACCACCTTCTCAGCAAGAGTATTGCAGCAAGTGGGAGAGATGGTCGGCTCTCTTGGTACGAGATTTGAGCAAATGTTTGCTCAACTCTCCAGTACAATCATCAGTCTGGTCAGTCGATCCAAGACCTCTCTAACCGTGTTGAGAACACGACGACCGTTTCGCTGGCCTGAGTCAGGCCCCAGCAGCGACTTCCCAGTAGGAGGTACTGGTTTAGTCCATGCTACCACCCTACGAATCCCTGCCGGCTTTCTCTATGATAATCCTTGGAGGGTGGCAGCTTATGCCCCCTTCAAGGACGGCATGATCTCCATTCCGGAGTGTGGAACGAGAAGGATTGAGGACTTCGAGTTCTACCCCCACCCCCCCGGATTGACTCAGCCTTTCATAGGGTATGCCAGACTGACCCAAACAGCCCTCAATAGAGAAGACAAAATCTCTAGGGAGACTGTTTTATACAGTAGGGATCATGCCCAGAGGGAGTGGGTTCACTGCCTGGAGGATTGGGATTGCATGAATACCAAACTCCAGGCCTTCAAGAGCCCTTTCACTATCTTTGCCCACAGAGAGGTTTCTCTCCCATTTGCGACAAAGATGGTGGAAACAACTCTTCAAGCCATTCTTAAGGACGAACCCATTCAGCAGTTAAGGGAGGCGGAACCAACATCCCCGCTCTTCCCTGAGTTCGGAGAACTGTGGGAGAACTTGCCAGCTACTTTCACAGTGGGGAAGCTGAAGCCGGACTGTGCTATGGACCAGTTCGGTGAGAAGCTCCCTAGACTGCCTGATAGCCTTATTCAGGTAGAATTTGATGCCCGTACTAGATTTGGGAGGTCACTTAACTCCCTGATCATCACGGAGATGGCTGCCCTCTAGTACCGCCACCGAACCACTCTTCAAGATCCTGGCGAGTCTCAGCTTCAGTCAGCGCAAGCTGATGCTTTCGACTTTTTCACGGCCAGACGGAATTGTCGAAAGCTAGTGGTTGCAAGAAGCCACTATTAGGCATGAACCTAATAGGCTTCTTGCTTCCAGCATGTGGGGTGCGGACCTCTTCCCAGAAGCTTCTGTGAATGAGGTAATTCACGAGGCTGCTAGGCTTAACCAGAGCCTTAGAGCCAGATGGGGTATCTCATCCAAAAGGAAGCAAGAGAACCCGCCCGCTTCTGGTAAGAAGTTAAAGAAAACTAGTAGAAGGTTCCAGCCATACCAGAAGCAGCAGCAGCAGCAACACTTCGTCCAGGCTGTCCAGTTACTCAACAGGGGCAGCCCTCGACTTCAAAGCAGAGTCAACCCATCCTCCTGTTGTCTCCTCAAAGTCAACCCTCGACCTCATACACCGTTTCGCCGGCTTTCTACTCTATGTATGAGAGCCAAGCATTCCCGACCTTTAACAGGTTCTCTAGGGAAGCAGGGCGAGAGGTCACTTTCGTCAGCGAGGTTCAGGAAGAGCTGCAAGAGGCAAAGCACTTCAGAGGAGGGCGCGGAGGTCAACCCGCTCAGCAGCAGTGAGGCTCCCCAGGTAAAGAGGGAGGCTGTTTCCTCTTCCGTCACAGGTGGGGGTTTCAGCAAATGGGCACAGAGCATTGTGTCCAAAGGATTGGGTTGGAGTTGGATCAAAGATCCCCACCAAACAAATCATTCTATCAGGTACCATCAAAGGAGTTGACAGATTATGCGGAGGAACTCCTTCAGAAAGGAGCTATTGCGAGAGTCAAGCATCTAAAATTTCAAGGGCGCTTGTTCAGCGTGCCAAAGAAAGGCTCAACAAAAAGATGGGTAATCTTAGACTTGTCAAAGCTAAACTCTTTCATTCGTTGCGACAGTTCAAAATGCTGACCATCTCGCAGGTGCGGACCTTACTTCCCCGTGGGGCCGTCACCACCTCTATCGATCTTACAGACGCATACTATCATATCCCTAAAGCGAGGCACTTCCGTCCATTCCTAAGCTTCAAACTAGGAAATCAGACATTCTCTTTCAAAGTGATGCCCTTCGGACTGAATGTAGCCCCCAGGGTATTCACGAAAATAGCGGAAGTAGTAGTCCAGCAATTGAGATCGCAAGGGATAATGTAGTAGCGTACCTCGACGATTGGTTGATCTGGGCACCAACTGTCGAGGAATGTCTCAAAGCCACGAAGAAAGTAGTTCAATTCCTGGAACATCTGGGGTTCCAGATAAACAAAAACGAAATCCAGATTCACTCCGGAGACTCGTTTTCAGTGGCTAGGCATCCAATGGGATTTATCCTCCCACAATCTGTCAATTCCGGTGGTCAAAAGGAAAGAAATAGCCAAGTCAGTGAGGCAATTTCTCAAAAACAAACAAGCTTCAAGGAGAAACCAGGAAAGAATCCTAGGTTCCCTTCAGTTTGCCTCAGTGACAGACATCCTTGAAAGCAAGATTGAAAGATATAAATCGAGTTTGGCGTTCAAGAGCAAACGCCAAATCTCGAGACAAGTTGTCAGTGATTCCACAAATCCTTCACAACCAGCTCCGTCCATGGACAAAAGTGAAGAATCTTGCCAAGTTAGTTTCCCCTTCATATCCTCCTCCGGCGTTAACGATTCACACGGACGCCTCCCTGTCCGGTTGGGGAGGATACTCTCAATTCAGGCAAGTTCAGGGGACTTGGTCCGCCCAGTTCCGCCAGCTCCACATAAATGTGCTGGAAGCAATGGCGGTGTTTCTTACCTTAAAGAGACTCCTCCGCCCCAAAGAAGTCTCACCTAAGATTAGTTTTGGACAGTGCAGTGGTAGTACTGCATCAACAGAGGAGGTCCAAATCCAAACACGTTGAATCATGTCATGATAGCCATCTTTGCTCTAGCAAACAAGCACAAATGGCATCTTTATGCCACCCACTTGGCAGGGTAAGAAACGTTATAGCGGACGCATTGTCCCGGTCAGTCCCTCTGGAGTCAGAAAGGTCTCTAGACGACAGGTCTGTTCCAGTGGATATGCCAGAGAGTACCAGGTCTTCAAGAAGATCTATTTCGCCTCACAGACGAACCACAAGCTCCATTGCTATGTGGCCCCCAACCTGGACCCTCTGGCTTATGCCACAGACGCCCTGTCGATAGACTGGAATCAATGGAAGAGAATCTATGTATTTCCTCCAGTGAATCTTCTTTTGAAAGTTCTGAGTAAACTGAGAATTTTCAAAGGTCTAGTAGCCCTGATTGCTCCAGACTGGCCAAAGAGCAACTGGTATCCTCTGCTTCTGGAGTTGGGTCTCCGCCTCAACGGATTCCCCAACCCCAAGTTGTCGCAACCAGTACAAATGAGGACTGTGTTCGCTTCCTCAGGAATTCTTCAGACCCTAACTTTTATTGACTTCATGAAGTTTGCGGCTAAAAAAGATGCTAACATTGACCCCCAAAACATCCTTTTTTTTTTCTAGAATCAGATAAAGAGAATCAACTATTAGACAATATGACTCGGCTGTTAAAAAGTAGCATCCTTTCTGAAGGAAACGGACACTAAAACCATGACAGTTAATTTAGCTATATCCTTTTTCAGATCCTTGTTTGAAAAAGGCTTAGCAGCTAGCACCATTACTACTAATAAATCGGCTTTAAATTTAAAGAAAATCTTTCAGTTGGGTTTCCAAATAGACTTAACAGAATCTTACTTTACGTCTATTCCCAAAGCCTGTGCTAGACTTAGACCTTCTGAAAGGCCTACTTCAGTTTCATGGTTCTTAAATGACGTCCTCAAACTAGCCTCAGATACTGACAACTCGTCTTGCACATTTATAATGCTACTTAGAAAGATGTTATTTTATTAAGTCTGGCCTCAGGGGCCAGAATTTCAGAACTGTCGGCTCTATCCAGTGGATTCGGGTCATGTAGATTTTTCTCCCCTCAGGAGAAGTTCTACTTTCTCCGGTCGCAGCTTTTTAGTACTAAAAATGAGGTCCTCTTGCAAGGTGGGCCCCTTGGAAAGTCATCCACTTCCGCAAGATCCTTCCCTTTGCCCAGTTTTAACTTTAAGAGCCTTCCTATCTCGTACTTCCTCTAGATCCTCAGGTCCTCTTTTTATGAGAGAAAAAGGTGGAACCTTATCAGTTAAAGGAATCAGACAACAGATCCTTTACTTCTTAAACAAGCCAACCCTGAATTATTTCCAAGAGCACATGATATCAGGGCAGTAGCTACTTCAATTATTATTTCAAACATATGAATTTTGAGGATCTAAGAAGTATCTGGATGGAAATCACGACAGTCTTCAAAGTCATTACCTGAAGTCCTTGGAATCATTAAAATTTTCAGCAGTAGCAGCGGGGAAACAGTTTCCCCCTGACTCTGCACAGTAGTTGTAGTATAAGATCCAGGTCTCCTTTCTACCTACCTTGTCCAACATGCCTCACCCTACTGCTATGCACTTCGCGGGTACTCTAGCCTTAGCCGCTAGGATTCAATTGGTGGACTGCCCCTTATTTTTTTGCTAGGGGCACCCACACATTATGCATATAAATGTGCTTCAGTGTCTCTACCCTTATTTTATGCTAGGGCAGAACACAATGTGTTTGTATATTTTGTAAATACCAATTATAATCTTTGAGAATCTTTACATATAATTGTTTGGTTACCATTATACTATTCTGTACTTACCATTATTTAATTTAAGCTAATTTTAAGTACCTTATGTTAATTTAGTGTAATTGGTTCTTTGATTCACTTATATTATATACTAATCTTTTTACAGTTTTTGTTTCATTTTGACCCTTCATTACCATCTTGTCTGTTTCTCTGGTACTATTTCACAGGCCGACACGAGCTGAGCCCAGAAAAGGGATTTTGACAAAGGAAAAATCTATTTCTGGGTGATTGGCTCATGTCGCCCTGTGAAACCCACCCTGTTTTTTCCTGGCCCACCTGCAAGACAAGATGTTCATTTTATAAAGGATGGCCACTAGAGGCGCTGCTCTCCGCTTGGTGTCAGTAGTAGTAGTAGTAGGACGATCACTCTTGGTATCAGCTCTCTCAGGTGGGGATTTTATGATGGAAGGTCTAAATGGTAAATGGCTCGTGGTAGTGGTCTCACTCGCCCCTGTTACCATAACCCGACACTTCTTTTATAGAGTGAGTGAGTCAGTTTGACTGACATTTTTCTGATTTTATTTTTTTCTCTGGTAATATTAGGATTATTACCTAGAAATAATGAACTTAAGGATATTTCACAGGCCGACACGAGCTGAGCCCAGAAAATGGTTATTTTCAGGATAAATCGCCCTGGCGTTACAAAACCGAAGGTCAGAGGCAAAAATCATATGCGGTTTGGAGATGTCCCAAGTCACCTTATTAAGTGGTATGAATATCAAAGTCCTGTCCTTAAAAAAGGGCATTAGCCGGCCAGCCCCCTTAAACAAATTATTTTTTATAAATGTTTCATAATATTTTCTTATTACCCTTTCATACACTTTCATAATATGTGATGTTAGACTCACAGAGGCCTATATGTAATTACTTGCCTCTAGTCTTGATCCACTTTTGAAAGTAGGGGTAATATATGCTAATTTGGGCTCATCATAAATCTTGCCTGTATCTACGCTTTGTCTTAATAATATTGCAAGTGGCTTTTTTGATAGAATGAACTATGTACTTTCTTTAACAAAATAGCAGGGACACCATCAGGACCTGCAGCAGCTCATTTTTAATTTAATAGCGTGCACAATATCAGCTTCATTAATATCTATGTCAGCTAAATATTAACTATTTTCGTCCCTTACTTCTATATCATAATCTTCATCATGGCCGCCACGAGTCAACCAGGTGACCGTATATGACCTAAAAAACGGAAAATACTGGTCCCTGGAAGACCAAAATACGAAAACTAGACTTATCGGGCACTTAACTTAGCCGAAGCGATAGCAGCACGTTCCATCGTAGAGAAAAAAATCCAGAAAAGCGAAAACAACACGAGGGACAAAAAATCACAACTGCGTTGATGAGCTACTTATAAAGGATGGCCACTAGAGGCGCTGCTCTCCGCTTGGTGTCAGTAGTAGTAGTAGTACGGTACGCATCACTCTTGGTATCAGCTCTCTCAGGTGGGGATTTTATGATGGAAGGTCTAAATGGTAAATGGCTCGTGGTAGTGGTCTCACTCGCCCCTGTTACCATACCGACACTTCTTTTATAGAGTGAGCGAGTCAGTTTGACTGACATTTTTCTTGATTTTATTTTTTCTCTGGTAATATTAGGATTATTTACCTAGAAATAATGAACTTAAGGATATTTCACAGGGCGACACGAGCCAATCACCCAGAAATAGATTTTTCCTTCGTCAAAATCCCTCCCTTTTTTCAAATTCTATCTCCTCCCCTTGATATTTAATATTAAGACCCTGGGATTACTACCATATATAGACCTGATGTAGACCTCCAATCGAATGGAGAGTTTTTCTAAAAGTCATTTTTTTTGCTAGTATAAATTTTCAATATGGTAAAAAAATAAACCCTATAAATCAAGAGAAAAAAATTTATAAAAAAAATACAAAACAAAAATTGGAAAAAAGGGCTCTATTTGATTGTTCTATAATGTCTTTCTGAGTTATATACCAAATTCCAATGTTATAGCTTTAAAAAACTAAGTGAGAAAGATAGATTTTTGAAGGTCAATAAGTATAGTTTTGAGATACGGGCGCTCAAAGTTTTCCTTCGTATTCTATAAAGACAATATTAATAAATAATGATTATTATGAATGTATATTTGCTTTTTTGTGTATTAATAAACCAAAACTATTTTATTTATCATAATTTAATCATAAATGATGATCCCTTTGCTCATATATCGCAGCCTGGGGCACTGCTTGAGGCAAGATGGGGCACTCCTTCCTACGCAATTCTCTCTCTCCCCTTCACTAACTCGGCTTATTACAGCGAATTTTCTTCTTTAGTATGTTAGCAAGATGTTTTCCTTGTATTTTCCTCTTTGGCATGATGAAATTCTTGCCCGAAACAAAGATAAACAAACGTAATTGCAAGAGAATGTCAAGAGGTGAAACTCGAAGGCGGACACTTTTTTTACAAAGAAAATTTAATAAATCATGATTATTATGAATTTCATATTCCATTTTGGGTATTAAAAAACCAAAACTTTGTTATTTATCATAAATGAAGATCTCTTTGCTCAAAAATCGTAGCCTTGGGCATAGTGTGATGTGTGCTGTCAAGCAAGACGGGGGCGTTACTAAGCAACCCTCCCCTCTCTCTTCACTAACTACGCATATATTATGATATTCTGTAATAATACTTGAGCGATTTTTCTTCGTCTGTATGTTAGCGAGATGTTTCCCTTGTCTTTTCCTCATTGGCATGATGAAATTCTTGCCGAAACATATATAAACATACGTGAAAGCAGGCGAATATCAGAGGTGAAATGGAACGTGTAGACTACTTGACGTCTGTGATCGCACTAAATCAGGACTGGACTTGGTAGCTTGAGCCTGAAGTCTTCTTCTCGACTCGGGGAATGTCTACAGATGCCATTTCTCCCAATTTCTTTTACAATAATTATCAAAATTTACGATAATAGAAGAAATATTGCATTTTCTTGTACGGATCAATGTTTTAGGCTTATTGAGTTACGTTAACTAATTACCCTGTAACTACGAAAGTAAGAGGAATTTTGACGAAATATTTCGTATATGTATTCTCAATTGCCATATGAAGCTCCATGAATTTTTTCATGACTTTGCATTTTTCGCCCTATACCTCCATATATAGGGGTTCCGGCCAGCCCCTTTAATATAGAAC
The DNA here is from genome assembly GCF_015104395.2 of Macrobrachium nipponense. NCBI lineage: Eukaryota > Metazoa > Arthropoda > Malacostraca > Decapoda > Palaemonidae > Macrobrachium > Macrobrachium nipponense. Next base: position 151,711,723 of record NC_087200.1, read on the forward strand.
ATGGTTTTGTACCCAGAAGTAGTACACAAACCCAACTGTTAGTCCACCGTGAGAACATATACAAAAATATGAAAAGCGGAAATGAAACAGATGTGGTTTATCTAGACTTTGCAAAAGTTTTTGACAAGGTAGACCATAATATATTAGCGAAGAAAGTTAGAAAACATAATATAGTGGATAAAGTAGGAAGATGGTTAAAAGAATTTTTACACAACAGAAAACAGATAGTTACTGCAAACGATGAGAAATCGGATGAAGCTAAGGTAATATCCGGTGTGCCACAAGGAATGGTGTTAGCTGCATTACTGTTTGTTATTATGATTGCAGACATAGACAGTAATGTTAAGGTTTCGGTAGTGAGTAGTTTCGCCGATGACACAAGAATAAGTAGAGAAATTAATTGTCATGAAGATAGGAACGGAACGCGCTACAAAGAGACCTTAACAAAGTGTATGATTGGGCAGAGGTAAATAGGATGGTATTTAACTCTGATAAATTTGAATCAATAAATTATGGAGACAGAGAAGGAAAGCTATATGCATATAGGGGACCTAATAATGAGACAATCACAAATAAGGAAGCAGTTAAAGACCTTGGTGTGATGATGAATAGGAACATGTTATGCAATGATCAAATAGCAATTCTATTGGCAAAATGTAAAGCAATAAAGGAAATATTGTTACGGCACTTCAAAACAAGAAAAGCTGAACACATGATTATGCTTTATAAAACATATGTTCGTAGTCCACTTGAATATTGCAATATATGGTACCCACACTATCAAAAGGATATTGCACAAATAGTGTGTGTACAAAGGTCCTTTACAGCTAGAATAGAAGAAGTTAACCCTTAAACGCCGAATGGACGTATTAAACGTCGAGTCAAAATGTCTCCCGTATGCCAAATGGACGTACCCTACGTCGACTCAAAAAAGTTTTTTTAAAAATTCGCTGAAAAATACTTATAGGCCTACCAGCCAAACACTTTTGAATCACGCGCCTTGGGGGATGCTGGGAGTTCACGGATCAAGGCGTTGTTTTGTTTACAATTGTTACGCAGGCGCGCAAGCGCGAATTTCTTTCTTATCGCACTAAAAAGTATCTGTGACACATCTCAAAAATTATTTACGTCACTTTGACATAATTTTTGCACCGTTTTTAAATTATCCGTTACATAAAAGTATTATATATGAAAATGTGCGCAATTTCATTTAGAATACAACTAAAAAATACTCATGATTGTAGCTTTTATCAGTTTTTGAAATATTTCCATATATAGAAATAAAGAGAGTGCCAAAATTTCAACCTTTGGTCAACTTTGACTCTACCGAAATGGTCGAAAAACGCAATTTTAATGCTAAAAACGCTTATATTTAGTAATATTCAATAATTACCTTATTTTGAAACAAATTGGAAGTCTCTAGCACAATATTTCGATTTATGGTGAATTTATGAAAAAACTTTTTCCTTATGTCTGCGCGGTAACTCTTCCGAAAAAAATCATACATGCGATTGTGGTAATGTTTGCACCATTTTAAAATTAGCCGTTACATAAAGTTTTATAAATGGAAATGTGTGCAATTTCATGCACAATACAACTAAAAACAACCCATGGTTGTAGCTTTTATCAGTTTTGAAATATTTTAGTACAAAAAATGATAAGTGACAAATTTTCAACCTTCCATCAATTTTGACTCTACCGAAATGGTCGAAAAACGCAATTGTAAGCTAAAACTCTTATATTTTAGTAATATTCAATCATTTACCTTCATTTTGTAACAAATTGAAGTCTCTAGCACAATATTTCGATTTATGGTGAATTTATGAAAAAAAATAATATTTTCCTTACGTCCACGCATTAACTCTTCCAAAAAAATCATACGTGTGATTGTGGTAATGTTTGCACCATTTTAAATTAGCTGATACATAAAGTTTTTATATATGAAAATATTTGCATATGATCCTCCCGATACAAATAGCCCAAAATAAAAAAAACCATGTTCGGTCAACTTTGACTCTACCGAAATGTCGAAAAAAAAAACGCAATTGTAAAGCTAAAACTCTTATATTTTAGTAATATTCAATCATTTTCCTTCATTTTGCAACAAATTGGAAGTCTCTAGAACAATATTTCGATTATGGTGAATTTATGAAAAAAACTTTCATTCCCGTCCGCGCTTCGCGGATTCTCCCGCCATAAATCTCTGAAATGCGTACATTGCATTCTCGGAAATTTGCTCCATTTCATATTAGGCATTTCATAGAGTTTTATGTATGAATAAAAGAAAAATATTTGAAGGTTGTAGCTTTTCTAATTTTCTGAAATAATTGCATATAAAAAAAATTTATAAAAAAATTTCGACATTTGGTCAACTTTAAACTCGTCCGAAATGGTCGAAAACTGAAATTGTAAGCTAAAACTCTTACAGTACCGTAATATTCTATCATTTAACTTCAGCTTGAAACAAATTCGAAGTCTCTATAACAATATTTAGATTTATGGTGAAATTTCTAAAAAAATATTTTTTTACGTCCGCGTGTTACGAATTCAATGCATTATTTTGTGATAATATTTTCTCTGTGTTGGCTTTATTTCTTTTTACAATGTGTTATATACCAAATGATTGCAATTTAGTGTACATTACAACGAAAAAAAAGTAACTTGTTACCTTTACCGTTTTGCGCACAGCACGATTTGAATACAATTATATATGAAATTTCATTTTTTGCGCTATCAATATATCGCATTATTTATATATGATAATGATAATTTTTTTTTTCATTTCTGATGGTTGCATACTAAACTTCAGCCAATGACACAAAAAGGTAGGCCGCCATAAAAGGGGATTTTTTTTGACGTAAGGAAAAATCTATCTGGGCGATTGGTTTCGTCGTCGCCCAGCGAAATATCCCTTTAATCCATTATTTCTAAGGTAAATGAACTAACAAATACCAGAGAATAAATAAAATAAAGAAAAAGGTCCAGTATAACTGACTCAGCTCACCCTCCAAGAGGGCGTCGGTATGAACACTAGGGCGAGTGAGACCACTACCACGAACCTCTTACCAATAGAAATCTCCTACAACAAAACCCCACTAAGAGGGGCCAGACCCACAGAATGGGCCAGCGACTACTACTACTCCACCCCACGCTACCGACTGCTGCGCCTCTGGTGGCCATCCTGAAGTTAGCAGACAATCTTGAGCGCAGGGATGGGTTAGGTGGGGGGTGGGGTTTTCGCTGGCGACACGAACCATCGCCCAGAAATAGATTTTTCCTTACGTCAAAATCCCTTTTCTGGGCTCAGTTCGTGTCGCTGCGCGAAATCGTACCAGAGAATTAGCACAAGATTGGAAAATAAATAAGGTCTCAATAAAACTTAAAATAAAATAGATTATTATAATTGCAAGAAAATATATATATACACAATTGTTTATACAATTTTTGGAAAAACAACACTTAAGATTAGCTTAAAGTTAACATATATGTACAGGGCTTACATGGGAATATTGTTGAACTTAACATCTGTGTAATACTTATCACATACAACCATAAATAAAGCAATTATAAATAAATAATATGATCCTGAACAAACTTAGAATACAATATAGTAAATAAATTTATAGATCTTAATAGACAAATCCATAACCATTGTAAATGGAGATGTGTCCACCCTAGCACTAAAAAATAAGGGACCAACATCATAGAGATCATTATATACAATCAATTGTGGGTGACCCTAGCAAAAAAATAAGGGACACCCACTGTACCATCACAAGAGCAGCTAAGACTCAAGGTTAGAACGTAGATGAACATGGTAGGTATAGACAAACTGTTGGACTGAGATAGGTAGAAAGGAGATCTGGATCTTCAACTTAAGATTAAGCAGAGTCGGGGGAAACTATGTTACCCGCCGCAACTGCTGAAAATTTCAGAGATTCCAAGGACTTTAAGTAGTGACGCTTAAATACTGTCAGTGTGATTTCCATCCAGTATACTTTTTCAAATCATCAAAATTCATGTGTTGGAAATAGTTAATTGAGGTGGCAACTGACCCTGACATCATGGGCTTTAGGAAGGATTCAGGGTTTGGCTTGTTTTAATAAAGTACAGGATCTGTTGCCTGATACCTTTAATTGATAAGTACCACCTTTTTCTCTTCTAAAGAGGAGGAGCCCCGAAGAGGATGAGGACCCTGACCTGGACAGAAAGGCTCGTAAGGTCCGTTACTGGACAAAGAGAAACATCTTGAGGAAGGGGTATAACCTTCCACGGATTCCCACCTCAACAAAGGATCCTCATTCTTTGCTAAAAAAGCTACGATCCGGAGAAAGTAGAACTTTCCCCTGAGGGAAGAAATTCTATATGATTCGGATCTCTGGATAACGCCGACAGTTTCTGAAATTCTAGCTCCTGAAGCCAAGCTTAATAAAATAGAGTTTTTCTTAAGAGCATCATAAATGAACATGTCGTATTATTTGTTCCTGAAGCCAGCTTTAGAACATCATTTAAGAACCATGACACTGACGTAGGCCTTACTGAAGGTCTAAGTCTAGCACAAGCCTTGGGAATAGACGAGAAGTAAGAACCTGTCAAGTCTATGTTGAAACCAAGTTGAAAAAATCTTCTTCAAGGCTGACTTGTTTGTCGTACTGGTGCTAGCTGCTAAGCCTTTTTCAATAAGGATCTGAAAAAAGGATATAGCTGAATTGATTGTCATGATTTTAATGTCTGATTCTCTCAAGAAGACTGCCAACTTTTTGACTGCAGCATCATACTGTCTCAAAGTTGAATCTCTTTTATCAGATTCCAGGAAAAGAATATTTCGTGGATCGATATTCTGCATCTCTTTTAGCCGCAAACTTCATGAAGTCCATAAAGTTAGGGTTTTGAGAATTCCTGAGGAAGCGAACACAGTCTCGTTTGTACTGACTGGGAGAGCCTGGGGATTGGGAATGGGAACCGAAGAGGACGAAGACCTAGTTCCCAGAATCAGAGGGTACCAGTTGCTCTTCGGCCAGTCTGGGGCTACTAGAGCTACTTGACCCTTGAACGTCCTGAGTTTGTCAGTACCTTCAGGAGAAGATTCACTGGAGGAAAGACATAAATCTTCTCCCAGTTGTTCCAATCTATGGGACAGGGCGTCCATAACATGGAAGGTTTGTTTGCTAAGGTTCGCTTGAGATGGCGAATAGATCTACTTGCAGACCTGGAACCCTCCGGAGGAATCCATTGGAAACGAACTGTTGTCCAGTGATCCATTCCGACTCCAGAGGAACTGAGCGGGATAGAGCATCTGCTATGACGTTTCTCACTCCAGCTATATGGGTGGAGGAGAGGTGCCAACTGAACTTGTCCGCCAGGGAGAAGATGGCTACCATGACATGGATTCAGATGTCTTGAATTGGAGCCTCCCCTGTTTACGCAATGGACTACCACTGCTGCTCCAGAACTAACTTTATGTGGAGAGTTCTTTGGCTGGACGTAACCTCTTCAGAGTCAAGAACACTGCCATCGCTTCCAATACGTTTATGTTTGAAGCTGGCGGGAACTGAGGTGACCAAGGTTCCTTGAACCTTCTTGAACTGAGAATATATCCCCCCCCCCCAGCCGCTTAATGAAGCATCTGTGTGGATGGTAATTCCCGGAGGAGGAAACTGAAGGGGTACTGATATGGACAGGTTATTCAATTTTGCCCAAGGGCGCAGACGATTCCGTAGAATCTGTGGGATTGATGACAACTTGTCCCTGGATCTGACATTTGCTCGTGAGCGCCAGATCCTGGTTAGGTCTTTCAGTTTGGCTTTCATCAAGATGTTTGTCACTGAGGCAAATTGGAGGGAACCCAGGATTCTTTCCTGGTGGTTCTCCTTGAAGCATATTTTGTGCTTTAGAAATTGTTTCACTGACTTCGCTATTTCCTTTCTCTTGCTGATGGAATCGACAGAGTATGGGAGGATAGATTCATTGAATGCCCAGCCCACGCCACTGAAAGTTGGACTCCGGAGTGAGTCTTGACTTTGTTCTGTTTATCTTGAACCCCAGATACTCTAGGAACTGGATTACTTTCAGTGTGGCTTTGTGACATTCCTCGACTGTTGGAGCCCAAATCAACCAATCGTCGAGATACGCTACTACCATTATCCCTTGAGACCTCAGTTGTTGGACGACTACTTCCGCCAATTTCGTGAACACCCTGGGTGCCAACGTTTCAGACCGAAGAAGGGAAACTACCTTGAAGGAGAATGCTTGATCTCCCAGCTTGAAGCCCAGATAAGGGCGAAAGTGTCTTGCAATAGGGATATGATAGTATGCGTCTGTAAGATCGATAGAGGTGGTGACGGCCCCACGGGGAAGTAAGGTCCGCACCTGCGAGATAGTCAGCATTTTGAACTTGTCGCAGCGAATGGCCAAGTTTAAGCGGGACAAGTCTAAGATGACCCTTCTTTTTGTGAGCCTTTCTTTGGCACGCTGAATAAGCGACCTTGAAACTTAATCTGTTGACTCTCGCTATTGCTCCTTTCGGCGGAAGGAGGTCCTCCGCATACTCCGTCATTTCTTTTGATGGAAGTTGAAGGAATGGTCTGGATGGAGGAGGATCCGCAATCCAACTCCAACCCAGGCCTTTTGACACAATGCTCTGTGCCCAATTGCTGAATCCCCACCGATGCCGGAAGAGAAACAGCCTCCCTCCTACCTTCGAGCTCTCACTGTTGCTGGGTTGAGTGACCTCCGCGACCTCCACGGAAGTGTTTTCCCCTGTTGAGAGACCTTCTGATCCTCTCTGACGAAAGGATCCCCTAGCTCTTCCTCCCCTGCCGAACCGGTGATAGTGCTG